>NC_028642.1:18939708-18940297 GCF_001406875.1 Solanum pennellii | reverse complement strand
TATAACCACAAAGAATAGGCTTTCCTGTACCAAAACACAAACTCAGACTACAAGTGCCACAGAGATATCTCATAACCCACTTCACAGCATTCCAATGTTCTCTTCCCGGATTAGAAAGAAAACGGCTAACAACTCCAACAGCGTGAGCAATATCCGGTCTTGTACAAACCATCGCATACATCAAACTACCAACAGCTGAAGCATAAGGAACTTTCTTCATATCTTCCTTCTCATCATCCCTAGAAGGACCCTGTTTCGTGCTCAATTTGAAGTGCATAGCTAAAGGTGTACTGACAACCTTAGCTTTGTCCATGCTGAATCTGAGAAGTACTTTCTGAATGTACTTCTCTTGTGATAATACCAATTTCTTGGCCATTCTATCACGGACAATCTGCATGCCAAGAATCTGCCTTGCTGGTCCTAAGTCTTTCATAGCAAAAGACTTACTCAACTCTTGCTTTAACTTCTGAATCCTGCAAGTATTATGACAAACAACAAGCATGTCATCAACACAAAGCAACACATTAATAAAGTCACCATCAGAGAACTTTTGCACAAAAACACAATGGTCTGAAGAAGTCTTCTTGAA
>NC_028642.1:18848977-18938809 GCF_001406875.1 Solanum pennellii | reverse complement strand
TTAACCATCAAATCTGGAGCATGCTTGACATTATTGAGAACTAGTTTGGAACCATTGTTACTTTCCAAACAAACTGTCCCAATGCCAATAACTTCAACTTCATGATTATTGCCCATTTTCAACGTTCCAAAATTACCTGGAGTATAAGAAGAAAATAATTCCTTCTTTGGCGTGACATGAGAAGTAGCACCAGAATCCACAAACCAGCTAGACTCATCACGAACAAGATTAATGGCATTTTCATCACAAGAAACAAGAAGATCATCATTAGCAACAACAGCAACACGATTTTTATTATCGCCTTCTCTCTTTTGTTGTCTCATATCTCTCTTGTGCTTGTAACAATATTCATGATATGCCCATTCTTGTGGCAATAGTCACATGTAATATTCTTGTATTAAGACTTTGACTTGCTTCTACTTTTACCTCTATCATTCTGACCTCTGGACTTGTTTCTCCCCCTATCTTCAGTAACCACAACATCGGAGTGTGAAGCTGAAGAAGACGAGGCTTGAGATCTTCTTCTCATTTCTTCATTCAAGACACCACTCTTAGTATATTCCATGGTTACAACACCACTGGGAGCAGAATTAGTCAAAGAAACTCGAAGAGTTTCCCAAGAGTCTGGCAGAGTATTAAGAAGCCAAAGTCCCTTTATCTCATCATCAAACTTTACACCCATTCCGAACAGCTGGTCAAGAACACCCTGAAAATCATTAATATGATCAGAAATAGGAGTGCCCTCTTTATACCTGATATTCATTAATTGTTTCAATAGGAACAACTTGTTGTTGCCAGTCTTCGAAACATAAAGTGTCTCGAGCTTGTCCCACAAACTTTTGGCATGTGTCTCATTCACAATATGATTTCTAACATTATCTTCAACCCATTGTCTAATATAGCCACAAACCTGCAGACGCTCAAATTCCCATTCTTCATCATTCAAAGAGTGAGGCTTATTAGAAGCAAACACAGGTAAATGCATCTTCTTGACAAATAGAAGATCTTTCATCTTGTCTTTCCAAATATGATAGTTACTACCATTTAAACACATCATTTTGCTCATATTTGCCTCCATCATTCAAAACGACAATCAACAACAACCAATGCTCTGATACCACTTTGTTGGGAAAGACAAGACACTAACAAAGAATGCCTGACAGGATAACAGCGGAAGAATACCCAAGTCTGTACTTTCCCTTTTCGATTTGAACCAAGAGAAGACACACAACCACAATCAATATGATAGTAAGGCAGCAAGTAATTCAACCAAACAAATATAACAAGGCAATAATAAACCAATCACACAAGACACCAAGATTTACGTGGAAAACCCTTCGATGTGAAGAGTAAAAAACCACGGGACCAAAAGCTCCACTATAATCACCAAGAGTTACAATATTGTTCTCCAAAATTGGCCACAAAACAAGTGCCAAACAAACGAGCAACAACAAAATAAGATTGCACCAAATCTAGAGAATTAAAGGAGCAAAATCACCAATTTCGCAGCTACTGTTCACGACAGCAAAACTGAAGCTGCAGGCCACCAAATCCAACTCTGTCAGTTCCTAATCAAAGATTGAGATGAAGATAATATGCTGTCCAAAAATCAGCTCAATCGGACAAGAAACGAAGCGGGAATCGCAATTTGAAGTTGGCTGTTAGGGCTGAATTTTGACTGCGAAACTGCTCTCTTTCTCTCTTTTTGGCTGCTGAAAAAACTCTCTGTGTATATGAAAATAAGACCTAAATAGGCTTATATTTGCCTCATAAGAATGGTTCTATGGATAAAAATTGGTTGGTCCAAATTATGCTTTTATTTATCCACATAGGAAGGGAAAAATGCCCATAACCCAACAAAAAGGAATAGATAAATACCCCATTACTGTGAATAACTCTGAATAGTGAAACGGAGTTATTTCGAATTTAAACAATTGGAATTCGTTATCCTACTTCAACCTATGATTCCAAAAGAACCAAATCATTCTTTCACATCTATGGTTTTATAGTTCGAGATTCTGATAATTACTTGTAATCACAAATATGAGTCATTGAAATACAAGTCATGTACATGTATATGTCTATATCGTGTATGTGACTCGAAAAATCTCAACACCCAATTAGGTTTTGCAGATGAAATCATTAATCTGTAATTAGTGTTAAAAAAGATTGATGAAGAAGAAGTAACTTGAATACACAAGTAAAAAACTCATTAATATAACTTATGAGAGAAATTCAACAACTCGATCGGAAAATGAAACCTGAAATTTAGTCTCAAGTAAGTTGTGTTGGATTTTATTTCGAACAGAGCAGCAACAACTCGATCAATCGAATGAAGCCACCTCAAATTTTGTCTCGAGCAAAGCTGTGATGGATTCTATTGTGACCAGAGCTCCAACAACATGAGGACAATAAAGACACCTTTATCAATTTACTAGATGAATGTCAGTGAGACTAGGAAGAAAACTAGAACATAAGGAAGAAGATGCATCTGTCCATTCAAGGGCAGATCATCTTTGATATTAGGGCAACACAAAATAATTTTTAGAGATGAAATGACTAACCTAATTAATGTTAAAAAAGATGAAGACGAGAAGAAACATGAATACACAACAATAGAACGTCATTGATATTATGAAAGAAACACAACAACTCAATCGGAAGATTGAGCCCACTTCAAATTTTGTCTCAAGTAAGTTTTGTTGGATTCTATTTCGAGCATAGAAAAAAAATCGATCAGAAGAATGAAGCAACCAGAAATTTTATCTCGAGCAAAGCTGTGATGGATTCTATTTCAACTAGAGTTGCACCAAAACGTGGAACAAAAAGACACCCTTCTCAATTTACTAGAAGAATGTCGTTGAGATTAAGGCAGAAAACTCAACACAAGGAAGAAGACACAACCATCCATTCAAGGGCAGAAAATCGTTGAGATTAGGGAAGCACACAATAATTTTTACAGATGAAATCATTAACCAATTGATGTTAAAAATTATGAAGAAGAGAAGAAACTTGAATACAAAACAAAGCAATGTAATTAATATAAAAAAGAAACACAACAACTCGATCAGAAGATAAACCCACCTGAAATTTTGTCTCAGGAAAGTTGTTTTGGATTCTATTTCTAGTAGAGAAACAATAAATCGATAAGAAGTATAAAGCCACCTGAAAATTAGTCTCGTGCAAAGCTGTGATGGACTCTAGTTCGAACAGAGCAGCAACAACACGAGGAAGAAGACAACAATATTATCAATTTGCTTGAAGAATTTCGTTTAGTTTAGGGCAGACAACAAGAATATATAGGAAAGAAGACACATCTATCAATTCAAGGGCCGAGAATCTTGAAGATTAGGCAAAATACACTCATGAACGAGTTGTCTAGTAGCTAGAGAGCGAGATGAAGAAATTAGGGCATTTTTTTAGGATAAGCTTCTATTTTGAGAAATTAGTTTGCATAAAGTTTTTTCATTTTACTTCCTGAAATATCTTTTTATCGCCTAAATTTTTTTGGTGAAAAGACAATTTTCATACGGCGGAAAAATCTCCCTCTCAAGTGCTCTTAATGCTTACATGACAGTCTAGGACTAGTTAGTACATTTTTAGGGACCGGATTTAATGTATTCACAATAACATATATCACTAAGAACTGAAATATAATCTCATCCCGCTAGATATACTTTTAGAGACAAGAATATATACTCTTCCTTAAATGTTGGTCTTAATTAAGGCCTTTTCTTGTAGTGTATTGTTGTACACAAACTCTGGCAAAGGAAAGAGTTGGTCCCACAAATCTCCAAACTATAAACACAAGTTTGTACCATGTCCTAGCATAACCTGAATAATACGCATTGACTCACCATCAGTCTGGCGTGAAAGGTTGTGCTAGGATCAACTGAGTACCCACTTCATCCTTAAAAATCCTCCAAAAGTAAGGAGTGAACTTAGTACCGCGATCTAATATAAAAGTGATATGCACACCATGAAGATAAACAACCTCATGAATGGAAATATGGGCTAACCTCTCGGCACTTTATGAAGAATGAACTGGAAGTGTGTTTATTCCGTCAACCGATCCACGATTACCCAAATACTATCAATACCTCTCGAAGTCTAAGGCAAACCCACAATAAAGTCCATAGTGATGCGATCCCACTTCAACCGCGGAATGGGTTATCTCCGGAACTCACAATCAAGTCTCAAGTGCTCTGCCTTCACTTGCTCACAACTCAGGCAATGGGACACATAGTTTGTAATATCTCTCTCTATTTCTGGCCCATCAATAATGCTGCCTTAAGTCACGATTTATCTTTGTAGTGCTCAAATGAATAAAATATCTAGAATCATGGGCCTCTCGAAGTATTAACTTAATCAAACCCCGAAAAATCAAGACACAAATACGACCTGCAAATATCAAAACCCCGTCAAAATCCATGGTACAATAAACAAAATCACCCGCTAACACCCGATCTCGAACTTTCATGTTCAAATTGTTTGCTTCAAATCTAATCAAGTAAAGAGGACGGAACTGCCACATAGTCTAAGACACATATAGAATTTGGGTCATCCAACTGCACCATCTGATTAGCTAAGGAATGAATGTTCAAATCTAAAGGTCGCTACATAGTAGATAACAAGGCTAGACTACCAAACTCACAAACTTGCAACTCAAGGCATTGGCTACCAAATTTGCCTTGCCGGAATGGTAGAGAATAGAGAGGTCATAATCTTTTAGAAGCTCAATCCATCAAAGAATCCATGAATTAAGATCCCTCTGGATCATGATATACGGAAGACTCTTGTGATTAATTGTAGATCTCACAATGAAATACATATGGGTAGTTCCTCTCGATCTTAAGCATGACAACTACCGCCAGAAACTCCAATTCATGGTGGGTTAGTTGTGCTATTGTAGACCAACCTACATCGACACATACGTGATAACGAGGTCTCGTTGCATTAATATACAACCTAAACCAATGTTGGATGCATCACAATAGACTGTGTAGCCCTTCCCCTCAACTAGAAGAGTTGATAGAGAAGCGGTAGTTAACAACTCATTGACATTCCTAAAACTAAACTCACACTTCTCAAACAACTCAAAAAGAAACGTCAAGGTGGGTTAACCAGGTCAAAGGTACTTACATATTTGAGAAGCCTTCCATAAATCATCTATAACATCTCACTAAATTGACGAACCTAAGAACCTCAAAATTTGGCCTATACCAATCATGAATATCCTCAATCTTACCCTGATCTACCATGCTTCCATCCTTAGAGACCTTTGGCCCAAAGAATTCTATGGAATTAACCCAAAACTCATACTTTGTGAACTTGACATAAAGTCTCTAATCTCTCAAAGTCTGGAGGACAAATATTAAATGTTGATCATGATCACTCCTACTCCGTGAGTATACCATAACATCATCTATGATTACAATGAAAAATAAATTTATGGCCTGAACGATTGTGTTAACAAGTCCATAAAGGCGGAAGGGGTATTAGTTTACCCAAAAGACATTACAAGGAACTCATAATGACCAAATAGAGTCCTAAATGCGGTCTTAGGGATGTCCATCACCCTAATGCTCCGTTGATATTAACTCGACCTCACATTAATTTTCAGAAATATTGTGGAACCATAAAGCTGGTCAAGTAGGTCATCAATCCTAGACATCGAGTAATAGTTGGTCATTTTAACCTTATTAAGCTGATAATAATAATTATACATGCGCATCAAACCATCCTTCTTCTTCACTAATAGAATAGAAGACCCCAATGAGAGATATTAAGCCTAGTCAGCCTTTTACGCAAGAGGTCATGAAGTTGAACAGTGAGCTCCCTAAGCTCACTAAGGTCCATCCAATATGGGAGAATAAAAATACGTTGAGTACCTTTCTCAAGCTCAATAAGAAAGTCAATATCACGCTCTAAGGGTAGGCAATGTAGGTTGATAAGAAACACATTTGCGAAATCACAAACAAATGTAATATTATCAACTAGAGGGACCTCCTTACTCACATCCTGTACATAGGCCAAACAGGGAAAACACCCGGTAACCACTAGCTTTTAACACATGAACAAAAAAGAAAACACCAACTGATGTGCTACTAAGGGAGCCCTAACACACCACTGGGGGAACACTAAGAATGATTAAGGTAGCTATCTTAAATCATACGTTAGAGAAATAACTAGTCCATGCCAAGAATTAGATCAACATCAAGCATATGTAACAATTTAAGGTCACCCTCGGTGTCAAGCCCCTAAATAGCAATAAAACAAGGTCAAAACACCTAATCCACTACTAAAGACTACACATGGGGGTTGACACAGGCAACAATGTTGCTATATTCTCAAAACTCATACCCACACGAGAAGAATTATACACAGACACAAAGAAAATGTGGAATGGGTAAAATATAGTTCAGGTGGCTGAAGGAATAGTAAAATTGTACTAGTGATCACATCATTTTATGCCTCTACCTCTTCCCTCACTTGAACTGCGTAATAATTTCCTTGTTCGCCTCTCCACTAGCCATCTATATTACAACCTGAACCGCTTCCCTATTGACCACTCAAATACCCTTATGTCCATGTGATGGTCCTAACCCTTGCCTCGACCTCTAGATAAAGGTAATGCTAGTGGATTTGATCCCAAAAGAAAGGACAACATGGCCTAAAGTACGAGTTCGGGATCAATGACTCTAGAAAGAGTGAACCTTACTTAGACTATATTGATCACTTTCTAAATCTTCAATGAGGCCTGAACATGCCGACTAGGTTGACCCTACATAAGACTTTTTCGAGCCCTATCATATGAATCACTGTGTCAAAATAGGACCTACTATAGATGCCGTCATATCTAGCTCTCTTGTTGCTTCCCTTTGGGCCTCATGATAGAGCTGCTCAATAGTGTGCACATGATAAAAAAACATATACAAATGAGAGACGAGCTGAGACCATAGAACTGTATCCTCTCCTCCAAAAGTAAAATTTTAACTGATAAAAAAAGCTCTAAAACCTCTCCTCTTCAGTAGTCAGAATCATGGTAGCATTCTACGAGAGATTGTGAAATATCGCCTTATAATCAGACACTATCATAGAACCATACTCCAACTTATAGACTTTTGTTAGAGTAAGGTCTTGATGATAACAAACCTAATCCTTTGAAGGATAAATTGTAGGGTAAGCATATCACCAAAAAGTAAAAGAATCAATCTTGGATCTAAGCAAATCAATAGAAGGTTACTAATTAAAGGAACATGACTGAGACATAAGAAATCAAGGATATCATAAAAGATCATCAGAATGCAAAAGTCATAAAAAGCACAAATCATCGAAGTAGAATATCTTGACAATTAAGAACGCAACGTCTATATTCAAATCAATATTCAAGGAAATTTGAAAATGTCATTATTTCACTCAATTAAGGAAACTGAAGGACACAAGTGCTACAATCTACATTCAATTAAGAAAGATAAAACTGCTATACAGACAGTCAAGGAAGCTGAACAAGTATTAAGACCGGAAGTCAGTCTTGAGATTTATTCTTTGAAAATTAGGATCACTTGCCTTATATTACAAGGATCAAATCTCTTGAGTTGCTATCTCTTCAAAGAAATATATTCAAGACTTCAGACACTATAAATGGAGGCTCGATTTCTATAAGCAATCGTACAACAAATCTTAATCATCTCACATTTCCTTCTCTACTTTTATCAAGCATTGTATTACCTAGTTCTACTGTGTAAACAAAAAATAGAGGAGAGAAAAATATTATTGGTAAGTCTTTGTATCAAATCAAAAGTGAAACAAACACTGAGTGTAAATAGTCTACATTCTTACTTGTACTCAGACCAAAAGTTAACAAGCTTGAAGAGAAAACTCTTGAAACACGACGGGACTGGACATAAGATCCATATCGGATCCCAACCAGTATAAAAACATCCTGTGTAAGTTTACTTTACTTTTGTTTTAATCATTCTCCTCTTCTAGATACAGTCGATTAAAGAGACACGTTTAATCGAGTTCCGTCAAACAAAACATCAACGAAAAATAACAGATCACCCCCCTCTAGTACTTCTAGTTGGTATTAGATCCTCGTCTCACAAAAATTTTGTCTAACAACAGGTGATAAAAAGATCATGGCTCAATAAATTATGGGAGCACTATTTCAAGAGAGAACTTCCAAAACAAGACCTCGGTACTGTAATGGAAAACATTTTTCTAATTGGAAAGTAAGAATGGTAATCTGTCAAGTCGTATGAAGTAAATGTTTGGAAATTAATCAAAACTTGGTGACATTCCAATTCCTATCTTAAAATGTTCAGACGAAAGTCAAACTTCTACTATTACAAGTTTGGAGAATTATACTACGAACAAATGGAAGTTATTCAAATAAACTCCAAAGCCAATAATGTCATTTACAATGGTATTAGTGGAGAGGAACATTAAAAATATCATGTTGTGATACTACCAAGGAGATGTGAGAAAAATTGGAGGTTACCTACGAAGGAACTGAAAAGTTCATGGAAACCATCATTAGTGTGGTAGTATATGAGTATGAACTTTTTCAAATGAAAGAAGGTGAAACTGTTGAAAACAGTTTTGCCCGACAAAGTAAAATCATTGGTGAATTCAAAGATTCAGGAAAGACAAATCCTCCTATTGAGCATATTCGAAGATTTCTTTGAAGCTTTCCACCACAATGGCACACCAAACTAGTTTCTCTTGAAAAGATGAATTTAAACACTCTAACCTAAGATTAGGTAAGAGGAGATCTAATTGCTTTTGAGAAAACTCATCTTAATAAAAACAGTCAATAAGAATCCAAAAAGAAAATTGTGGCACTCAAAGTAAATTTGGAAAACAAAGGAGAAGAAGACTTAGCAGAAGACGAAAGCAGTCTTATTACCAGATGAGATATGGGATCCTTCAGAAAATCCAGGAACAACATAATAGGAACAACTCGTGGAAGAGGAAAGTACTTAACTAATCAGTCAAAAATTGATGGAAAATGCTATGAATGTGGAAAATATGTTCACATAGCTAGTGAATGTCCATAAGCAAAGAAAAATTACTCAAGAGGAAATCAAAAGAACAAAGCTCTAAAGAACTGGAGTGATCAAGACTATTCTGAAATAAACATGAAGAAATTGGAAGCATATGCTTTATGGCTATTGCAGAATAAAGCATGTAGGTATGTAACAACTATAATGATTTAAAAGAACTTCTAGATCATGCTATAACACAGCTTACTATAATTCTCTTTGATTTTAAAAACATTCAGAATGAGAAAGTAATTTAGAAATCAAATTAGAAGTAAGTGAAGTTGAAAACGATATGCTTTATGAAGAAATATTTGATTTACAAATTGCACTTGAAAATCCTTTGAAATCAAACAATTCAAACACATCCTCTAAAAAGGTCTCTAGCAGTAAAAACTTTCCATAAGGAAATTAATCTAGTTGCAACTAGTCGTATAAGTCGACTGAAGCAAAATCTAACAGTAAGGACTCCAACTATGAAGAAGATACTCCTCAATTTTGTCATTGTTGTGAGCAGTCTGGTCATATCTCTTAAAAGAAATCATAAATTGAAGATACTCCAAAATTTTGTGCATGTATAGAAATCATAACTTGTTTAAATGGGTTTGGATACCTAAAAGAACTCCAAATAACTCTAACCTTAAAGGACCCAAAAAGTTTTGGGTACCTAAAAGGAAATAATGTTTGTGTCTTGCAGGAACATCACAAGAAATCAAAAGAAAAATGGTACCTGGATAGCGGATGTTCAAATCACATGACATGACAAGAGACAAAAATAATTTAAATCTGTTGTTGAATACAAGGAAGGAGACATTCGTTTTTGTGATAACTCCAAAGGAACGATAATTGGTATCGGTACTATTTCTTTCACTAATTCCTGCGATATTTCAAATGTTTGTTTAATGACAGGGCTTAAATACAATCTATTCAGTATTAGTTAGTTATGTGATTCAAGTATAGAAGTTCATTTTCAAAAGGATCGATGCTTGATAAAATATTCTAGTGGAAACAATTCTTTACAAGGAAGTAGAGAAAAGAATGTATACATTCTTGCCTATGTTAAAAACAACAGAGAACATATTTTCCTATCATTAATGACTGATGATCCCTATATTTGACACAAGAAACTTGGTAACACAAGTATGCAACTAATTCATAAGCTTGCTAATAATGAAATGGTCATTGGTTTACCAAAAAAGGACTACTTCAAAGATCCTCTCTGTGACACTTGTCAAAAGGGAAAAAAAGTATAAACCCTTTTTCTAGTAAGGATATTGTCTCCAAAAATAAACCTCTTCAACTCTTACGTATGGATTTATTTGGACCTACAAAAATTGACAGCAGTACTGGAAAAAGGTATACTTTCATAATAGTTGATGATTTATGTCGTTTTACTTGGGATATGTTTCTTTCTCACAAGGATGATACCTTAAAAAAATTGACTTCTTTTGTTAAAAATTTCAAAGAGATAAAGGTTACTGTATTACATCCATAAGAAGCAACCATATAGGAGAATTTGAAAATAATTTATTCAAAAAGTTTTGAAACGAGAAAGGATACACTCTCGATCACCCCAACAAAATGGAGTTCTGGAACAAAAGAACGGGACTCTAGAGGCTACGGCTAAAACAATGATAGTGGAGCACACAAACTTTGGGAAGAAGTTGTAAGTACTGCTTGTCATTTGCTAAATCAAAGTCTACTTAGACCTATTATGAAATAATACACTATAAACTATGGAATGTAAACAAACCAACATCAGTTACTTTCAGCCATTTGGGTGTAAGTTCTATATTCACAGCAATGATAAGGACAATATCGATAAGTTATATGTGCGAAGCACAAAGGTATATTTCTCAGATAATCAATCTCTATAGATCCTATCGACTTTTTAATAATCACACTTTACATATTGAAGAATCTACGTATGCTGTTTTTTATAATTTTAATAAATATTTTGAGACTAGAATAAATTTTGATGATGAAGATAGTTAACTCTCTATATAAATTCAAAGGGAGTCTAGCAGTGTTGAACAGTCGACTACAGAACCCTCCTTGAGTTCTATACTTGAATTTGTTCCGATTGAATGTAGAAGTAAGCTTGAGTATAAAAAAAAGTTAATATTGGAACTTCAAGTGAAGGTATGTAAACTCGAGCATCATGAAGAAATGTAACACATGTTGCACTCATATCTCATCTGGAGACAAAGATGCTAAAACAGGCTCTTTTAGATGAACACTGGATCAGGGCGATGAAAGAAGAACTAGATCTATTTGACAAAAATCATGTATGGACCTTAGTAAAACCTGATGACAAATCGATCATTGGAACCAAATAGGTGTACACAAATGAATTAACTGAGTCTGGATAAGTAATTTGAACTAAAGCTTGCTTGGTAGCTCAAGGTTACTCACAGCAGAAAACAATCGACTATGATGATCTTTTTGCTCCTGTTGCAAGGTTAGAATCCATCCATTTACTTCTAGCCTTTGCAACTCATAAAGGGTTTAAACATTTTCAAATGGATGTGAAAAGTGTCTTTTCAAATGGATTTAGTGAAGAAGAAGTTTTTGTGAAACAATCGCCTTGTTTTGAAAATCCAAAATTCCCTTATCACGTTTTCAAACTTCAAAAATCTTTGTATGGTCTCAAACAAGCACCTCGTGCTTGGTATGATCGTCTCAACAATTTTCTTATAAATCATGGTTTTACTCATTATCTCGTAGATAATAATAGGCAAAGTATATTAAATACCACAACTATTTTTAAAAATATTGAGACTATAAAATTGCTAGAAACTAACAAAATCAATAATTATAAGAATAAAAATATAAATTTCTTCATATAGGACTTGTCCAAGTAATAGTAAACTCATTATATAGGTGGGATTGAGATGTACCCATATGTCTTTTAAAAGAGACAATAGGTAATTAATTTTGATGATTCTTTATTAAAATAGTAGAATGTAACCTTCCTAATGGCCCAATATACTTTAATTGTTATCCTAGTTATTCAACAAACATTAATGAACCAAACATAATTGATACATTAATATTAAATGTCTACACAAATAGTAAGGATATTATTGGGAAAATAGTCATAATATATAGAATGTATTATCAATTAATGAAAACTACCTTAGCATCTAACACTAAAATGAAAACTACCTTAGCATCAAACACTAAAATAGTAAATAATAATTTGATTTAAAAAGGAAAAATCAAAATTTTACCAAGTAATTCAACCTCAAGATAAAGAAATAAATAAAAAATTAAAAACAATAGATTTCGAAGAAACCATTTCCAAAATAGAATATAAGAATTCTAAACCCATAAAATCCCCAAGTCCCACGACTAGACAAATTCAAGAAATAAAAAATTGTATTGGCATGAGTCATTCAGATGAACCTTTTGCAGCAGACTTTAATTATTTAAATAAACTTTTGACTAGTCCATAAAATTCAATAAAAAAACAATGGTATATACAAAAATAATCTTTATCAGAAAGACTAACCTTTAGAAATAAATGATTTAGTGATATAAAAATATTAAAATGTAACATAGAGTATTTTTTAAGTGGTTTGAATGCATAGGAATATTGGACGACCAAAATGAGTCGTTAAATATGCTAGTTAATAAATGGTATACTACTAATAACAAGGTAGTAGAATCTAAAATTCCTCCTTTAGAAGAAATTGTTCTACCTATTGACGGTAGATTTATTACCGCCTCCCCTTTTAAAATGGATATAGTCGATGCTAAAGGAGATCCAAAAAATAATGATATAAACAGAATTCTGCAACAAAATAATTAAATAAATCAACTACTTTGTGTAGTTTCTAATCAAATTTTTTAAGCCGATTAAATAAATATTTAAGGATAAACCAAGTACTTCCTACATTTATTACAATAAAAACTTAGAAACACATACATTATTGAAACTACCCGAATTTTCTTACTAAAAATTCCCTAGGTTTCAAGAAAAGTTTTAAATCACAAATAATCATATAGAAATTACTAATAAAAAACTAAAAACTACAAATATTAATACCTTGTACTAAAATGATAGTAAAAATTTTAATAAATTAAGTTCTAATTATTCCACTAAAAAGTATTAATATAAGAAACCCTCTTTTCCGGATATCAAATACAAAGAAAATGAGTTTCTATCGCATACTTTGTATTCGGGAAGAGAAACAATTGAATGGAATATTGATGGACTAGCGGAACATAAATTTTTGGTAAATTACATAAAAGAAGAATTATAATTACGGCTTATAAAATTAAAAATTTATCAGATAAACAATCCGCTACTTTAGTTACAGCTGGATTTACTTGCACATTAAAAATTGGTGGGATAATTATCTCGGATAAGATAATAGGCAAAGTATATTAAATACTACAACTATTAACCCAATTATTAAAGATGAATCTTCGGGACAAAACATTGAGAATCAAGTATTAGAAGATGCCACTAGCACCTTAATTTATAATATAGCTAAGCATTTTATTGGAGAACCTAAACTTTTCCAAGGAAGAAGTCTAGAAATATTATCTAATCTATCTTGCCCAAAGTTAGGTGATTTTAGATGGTATAAAGATATTTTTCTCAGCAAAGTTATGATTAGAAAAGACTGTAATCACAATTATTGGAAAGAAAAATTTATTAGTGGTCTACCCAAGCTATTTGCTATAAAGGTTAGAATAAAATTTAAAGATAGATTTGAAGGAAAACTCATTACAATCAATTAACTTATGGTGACCTCATAAGTTTTATAAATATTACTGGATTAGAATTATCTACCGATATAAAACTTAAGAATCCACTTAAAATAGATAATAAAATATCACAAAATGAACTAGGAAACTTTTGTCAAGACTTTGGTTATATGAAATTATCTGCCCCATCAAAAGAGGCTTCTAAGAAAGAGAACAATAAAAATAAACATAAATCAGAAGAATGATGTATCATGGTTTCACGGTACTTTCAATGCTCTTTCCTTATATTTAGTATGTGTCTTGGGATTTTTTGTAGTTATTTTAATGGTTTTTATCTGTGTCTTGCACAGAAGATTGTGCAGAAGAGGTGACCCACGAAGCCATCTACGACCCGTCGTTCCATCGACGGTCCGTAGGTGGTAGTCGTCGACTGGAGGTCCAAGCATCTGGAAGCAACTCGGGGAAATATGACCAAGTGTGGGGCTACGGAAGGATCAACCGCCCATCGACTGACTGACGGACCATCCGAGAAAACCGTAGATCGGATTAGAGATTAGTCCTAATACCCGAAGTTGAAGAAGAACTAAGTGTGGAACGATGGAGGCATCGACGGACAGTTAGTGTATCGACGGACCGTGCTGTTGCTTTGTCAGTTGGATTAGAGAAGATGCAAGTATGAAGAAGATTCTAAGTATATACAGATGGAGGTAGTCGACGGAAAAAGTTCATGCATGAAGTGAAAATGTTCTTTTGGGATGAGCCATATTTATATAAGAGTTGTGATGATGGTCTTATTCGTCGTTGTGTGCCAGAAGTTGAGATGTTAAGTGTTTTGGAGGCATTCCACTCCTCGCCTGTGGGTGGGCATCATACTGGTATCCTTACTGCCCATAAAATCTTGCAATGTGGCTACTATTGCCAACCATTCGCCAAGATGCTAATGAGTTTGCCAAGGCATGTGATAGGTGCCAAAGAGATCGAGGTATTTCTAGAAGGCAAGAGCTCCCTTTAAATCCCATTCTTATAATTGAGTTTTCTGATGTGTGGGGCATTAACTTTATGGTCCCTTTTGTTAGTTCTCATGGGATGAAGTACATTCTTGTGGCGGTTGATTATGTGTCAAAATGGGTGGAAGCCATAGCACTTGCAAAAAATTAAGGGAAGAGTGTCACCGTGTTCTTGAAAAAGAACATACTTTCCAGATTTGGCACCCCTAGAGCCATTATTAGTGATGGGTTCTCCATAATATATCCACTCCTTACCATCCTTAGATTAGTGGGCAAGTTGAGGTGCCAAACATAGAAATCAAGCAAATTCTGGCACAAACGGTGAATGCTAGTAGAGCGGATTGGTCAAGGAGGCTTGACGATGCTCTTTGGGCCTACGGGAAAGCATACAAGACTCCCATAGGTATATCTCCATACCAACTTTTATATGGGAAGGCTTTTCACTTGCCGGTTGAGTTAGAGCATAAGCCCATGTGGGCAATGAAGAAAATGAAAATGGATTGGGATAAAGCAGCAAAATGGAGATTAAATAGGTTAAATGAGCTTGATGAGTTTTGCTTGAAGGCATATGAAAGTTCAGCCCTCTACAAAGAAAATATGAAGAATTATCATGACCAAAAGATTGAAAGGCGCGAATTTGCTATTGGGATTTGAAGCTTTTGTTCTACTCTAGGTTGCGCTTGTTTCCGGGCAAACTCAAGTCCAAATGGACTGGTAAATTCTTGATTACTCAAGTGTTCCCTCATGGTGTGGTTGAGTTGGAGAACAAGTAGGGTGCAAGGTTCAAGGTAAATGGGCAAAGAATCAAAATCTACCTGTAGCATGAGGAAAATGCGAATTAAGTGGTTGAGGCATACCATCGTGATGAAGTCTGAGTAACCAAGAGTCTTGCGTCGTGCCGCAATGTTAATTCAATCACTGCTTGGGATGCAACCCAATATGTATCCTCTAGCCAACATTAGTTTTTTACTTGTCTATATAGGAATAGTTGCATTATTTCGGTTTTAACATAATGTCATGTGGGGATGTTCTTTTATTTATTCTAGAGTGTTGGCTAGAGAATAGTCTAGGGTCTATGTCTAAAAGGTGTCAAGGAAATACAAAAAGAATGGTTTATTGGGTGCTCAATGTGGAGAAACCAAACCTAAGGAAATATGAAGAAATTGGTCTGGTGCACTGATCTACGAACCAATAGACCGACCGTCGTCCCATCGACGGACCATCAATGGCGTTCGTGGATCCCAGGTATGATTTTTAATTTTTTTTGAAAGTTAGGGCACAGTCGATGGAGAAGTTGATGGACCGTCGATTTACTTACGGTCCGTCGACAGGGAATCGTTAGTTATCCAAAACCCATGACCTAACCTAACCTGACCGTCTATATATTAAAATAACACCCTTTCAGTTACCCCCATCTTTTCAAATTCTCCCCAACCGTTTCGCTCCCCTTATTCTCTTAATCCCCCACTCACTCCCACATTAAATCCATCGTAATCCCTTCTTATTTACCCTCTTCTAAAAAAATCCCTCAGTTTCCCAAACACTTCTCTCCCAAATTCCCATCCTTTTCTTTCATTTTTCCGGTCGGTGTTCGAAGGCGCGCTCGGTGTGGTTATTGCAAAGTTCATGCTAATATTCACTCCACTACAGCGTACAGGTATTCCATTCTCATCTGCTTAATGAATTCTTGTTCATTTGCATGCAAAAATGATGAAACCGTATATGGGTCTTGACTTCGGAACAAAATTGCAGGATTAACTTGTTAACAAATTGGGTCCCTTGTCCCTTAAAATGATGGAAAGTGAATGGGTTGGGGTGCTAGTGTCTAAATGAAATATGCTATGTGTTTTGTGGTTTTCCGACTTAGGGCTTGATGGCCTCTTAGAATCTAGGATTGAAATTGGAATAATCGAAGCCCTAGGAATGACAAAATGGTGTGTTTCTTGCTATATGAACATGATGTGTCTTTATATGCTTGTAATTTTCATTTGAGGGGTGCCAAAAATGGCTTAACAAAATATATCTCTAACTGATAGTACGAGACCCCATCTACAGACCATTTCTGAATCGACGGACCGTCGATGGGGTCCATCAATAGTTGCACCCTATATTGTTCAACTCCGGGACGACGAAAGTGGACTACAATTCATCGATTGAACAACGGGCAATTTCGCACGTCCGTCCTTACTTACTGATAAGCTCAAACTTACTTCTCAAATAAGAAGTAAAGCCGTCGTATCAAGTAAGGAACCCAACTAATGAGGTTGGGATCGATCCCACGAGGAAAATAGTTCAGACTTAACTTTATTTTATTATTACTATTATTTAGTCAACTATTTCCTTAGAAAACTAAAGACAAAAAAGGGGGAGGGGGGGTTTATTTCTAAATTAATGAAAATAATTAACTAAATTAAAGTAAACAACTAACAGATTCAAATCTCAGAGCTTAATCAATTAATAAAAGTAACTAGGGCTTAAGTGTTCCTCGCAGGTTCCTAACTTGATAATTCTAACTATACCAATTCTTTCCTAGTATCTTGCATGTAAAGTGATAAGTTATGTATCTCTAAATCCTTGGTCCGGCATCTAGAAAATTTCACTCCGCACCTTGGTCCGGCTACATGTGTTGCTATACTAACCCTTACCTTTACCTCATATTAAGCATTGTATTCGATAGTTGACTAAGTTATTACCTCGTACCGACCGACACTAGCCTATTAGATAGTGTACACTAAATCTATGTTGATAATTCTTTTCCTATATCTACCTCCTTGGTCCAGCAAGTAGCATTATTGCGAATTCTAAAACTTCCGCGTTCATCTTTGGACAGATTTCCTGCAAATAAGGAGAAACTTAGATAAAAATCAATAGAAAAAGGGTTTTGGACATACACTAAACTTAAGGAGAAAGCATTAAAAGTACCGTAAAACCAGGTACATCACTAACTGAAACCTTGTTTTCTGATTCATGCTAAATTTTTCTAAGTGTCTAACTACGGACCGTTCTGCACGTCCGTCGTTTCTAACTGCAAGAACTGTGGACGTGTAACTTAAGAATTTTACTAAATATCCACCAACGGACCCTATCAACGGACCGTCGTTTCATCGGCGGACCGTCGATAGTGCCTGTCGTCCTGTTCTACAATTCTTCACTTCCCTGTGCCTTAAGTTCAAAAGTTAGTTTTTCTTTCTATTGTGCGTATAGGATCACTACAATGAATCTAATAACTCTTCCTTGCAGGTATCAATGGCCCCCAAGCCGGATTTAGTCTAATCCAAAGGACGGTCCAAATCCGTGGCACCTTCACGCCGGATTGTGATTGGCTCGTTGGAAGATTAGCGTGATCTCGAATATGTGCCACCTGTCACCCAGACACTGACACGTGCTGCTAAGACCACTCATGGCATGCCCAAGAAGGTGGCGTCCTGCGCAGTCACTGCCTCCGAGTCTGATGAGGAGTGCACACTGACCAGCACACCCTCAAGGTCCGCCTCAGGTTCTAAAGGAGCGTCTGGATCTGAGGAGGCTTTCGATGCTGAGTTAGCCCAATCTAGAGGGTCGAATGAGGCCACTGCCTCAGGTTTTGGTTCAGAGGGTGCCACTGTTTCGGATGCACCTTCCCACCCTGACTCGTCTAATGAGGCCCAAAGTTCAGAGGCTGCTCCATCACCCCCAAATGAAGATCCTTCACCGGTTGTTCATCAACCTAACTGGTGGTGTGTAAAGGGGAAGCACGAGATATACAGGGATGCCAAGCTTCTCAATGATAATGGCGTCATGATTCGGATTCTGACAGTTGAGCGGCCTGTTCTTATAGGGAGTCTACACACGGTCCTTGCCATACATGATCTCTTCACGCGCCACCAGCTCGAGTGGATGGCTAGGAGCGTGGGATGCTACAGTGAGGTGTTGGTGCGAGAGTCATAATCTTCTTACATTGTGACTCTTAGGGATTCTTTGGATTGGCGGTCTAATCCTGCCAAACAGGCACCACTTACCTATGTTCAAGTCTGTTGGCGTAGAGTGGATATCTCTTTGCCACTATTCGCTGTTTCTTATACGGTGCTGATACTGATGTCACCATGCCCCCCCTCGCCCCCGAGTTTGACTACTGGTGGAAATTGATTAAGGAGGGTCATTTCAATCGAGACAAGGATTTGAGAGAGACCACCAAGAGGTGGATCGCCCAACACATTTTCGTAGATCGTGAGGGTGCAGACTGGGTGCTGCATCCTAGAGGCCTTATCAAGAAGGCCAACCTCACATTTGATGCCAAGTTCAACTTGCTCTTGATCTGCCACCGCCTATCCCCCACAAATTCTGACAACATTCTTACATGGAATAGAGCGGTCTTGGTTGCTGCTATGGTCAAGGGGTTCGAGGTTAATTTTCCAAGGTTGTTGCTGGCAGTCATCCATGAGAGCGATTTTAAGGCCTCGATCACTTACCCCTTTCTGTGTATGATTTTTGATTTGTGCAGGGCCGCTGGAGTGACCATCTGGAACATTGATGTTCTCCGGACTCCTACTGGAACAGTTGACATTGGTCTCGTCAGGGATAGGACAATGAGGGGGCACCAAATAGGGGGCCCCGAGTGGAGGTGCAACCATTGGGTTAGAACCTCGCAGATACGGTAGAGCAAGCCCAAGGGGATTATCATGCTGCTTCAGATCCTACCGAAACCACCCCGGTTGAGTCTTTCCTGGGCACTTGTGGAGCGCCGAGTTCCTCCCGATCTACACCATCAGCATCACTGGTCCCGATTGCTAGGATCCAGAAGCTAGAGACCCAGATGGCCACATTGCTGCATCATATACAGCCTTGGATGCAGAAGTCCATTCTCGAGGCTGAGGATCGGATTGGGAAGAAGACTACCTAGCAGACTGAGCGGCAGATTCTGGTGGTCCACCAGCGCCTCGATGCATTTGAGTTTAGAGTCCTCGCTCGGCCATCCCCCATTATTGATTTGATGACTCTCCAGGCTACTGTGACGAGTCTGAGGGCTGAAATGGATGCCATTTTGGATGTGCGGGTGCCCGAGTCATAGGCTAAACCTGCGGAGCCTGTTAAGGATATGGTGCTTGCTGCACTATTCACTACCTCTATTGCACCACCGCCCCCACCACATGAGAGTTCCAAGAGGCATTGGTCCAGAGAGAGTGAGGAGGCTCTGGCTAGGAAGAAGGAGAGCATTGAGTTGAAGGCTGCGAGGAGAGATTTTTTAGTAGATGAGGAAGCCCGACAGATGAGGGCGTGTGAGTAAGCTATTGGGGCGTCTAGCTCCAGGCTTGATGATGTTGAGAGGAGCACCACTGAGGGTGTTGACATTGTTGCAGACACTACTGATGGTGTCCCTACTACTGATGGAGTGGGTTAAGGGAAATCGGACCGACCTGCTTGTTGATCGTCGGCGCTATGTGCCTCAGGTTTTCTTCGCTTACCACCACTCTTATATTTTTATGCATTGGGTACAATTGCATACTTTCTTGTTAGGGGTGGGGTAAATGGAAAGTGAGTGTTAGGGTGAGGTCTGAGTAGCCCAACTCACGATCCTCTCTTGGGGTTCTCTTGCCTGTGTTCTTTTGCCCAAAGAGATAGGTTATTTTACTGTTGAACCGGCATGTTTAGTATCTTGTACAAAGTATTAATGTGAAATCTGAAGAATGATGTCAAATACAATGATATCCCGTTATAAAGAGAATGCTTGCATGATTAGGCATAGTGAATGTTAAATGTGTTGGCCCTAAACATGACATAGAGATACACCATTGCATGACCCTCAATCTAAAACTCGAACTAGGTGTCTGATAATTTGGTATGGTGATGAGGTGTTAAGAGAGTGTGAGGAAAGTTGAATAGTCCACTCTTGGTACCTAGGTAGAACTTTCCCGGTTAGTCTTGCAAAAAGTAATATGTGTTAGACAATTAGGAAAGGATCATAGGCCCTTGCTCAAAGTTGCGAATCTTTATCCTAAATAAAAGAAAACCAAATGAAATTAATCCCTTTTTTATCCAAATGATTTTTGCTTACAATGAACTTTTCTTTTCTACCCCAACTCGTCTTTTATGGGTATAATGTGTTGGCCCTGGTCCCTCCTTGGACATGTGCACCTCAACTTAAGCCAAAAGCATAAGTTGAGGGTGGGTAATGAAGAAACCAATCTCGTCATGGCCCTGACCCAACATTGGGTATTGTGTACCTCGATTCATGGCAAACCCTTGAGTTGAGGGTGGCTATTATGATTAATGTTCCGAAAAGTGGGTTGATAAGGTTAATGTGAAAGAAAAAAAAAAGAGAAAAGAAATAGTGAAGAAGAGAAGTGACTCAATCAAAGTTTAAATCAAGTGAAGAATTTGAAAAAACAATAATAAAAATAAAAGAAGAGTAATTTTCACAAAAGGAGGAAGAAAGGAGAAAATAAGGCAAAGAACACAAGAAAAGGTAGAATAGGGCATAATAGACAATGAAAGAGGTAGGACGCTTAGTCGTAATGTCAAGGAGGTCAAGAAGTCACAAAATTCATCCATATGTACCATACTTTACGCTGATCCTACTTTACAAGCCAAGAATGTCTTATGGTGATCCTAAGAGTCTAATATGGTGAACTTAAAGATGTGAAAATGAGGGCAAGCCTATGGGGACAAGTATCAATTAGGTATGAAGTTGTTCTTAGAGTTTTTGTTGAGTAATGATCCTCATCATCAAATTAGAAATCACCGTGTGAAAAAGGACGATATCTTTTGAAGTGAGAACACTAGTTGCAATATTTGAGAGTTGGTGCCTTTGTGAGATATAAAAGAGTAGAGGTGTCGGCGTGGTGAGTCTGTGTCATGGTCTCATCCACATGATTGAGCTTAAGAGTTACATCATGCATTAAAGCAATTAAAATAATTGGTATTGATATCCATATGATTGAGAAAGCATAAATGAGGATACTTTTGTACAAAGGTGTTGTGGTGAGTCATAGTGCATCGCTTGAGGACAAACAACGAGTTTAAGTTGAGGGTGTTGATGTATTGTGGTTTAACGGTACTTTCAATGCTTTTTCCTTAAGTTTAATGTGTGTCTAGGACCTTTTTGTAGTAATTTTAATGGTTTTTATCTGTGTTTTGTAGGAAAGTCGCCCAAAACAGAAATAGAGAAGATTGTCAGAAGAGGTGACCTACGAAGCCATCGATGGCCCGTCGTTCCATGGACGGTGCGTAGGTGGTGGTCGTCAACTAGAGGTACAAGCATCTGGAAGCAACTCATAGAATTATGACCAAGTGTGGGTCTACAGAAGGATCAACAGACCGTCGACTGACTAACGGACCGTCCTGGCAAACCGTCGATCAGATCAAAGATTAGTCCCAGTACCCTAAATTGAAGAAAAACTAAGTGTGGAACAACGGAGGCATCGACGGACCGTAAGTGTATCGATGGACCGTGTTGTTGGTCCTCGATTGGATCAGAGAAGATGAAAGGATACAGGATGAAGAAGATGATATGTATGGACCGACAGAGGCAGTCGACGGTTCGTCATTCCATTGACGGACCGTCAGTGGGGTCGTCAATTGAAGACGTGTTTCTGGACAGACTTTCCTTATTTAGAACTCCTTTTTAATTTGGGACTTTATTATTATATAGAGTTAAAAACCTCGTTTTTGGGGTTAGACTTTTTGGTATTTTTCATATTCTTGTTATTGGAAGTTGAACTTGGAATTTTGGGTATTACTTCAAGTTTACGGAATTGATTCTTAAGATATTTTCGTTAATTCAAATGTTATTTCTGGATTTTCTTCAAACTTGTCAAAGTAAGTACATTAACTCTTGCTTAACAACCATGAATTGTGTATTTCTAGGCATGGGTTACTAAATCCACAACTAGGGTTGTGGGAACCATGGGTGATTAACAAGGTAAAACTAGCTAAATAACAATTCTAGAATAGGTTCTTGCATGTATTTATGATTCTTTCATTTAGAAGTCTTTTTCACAAGTGCACGACATAGACCTTGTCCTATTTATACTTGCCGGACAAAGGAGGTTGTTGATAGGAAAATAATTATCAACATAGATTTAGTATACAGTATCTAATAGGCTAGTTTCGATTGATGCGAAGTAGTAACTAAGCCATACATCAAATATGATGCTTAATATGGGATAAAAGGTAAGGGTTAGTAATTTAAAACACGTAGCTGGACCAAGGTACAAAGTGAAACTCTCTAGTTGCCGAACCAAGGAAGTAGAGATACATAACTTACCACTTTGCATGCAAGACTCTAGGAAAGAATTGTTATAGCTAGGATTACCGTGTTATGAACCTATGGGGAACACTTACACCCTAGTTACTCTCATCACTTGACAAACACCAAAGCTTTAATCTTCTTCTTGTTTTACTTAGAAATAATTGAACACTTTTGTTTCACAAAAATCCCCTTTTAAATAACTGTTTTCAGAAAGGACTTGACTAAGTAGAAGTAATCATAGACTAAATTTAAGTCTTAACCATTTTCCTCGTGTGATTGATCCCAACCTAACAATTGGGTCTTTACTTGATACGAACGCTTATACTTCTTTAGGGAAGTATAATTTGAGCTTATCAAAAAACAGGATATTGAAAAGATATTCTATCCAATAAGTCCTCAGACACTTTTGTGAATGTGGAAGTGCAAGTTGTATCAGCAAAAATCATTCCATAAATGTTATTACTAATAGTAATAAGGAAACATTCCATAATATGATAAATCATAGTAAAAATCCTAGTTTTAGGGAAAAAATGCCTAATTACCTTACGAAGCATACTCTTTGGAAAACAACATGACAATAAAACTATTAAACCTTTTAATATGACAAATTTTTTGAATAAATTCAAACAGCCAATTAAATCCAAAATAAGTTGACTAGAAAGGGTATGAGTAGGAGGGGCTAAGTCCCTACGCGGTCCTTGAGCAAACGGCAACGAAACTGAGGTTGCGGTCGGGGTGGTATGTTCGGAGTTTGGTGGTATTCGTTCTTCTTCCACTTATGTTCTTAGTTTTATTCTTTGAAGTGGGGTAGCCAGATAATTCCCGATTTAGACGTTGGCAAGACCGTACTTTCTGTTGGATTAGCTTAGACTGTGTGTGTCGTAGAATCGGACTCGGTGGGTGTTTCTGTTGCCAAGACTAGAGGAATAAGAACAAAAAAAAATATAGTGAAAAAGGTAACAACAATTACTTCACAAAGAATTTATTATTCCGGTAGTAATCTTTAAAGTAGACATCTAATCCCAAGGATAGTATTTTTCTCCCTGCTAGATTCTCCCTTGAATTAGAGTGAATTCACCTACACATCAAAATATTTTGAATAGTATTAACATCTCTGCTACCTCTAAAAAAATTGCAAAAATTTAAAATGATGTACAAAATTGAAATATTCCTAAAGAACACTTTAAGAAGGTTTATAAAACAAGACACTTCGATTTTATTAGAAATTATAATATTAAGAATTCTGAGTGTGCTATTGCTATGAATACAAATATTGAAACTATTAGATTATTAGCAACCAATGATATTAATAGTTATAAGAGGAATTGTAAATTTCTTCACATAGGACTTGTCCATATAGCAGTCAAGTCATTATATAGATTGGGTTTAGATGTACCCATATGTCATCTTTTAAGAGACAATAGATTATTAAAATATGATGATTCATTATTAGAAGTACTACAAAGTAGCTTCGCCAATGGTCTGGTATACTTTAATTGTTATCCTAATTTTTCAGTAGATATTAATGATCAAAATGTAATTGATACATTAACGTTAAATGTTAAAACTAAAAGTATGAATAATAAATCTAATACTATAGAAATAACCATAATATATAGGGTAGATTATAGATTAATTAAACTACCTTAGTCCCTAAGGCTAAAATGATAAGTTTTAAAGTAGTACCATGCTCATGGGAGCAAATCATAACCATAATAACACCTTGTCGAAAGATGATAAAATGGGATGATGTATTAACAAAAGATGATTGGCATTTTGACTCTATAACGAAGCTAGAAATTAAAGAAGAGAATCCACATATTGACCAAGTAATACAATGTCCAGATGGATCATTAGATTTAAAGTTTGTAAGATCCCAATCTTATAATCAAATCTCTTCAAGTAAAAGAATGTCATTTTCTAGACCTTCATTCTCCATAACCAAGGAGAAAGATTACATATCCTTAAAAGAGATAGTTAAAAAAAATTAAAAGGGGTAGATTTCTCAGAAACTATTCCAAAAGTGGAGTATGAACTAAGAAAATCGAGTCCCACTACTATTAAAGAATTAAGGATGTTTTATGCATGATTAGATTAGATGAGCCTTTTGAACCAGATATTAAATACTTAGATAAAGACTGGACTGGTCAAGAGAATTCCATTAAAAAACAGTGGTATGTACAAAGGTATTCTTTATCAGAAAGAATGACCTTCAGAAATAAATGGTTTAGTGATATGAAAAGATTTAAATGTAATATAAATTTTTTAAAATGGTTTGAATGTATAGGAAAATTAGATGACCAAAAGGATTCGTTAAACATACTTGTTATCTAATGATATACTACCAAAAATAATAAAATACTTGAATCTACAATTCCCCCATTAGAGGAACTTACTTTACCAATAGAGAATAAAATTATTACTGCCTCACCCTTTAAAATGGACATAATAGACAGAAAAGATGATCCTACAAATAAGGATACAAATGAATACTACAACAAAATATTATACAAATCAACTACTTTACGTAGTATCTAATCAAATCCTAAAGGCTAATAATAAATCGGATATTAAGGAAAAACCAAGATATTCTTATAAGAGTAAAAATAACGATTTAGAAATTAATCCAATATTTAAATTACCTAAACTTCCAAAAGATAAATTTCCTAACTTTCGAGAGAAACTTTAAATTACTGATGAACTTATAGGAATAATTAATGAAAAACTGAAATCTAAGGCCATAAATACCTTATCAAAAGATAATGATAATGAAATTAATAAATTAGGTTCTAATTATTCCATAAAAAGAATTATTATAAGAGACCTTTATTCCATCAAAAAGAATTATTATAAGAGACCTTCCTTCCCGGATATGCATTATGAAGAAAATGATTTTTTATCACATACTTCACACTCTGGAAGTGAGAGTACTGGATGGAGTATTGATGAACTCGCAGAACATCAAATATATAATTAATTACTTGAAATGGCTATGGACATTACGGAATATAAAATAAAAATTTATTAGTAGACAAGTTGCTACTTTAATTACCGCCAATTTTACTTGCACATTACAAAATTGGTGGGACAACTACCTCACCGAAAATAATAGGGAAAAGGTAGTAAATGCAACTACTATTATCCTTATAATTAAAATTGAACCTGGGGGGCAAACTATAGAAAATCAATTTCTAGAAGATACTACTGCCAGGTTAATTTATAGTATAGCTAAACACTTTATAGGTGAACCTCATTTCTTTTAAGATAGAAGTTTAGGAATATTATCTTATCTATCCTATCCAAAGTTAGATGATTTTAGGTGGCATAAGCATGTCTGTATAAAAAAAAATTTTGATTCGCAAAGACTGCAATCATGACTATTGGAAAGAAAAATTTATTAGTGCTTTATAAACACTATTTGCTGAAAATGTTAGAATAAAAATCAACTAAAGAGGTTATAAATATTAATGGATTAGAATTATGTACAAATATGAAACGTAAAAATCAACTAAACAGGATAGTAAAATATCACAAAAGGAACTAGGAAATTTTTGTGAAGACTTTGGTAATATTAAATTTGCCCCATCAAAAGAGGCTTATAAAGGAATTAAAAGAATCCATAAGAATGAGCATAAATCAGAAAAACCCCGTCATTAACAAAATAGGTTCAATCGTGACCCTAGCAAAAATGGATTTAAACCAAACAACACAGAAATGTGTTGGGGCTGTGGAAAAAGGGACATCGAGCCAAAGAATGTCCAACCACTAATAAAAAGAAAGAAAGAAAATAATATTTTACAAATAGAAGAAGAAGTTAAAGATAAGTTGTATTCTATTCTAGAAGAAAATGAAAACAACTCCTCCTCCGATAGAAATCTTAGCGATGATGATCATCTAAATATAGCCTATGATTCTAATGATAGTTAGTCGTCAGAACCTTGTGAATGCGGCAGTGCAATTTGCACTTGCAAAAATCATTCTATAAATGTCATCACTAGTAGGAATAAAGAAACATTCTTTGATATGATAGATCATATTGAGGATCCTGATTTCAAGAAAAATACTTGATCGCCTTAAGAGATTTAGTTCTTGATAAACAATATGATAATAGGACTAGTAAGCCCTTTGATATGACAAGTGTTTTAAATAAGTTTAAATAATCAATTAAACCTGAAATAACTCTACTAAATATTCAAACCGAATTATTACAAATAAAAGATGAAATAAATGAAATTAAGCAGAGACTCAACACTCTAGAAGTTGAATCAATTACTAATAAAATATTAAATAATCTACAACCTAAGAAGAACCAGAAGAATATAAATCTGAACTTGGAGAAACATCAAAAGAAGTAGAGTCTCTCGTAGAACCTCTCTCGACATTAGGAATTAATACCATTACGATCATTCGACCACAAATCTAACACATACCCATCACATTAATCATAGATAAAAGCTACATCATTCATAAAATTGCATTACTTGATACATGCGCAGATCAAAACTACATTATTGAAGGATTAATTTCACATAAATATCTAGAAACCATTCCCAAAATAGAACATAAGAATTCTTAACACATAAAATCCTCAAGTCCCACTACTAGAAAAAACAAAAAAATAAAAAATTAGTTTGGCATGATTCATTTAGATGAACCTTTTGAACCAGACTTTAACTATTGAAATAAACTTTGGACTAGTCTAGAAAATTCTATTAAAAAGAATGACATGTACAAAAATATTATTTATCAGAAAGATTAACCTTTAGAAATAAATGGTTTAGTGATATGAAAAAATTAAAATGTAACATAGAGTTTTTTTAGTGGTTTGAATCCATAGAAAAATTAGACGACGAAAAAGAGTCGTTTTATATGCTAGTTAATCACTACTAATAACAAGATAGTTGAATATGAATTCTTCCTTTATATGAAATTAGTCTATCTATTGACGGTAGAATTATTACCGCCTCACCTTTTAAAATGGATATAGTCAATACTAAAGGAGATCCAAAAAATAAAGATATAAACAGAATTCTGCAATAAAATAATTATACAAATCAAATACTTTATGTAGTTTCTAATCAAAATTCTTGAATCCGATACTAAATCAATTTAAGGACAAACCAACTCCTTCCTATAGTGATAAAAATAAAAACTTAAAAATTCATCAAATATTTAAACTATCAGAATTTTCTAACGAGATATTCTATGGGTTTGAAGAAAAGTTTGAAATCACGAATGATCTTATAGAAATTATTAATTAAAAAAAAACTACAAAAATTAATACCTTGTACGAAAATGATAATAAAGATATTAATAAATTAAGTCCTAATCATTCCACTAAAAAGAATTACTATAGGAAACCCTCTTTTCCGGATATGCAATACGAAGAAAATGAGTTTCTATATTATACTTGCAATCGGGAAGAGAAATAGCTTAAAGAAATATTGATGGACTAGAAGAACATCAAATTATGATGAATTACAATAGATAGGAATGTCCATTAAATCTTATAAAATGAAAAAAAATTATCAGATAAATAATTTGCTACTTTAATTACAACTGGATTTACCGGCATATTAAAATATTACTGGGATAATTACCTCACAGAATAAAATAGGCAAAGTATATTAAATACTACAAATATTAACCCAATTATTAAAGATGAATCTTCAGGGCAAACCATAGAGAATCAAGTCTTAGAAGATGCCACTTTCACCTTATTTATAACATATCTAAACATTTTACTGGAGAACCTCAACTTTTTCAAGATAAATGTCTAGAAATACTAATCTAATCTATCTTGCCCAAAGTTAGACGATTTAGATGGTAGAGAGATATTTTCTCAACAAAGTTATGATTAATAAAAATTGTAATCACGATTATTGGAAAGAAAAATTTATTAGTGTTCTACCCAACCTATTTGATGAAAAGGTTAGAATAAACTTAAAAGATCGATTTAAATTCCCTGATGGTTTTGCGAATGGTGAAATCAGTTCGGAGGAAATAAATAGGTATTGTCAACTCAACATCAATTACAGTTTGAGAAATTTCAGGCTGAAAGAAATATATCTCCTTATAAAAAAATATTAAATTATGGAAGTTCTTTATTTCCAAGAGGACCTCTTATATTATTAGTTGGTCCTTCGACATTCGTGAATTTGAGAGGATCAAATATTTAAGTAGGACCATTAAAATTAAAGGATGGACACCAGCTGTACGCAAAGATAAGTTCAATTCAAGTTCATCACCCCAAAGGGATTATGACAACTCAAAGAAAGATTAAAAATAAGGCTCAAGGAAGCATTATTTAACCTCACCACTGATGCATAATCAAAATTTAAGTTATTAGATACTGCTGCCTCCCATGAAGAGCTTAGCAACAGAGATATGTTAGATCTACAGGGAATAGCACAAGCATACCTTCTTAATTAAAAGAAAGTGTCAACATACTTTGGTGATGAAGAAATGAGGATATGTATCATCTTTAATAAAAAAATAAGAAAATGTCAAGCATGTGTTATCATTTATTATGTGAATAAATAAACAAATAGGTGGACCCCGCAAAAACAAAGTCCAAATCCACAAAGTAACAAAGTGACCCCGCAGGAATAAAGACACAAAGTGACAAAAGGACCAGATAACAAGATTAGAAAAAGAAGATAAACATGTAGTGAGGCTATGTGTAAATAGTTCAAGCTACGTGTCATATATTCCAAGCAACGTACAATTATCATCAATTATTTGTAATAGGTAGTAGTTACGTGTAAAAAGACAAATGTGTCTTAGTATATGCACACATGTAAATAGATAACATCATAATTTAGATTAATCAGCACTTTTGAGGCCTATTTAAGGTTTTCAACTTGTATCTGTAGGATGCATTCAAAATCATACCAACTATGAAATCCTCTTTACAATTCTCTCCATTTCCCCATCTTTTCCATTTCCATTTCCATCCATGTTCTCTCTTTTCCCTTAATCAAAAAAAGTTATTTTGTAAGTATCTTTCTCTACTATTTTGATTATTAAATTTGTTTTAAATTTGACGTTTGTTTACTACTTTTGTTCTTCTTTTCGTTTAAGTTTTCTTAAAAAAAAATTCGTAAGTGTTTTTCTTCCTTCCGTTACTCTGCCCGATTTTACTTAGGTTTTCGTCCCAAAACTCGGTCCGTCCCCTCGATTGATAGGAGAGTTGCGGAAAACCACACCAGATAGAGAAAACGAGGATTTTAAATATTTTGTCAACCACCACTTGAGCGTGATTCGCTTATCTGTTGAAAAGTAGGCAAGTTGGCTGGAAAGGGTATGAGTAGGAGCGGCTAAGTTCCTACGTAGCCCTTGTGCGGAAAACATCGAAACTTTGGTTCCGGCCGGGTGGTAACTAACCACTATTACACATCTTTGATAATATTATTTCGTAGGAATATATTTCATGTAGCTGCACATATAACTTTGTTGCATGTATATCTTCTTGTATTGATTGCTGAAAAAAATCTTGATATCAAGTCCTTTATCACTTTGTGGTTTGGACCTTTAAACTTGTGGGGTTCACATGTTGGTGGAATATTGACATAGTAAATGTGCTTGCTTTGTCCAAAGCTCAATTTTGTCATGATAATCTTTGAAACTTGCTATTTCTTTACATTTAACTTTGTATGGCATATCATTTGATGTGGGGTCCATTCCTTTTTTTTTTGATGTCAAAGTGTGTTGGCACTTTCATATAATAAGGAGATAAGTTTGTGCTATCTCCGGTTCTAAGCTAAGATATCTAATAATTCATATTTTGATTTGTAAACAATGTTGAGATTTAAATAACGCTTCATTGAACCTTCTTTTTAATATTTGTTGGAGTTTTCATAATATGTTTGGGAGGATGAACCTGAAATTACCTTATCATTGCGGCAGCTGCCGTCCGAATTTTCAATATCTTGATTAAATATGCGATCCTCTGAAAACTTTTGTAAATGACCTTTGATGTTGAGTTGATAATACCTGTTGATTTTCTCAAATATTTCAAAATTTGAATGTACATGTTAAGAGAAACTTATAATACTTCCGGGTCTTGCGGGGATATGTTGTCTCCTCATAATTTTTGTTGGTGTAGCAGGGCTTCCATAATTTTCATATTTGTGGTATTTTATAGTACGTGTAACACTTGTTGACCTGTAACCTATAACACTGTTGCCTCTATTGCTTCTCATTCAGAGCAATCTTTGACTTATTTTTATGATTTTAACAATCTTCATCTTGTGACTAGACGAAGAGGTATAAAAATGATTTTTCATTTTTTGTTATTCTTGGTATCATTAATTGCCTGAAAAATTCTTTTAAAATTATTTTGGGGAGATCTTCCTTTATTTAACATTTGATGATAAAATATATAATTTTTATCAAAAATGTATGGTTGCATTGGAGAAAATTATCAAAATAGTTCTTAATGTATGGACTTAGATTGATTTGGTCCCTCATATATGCAACTTATTGAAAAGCTCCTTTATATATGTCAACGCTTATCAATTTAGTCTTTCACCCTAAAACACTAACTACACCAAAAAATTATGTCAAATTTAATAGAGATGTGCGACTCACGTGACATAGAAAAATCTAAAACAAAACCTCTGTCTTCTTGGATCAATTCCATAAGATGAGAACTCCCACCTTTCAACTAAAATCATTTTCTTGTAAATCAATGGACACAATTTTTTCAATTGTTAGTGTCTGGGTAGGTTTCGACGAAGGTGAAGAAGAAAGATACTGACAAAATTATCAAAATTGTTGCTTATTAAATATAGGAGTAGAACAACAAAAGCTATAAATTGGAAGATTGGAAAAACTGGAATCATGCACCAGATGCATTCCAATAAGATGATGGGAATCAAATTTGACATTTTAAATTTATTGAGTAAAATTGCCGCACTCGAAGAAAATATGGAAACATATTAAACTGCTGACAATCAATGAACCATAAAAAATGATTCACTCGAATAAACTATGAAAATAGTAGCTACTTACTACTGACGATAACCTTTGACTTTGAAATAAAATCCTAGAGTATATATACTTCCTCATTTATCTACAAAACATAGTCGAACGTTGTCTCACATGATGGAAAGACATGATTTCTCATCCTTTTGGAACTGATCAAAGAAGACAGAGGCTTTGTTTATGATTTGTGTATGACATATGAGTTGCGCATCTTGAAAATGAATGGAAGAAGACATTTGCTAGGTTATCCATACTTAAGGGCTTGAGTAGATAGGTATTGAGGCTATGCAGCCCAACTCTGCTATTCGTAAATGTGCTAGGGTTCAATTGATCGAAAATGGGAAGAAGATTTTTGCATTCGTTCCTAACGATGGTTGTTTGAACTACACTGAAGAAAACGATGAGGTGTTGATAGCTGAATTTGGTCAAAAGGGTTATGCCTTATGAGATATTTCTGGTGTCAGGTTCAATGTTATGAAGGTTTCTGGTGTTTTTGTCTTGGCTCTCTTTAAAAATAAGAAGGAGAAATCATGATCTTAATTTTTCCATTTTACCAAGATACTGTTGTCGTGGATTTAAGTATGTACTTTGTGAGCAACTATCTTTAATGTAGGCACATTTTTTGGTTAAAAAAAATATGAGTTGCACATCTCGGTTTAATTTGATAGAGTTTTTTTTTTTTGTGTAGTTAGGATTTTTGGGTGAAAGACTAAATTAATAAGTTTTTGACATAGATAGAAGATCTTTTCCATAAGTTGTATATATAAGGGACCAAATCAGTCTAAATCCATACATTAAGTAGTGGAATATAAGACTTTTACCTAGTATTTTGGTATGGATGCCTTGCGGTCTAATAACCGTAATGGTATTAGGTCTTAATTTAGATAGATATTCTGCGAGGATTTTAATTCTTTTGATGTTTCTTCAGGTTCGGATTTATAATTTTCTAGTTCCTGATTAGCAGATGGTAATTTAGTAATTGTGTCACCTTCTAAACTGTTGAATTTCTGCTTAATTTTATTTATTTTATCTCTATTTGTAATAATTCTTCCAGAATATTTTGTAAATTTATTTTGAATTTTATTGTTTGTTGGTGTAGCAGGGTTGTCACGACCGAAAGTACCCCCTAGAAGTTAGGGAGAATCCTCGTTTCGTAGAAAGGAGTACTTGACCCTTTTGGGTCTTGTAAAAGCCCTTTAACTATTGTTCGTTTCATAACACATGAAAAGTAGTGCGGAATTAAAACTTTTCAAGACATTTAATAAAACTAGTCTTTCATAAACGGAAAAGGGCCTAAAATACCCTCAAAGTATTGGAAATGGTACAAAATTACCCTCCATCCACCTATTGGCTCCAAAGTACCCTTCCCACCCACCTATTGGGTCCAAAATACCCTTGTCATCCACCTTTTGGTTCAAAGTTGATCACTTATTTAATGGTTTTATATTTAAACTATTTAAATATTTTTTAAAATACGCGGCGCTCAACTATTTGTTATAATTTAACTTATTAGTATAATTTATAAATCAATCCACTACCCACCCATTACTAATTAAATCCCTCTAAATTAATAAACCTGTTACATTATTAATGAAAGCTACTGCCAATTGAGTGTTTTTAAAAATTATAAAAGTAAATTATCACATATTCAAGTGGCTAAATAAAAATCACCGATAAACTTAAAAATCTGACTATGTTCATCTTAATTATTCTTACGTCTCAATTATGTGATGTTACTTCATAGGTAACTTTTTTTCAAAAAATATATTAATGGTTTTAAAACAAATCATAAATATTTATAAAATTATATTTAAAAAAGTGCATGAATTAATTCGGGATGTATTACTTCTTTACTATTAATCATAAATTTCTAATTCAATTTTGAAAGAAAGTGTCATTCTAAATAAGCGTCTCAACCTAAATTTAATTAAAGTTTTGATTCGGACTCGAATAATTTTGAATGTCAATTTTAGGAATCTATAATTTCATCGTGTTTTAGTAGTGTTTATGACGATTTTGATATTATAATTGGATTATTAATTGGGTGTGGTTTAGTTAGTAATGAGTGGGTAGTGGGTGGGTTTATAAATTATATTAATAAATTAAAATTATAACCAATAGTTGAATGCCAATTATTTTAAAAATTATTTAAGGAGTTTAATTTTAAAACAATTAAAAAAGTGGTCAATTTTGAACCCAAAGGTGGATGACAAGGGTATTTTGAAGCCAATAGGTAGATGAAAAGGGCATTTTGGAGACAATAGGTTGATGAAGGGTAATTTTGTACCATTTTCAATACTTCAAGGGTATTTTAGGCACTTATCCATTTCATAAATATTTACAGAATCTCATCGTCGCAAGCCAACTTAAAGACACGACATAATGTCTTAGGGACACGACCCTTTACATTAAAAGGAAAAATACATAATAAGTCTTTAAATAAGAAACAAAGAAAAGGATTATGCCCTCGAATATATCAGGACATACTTTGCCTTGAGAGAAATTTTCCTAAGCTTGCCTTCTAACCTTCAACTTGCTTACGACCTATACTTATAGAGTATAGAAAAGTCTAGGGTTAGTACAAAAAAATGTACTAAGTATGGCATATGCAAAAACATGCAAAAAGGGACATTTTAGTAAAATAACATTTCATGCCAATTAAGTAAAACATTCATGATTTAAGAGTAAAGTGGAACTTTCACCTTTTAGAAGAAAGACACATATTACAGTAACATTAGGACATTACAGTAAATGGCATAGTCCAAGTAGTGTGAACCCTCTTCTCTTTGAAGTTTCCCTAACCAAGTCATGATAAGACCCCCTAAGGTAAGACAAGAAGGGACCGCACATACACCCCCTTCAAGACACACCAAAGTGAAACTTAAGACGACCAACCATAGGCTTACTTTGTATGGAAATCAAGTCAACACTCTTGGTTAAACACGTGCCAAACATTCATTAATACGAACTGCATGTAATACCCTCTCCAACAGTACTTATAGGTCACACTAAGTGCAGTGTGAGAGTAGCATCCTATACTCCCACTCCCACTTAGTGCTCCTAATGGATTCCCTTTGATTGAGTACATTACAAGAACTTAACCAAAATTACAGTGTAATAGGTAGAACATTATAGTGAACTAAAAAGTCTCCAAAGATAGTGAACTTCCAAGGTATTGCTAATGAGGAAATGAGCTCATTATTGTAGAGGTTTCCTGACCGAGGTTATCCTAAGAGTCTCCAAGGTATAAAATGAAGGAAACATCTAAACACCTCCTTCAATACACACCAAGGGGATACTTAAGACTAGCCACCAAAAGCTTACTCCACTAGGGAGAATAAGTCACCACTCAAATCACAAGACATTAGAAGAACACTCAGCAAGCCACCAAAGACTTCCCTCTCAGAATGCCTACTTAGTGCAATGGATAGATAGCGTCTCATACCACCACCTACCCTAAGTCGCACGTTCTTTTAGAAGACTTAGTTAATTCAATTCTTTTGAGGGGGCTAGCTTAACTGACATAGACCATGAGAGCTAGACATGGAATCCCGATATTAACCCCTATCAGATGAGGGATCCTCACTTGCCTAGGGTAAGGTCATTCTTTTTAGATTTTACATGTCTTTCCCAATAGCTACACCTATGCGGGCACATAGTTAAGGGATAAGGAGATTTCTACTAAGTAACTCATTCTCTATTAACGAGGAATACTCATCTCAAGAGGTACACTGGAATGCAACATCTCAACTCACCAAGTGTAACCACCTCTTCTTCATATCCTCTCAATGCTAGACATAACCACCACAAATTCAAAACATTATAAACCATAGGTTAAGGATAACTAGTTAACACCATATCTCATCTCACGAAGGGCATTCATCCTCTGACCTATCTTAGAAATCTCTTAGGATGTAGTGGGGTTGCTACCAAACACTTCATCTCATGTCACGAAGAGTTTTCATCCCAAAACTCCCCTTTAAGACTTAGCTTAGCTTCATTCATTCATTCAAGTGTGAATATGTGTGTAAATGTGAGCACACCTTGCACATCAACATTATTTCATTTACATTTAACTTCTATACATGCTTAGACCTTCACTTATCACATGACACACTTTACATGATTCATATAATCATATAAGTCCCTTGGACTTAATCCTTTGCATACTTCTTATCACAACCTTCATAAAATAATTAACAAGAATAACTACATTTAAGCATACTCTCTTGCCTACTTCACATAATATCTTCGTAAGGCACATTTAACAAGAATGACATTAGTATCATCTTACTTCACATAACAAGCCTTTATGGACTCATTCACAATAAACAAGTAACTTCACGTTCATACAATTCAAGTAAACACCGCCACCAAGAAGGTGGACCATACAACTCAAGAGCATTTCGAAATTAAAGCTAAACAACATAACCAACTTACCTTTTAGTCCAAGAATTCATCACCTATAACATTTTACGCAATATTTCATAATAATAAATCCCTTTGGGCAGTAGCTAAACCACAATATCAACCATAATAAACTAAAGCTCAAAGACTACCAATTCATGCTCATTTAACTCATTTATTAAGTCAAAGTTTGATGAAAAACTATAACATGATTTCATTGAATGTTTTAACCTTAAAATCATTAACTAACATTTAAAACATAATTATTAAGTCATTCAAAAATTTATCATGCAAGACCCATATTTAGATTTGAGGATAGAAGAAACTAGGGTTGGAAACTCTTTTTGAATCTTTTAGAAAGGGGTTTCTTGAATGGAAGAGAGTTCAAGCATGGATACCATACATTAGATAAGAGAAACCCTAAAGATTTTGGTGAAAAAATAGACAACCAACAGCCCTCCTAGCACTTCTTGACTTCTAGCTTCCAAAGAGACTTGAGAGAGAATTCTAAGGGAGAGGGGCTTTGGGTTGTAGGAAATGATGTCTAATATTAGGTATTAGGGTTTGAAACATGTTAATATACATAATAAACCCTAAAAATATCATCCTAGGGTCCTAAAAGAGTTGGGGTGAATCTATCAAACACCCCATGACTTCACAGGAAAGAGACAACATTTGGGGCAGTCTCCATCGACGGACAAACCAAAGGACCGTTAGTCAAAAGACGGACCGTTGGGGGGTCTTGTTTGTTGAGACATAGCTCCATTTGGATCCTAGACTACTGACCTTGCAGTTACAATCAACGCCCATTGTCGACGGGACGTTGGTTGACCAATGGACCGTCCCTTCGATCGTCGTTTGGTCACTGTTTTGGCATCTTGTTGCCAATAGGTGGGGTCCTCTTGTAGGGCCCCTCGTGGGTCCTAGATGGAGTCGTACCCGAATATTAAACCCCTAAACTAATTCATATAGGTCTTAGCAACATTACACATCATTTTCAATTAATAGGAACAAGTAAATCTCACTCAAACACATCAAGACACACAAGCGCTATCTAAGGCACACCTTCTGAACGTCATGGACGTTCTTAAATGTTTGAACTCCAAACAATACCAAACTTCACACACTGCCTAATAACACTAATGTAACTCATTTTAACTTCAAATTAACTCATGAAACACTCACGAGGCTCTAGTTCACCTTAGTTTGTTTTAGGGCGTTACACTCTCCCCCACTTAGAACAACATTCGTCCTCGAATGACACTAAACTTAAAGAACAACAAGGACTCACTTAGCGTCACATAACACATTACAATCATGGTCAAAACACTCATAATCAAAGCATCAACTAGAAAGGAGCATTATTTCACTCTTTCATACACTAGAAACACAAGCACTTTGGCAAAACTTTCACATTTCAAAATCTTCTCTTATCCTTCACTTATGGAGGAACTACCTTCTCCAACATTAAACATTCTCATATGCAATACTTTTGCACACATTGAAACTTTAATCAAAGGCAAGACAAATTTTCTCAAAATTCGAAAATCTTACAGTAAGCATTACTGTAAAGCTGTTAAGCATGCTTAAAATTTCAAAATTTCATTCTTTGAATAATTCATTAAGAAGGCATGATCATATAAAGTATAATACTATTTACACTTATCTCATAACATATTGAAACCATAATTCATGAAAAATGACATTTCCTCAAAATATGGACTTACAGTGAATTCAAAATTTCAATGCGTCACATGCTTAAAATTTCAATAATGCACCTTTCAAGTAACTTTCACAAGATGTCATGAAAATATGAGAGACAATACTATACTAACTTATTCCAAAGTGACTTGATAAGTTCACTAAGTGCAATGTGAGAGCAGCATCCTATACTACCACTACCACTTAGTGACCCTTGAGGATTCTCTTGGACTAAGTACATTACATGCAATTCTACTCAAATCATTCTCCCCTGCTTAGGGTAAAGCCATTTTCAAGGTCTCATACTTCAAAGAACCATTATGCCTCTCGCAAGGTAGGAACTCACACTACCCTCGACTCATGCACATCAAGACTAAACATCAACCTTACAAGTTAAACATAACACTTTCCTCTTAGGATTCAAGCCTAAACAAAAATCCCTTAAATACCACCTCATTCAAATCTTAGGCATCACTTAACTCAATTTCATGGAAAGAAACTTCCTTCCTAGGTATTCATACCACATTTCATCGTTAGTGTAGACCTACACAAGAACCTCAACGAAATCACAAGAACAACTTTTAAAACATTAACCACACAAGAGGGTTCCCTCAACTCCTACAAAAATCTCCACCTTCTTTCAACATTCCTCAAATTTACACCTTGAAGCATTTCTACCATCATTGAATATAATCACAAGATAACTCATTTTCTCTCAAAGGCACTTTATTCAATCCTTATATTTCTTACCATGCTTAGAACTACACTACCATAAAGTTTCTCATTACAACACTTCCAATCTCATACATCACACCTAGCCATAAATGGCATCACATAACAATTTTCAAAACTTACCTTCATATCTACTCATCATAACATCAAAACTCATCTTTTATCTCCCTCAAACATAGAAACATCTTGCTTTCAAGCAATCACACCTAGAATACCACAAGACAAGGGAACACAAGAGAGAGAGACCTTATGGTTTAAAGTTCTATGGCATGATTCAAGAGTAATGAACAACGTGAAACTCTATCTTTCTATAGCCTCTTGTCAATTGATGCTCTGATACCTAAAATATTTCCCATAACATTATGCTCTGATACCAAGATTGTCACAACCCGAAAGTACCCCCTAGAAGTTAGGGAGAACCCTCGTTTCATGGCAAGACGTACTTGACCCTTTGGGGTCTTGTACAAGCCCTTTAATTATCGTTCATTTCATAACACATGAAAAGTAGTGCAAAATTAATACTTTTCAAGACATCAAATAAAACTAGTCTTACATAAATATTTAGAGAATCTCATCGTCACAAGCCAACTTAAAGACACGACATAATATCTTAGGGACATGACCCTTTACATTAAAAGGAAAAATACATAATAAGTCTTTAAATAAGAAACTAAGAAAAGGATTATGCCCTCGAATATGTCAGGACATACTTTGCCTTGAGAGAAACTTTCCTAAGCTTGCCTTCTAACCTTCAACTTGCTTACAACCAATACTTATAGAGTATAGATAAGTCTGGGGTTAGTACAAAAAAATGTACTAAGTATGGCATATGCAAAAACATGCAAAAAGGGATATTTTAGTAAAATACCATTTCATGCCAATTAAGTAAAACATTCATGATTTAAGAGTAAAGTGGAACTTTCACCTCTTAGAAGAAAGAGACATATTACAGTAACATTAGGACATTACAGTGAATGACATAGTCCAATTAATGTGAACCCTCTTCCCTTTGAAGTTTCCCTAACCAAGTCATGATAAGACCCCCTAAGGTAAGACAAGAAGGGACCGCACATACACCCCATTCAAGACACACCAAAGTGATACTTAAGACGACCAACCATAAGCTTACCTCGTATGGAAATCAAGTCAACACTCTTGGTTAAACATGTTCCAAACATTCATTAATATGAACTGCATGTAAATACCCTCTCCAACAGTACTTATAGGTCACCCTAAGTGCAATGTGAGAGTAGCATCCTATACTACCACTCCCACTTAGTGCTCCTAATGGATTCCCTTTGATTGAGTACATTACAAGAACTTAACCAAAATTACAGTGTAATAGGTAGAACATTATAGTGAACTAAAAGAGTCTCCAAAGATAGTGAACTTCCAAGGTATTGCCAATGAGGAAATGAGCTCATTACGGTAGAAGTTTCCTAACCGCGGTTATCCTAAGACTCTCCAAGGTATAAAATAAAGGAAACGTCTAAACACCTCCTTCAATACACACCAAGGGGATACTTAAGACTAGCCACCAAAAGCTTACTCCACTCGGGAAAATAAGTCACCACTCAAATCAGAAGACATTAGAAGAACACTCAACAAACCACCAAAGACTTCCCTTTCGGAATTCCTACTTAGTGCAATGAATAGATAGCGTCTCATATCACCACCTACCGTAAGTAGCACGTTACTTTATAAGACTTAGTTCATTCAATTCTTTTATGGGGTCTAGCTTAACCGACATAGACCATGAGAGCTAGTCATGGAATCCTGATATTAACACCTATCGGATGGTGATGCTCAGTTGCCTAGGTGAAGGTCATTCTGTTTAGCTTTTACATGGATTTCCTAATAGCTACACCTATGCGGGCGCATAGTTAAGGGATAAGGAGATTGCTACTAAGTAACTCATTCTCTACTAATGATGAGTACTCATCTCAAGAGATATATTTGAATACAACATCTCAATTCACGAATTATAACCACCTCATCTTCATATTCTTTCGGTGCTAGACATAGGCCCCATGGATTCTAAACATTATAAACTATAGGTTAGGGATAACTAATGAACACCACATCTCAACTCACGAAGGGGATTCATCCTCCGACCTATCTTAGAAAGCTCTTAGGATGTAGTGGGGTTTTCTACTAAACACTTCATCTCAACTCACAAAGAGTGTTCACCCCAAAACACCCCTTTAGGAGTTGACTTAGCTTCATTCATTCATTTATGTGTGAGTGTATGTGTACATGTGAGCACACGTTGCATATAGGCATACATTCAGTTACATTTAACTTCTATACATGCTTAGACCTTCATTCATCACATCACACACTTTACATGCTTCACATAATCATATAAGTCCCTTGTGCATAATCCTTATCATACTTCTCATTATAAGCTTCATAAAACACTTAATAAGAATAAGTTCATTTAAGCAAACTCTCTAGCCTACTTCACATAATAGATTCATAAGGCACATTTAACAAGAATAACATTATTATCATATTACTTCACATAACAAGCCTTTATGTCCTCATTCATAATAAACAATTAACTTCACATTCATACAATTCAAGTAAAAACCACCACTATGAAGGTGGCCCATACCACTCAAGAACATTTCGAAATTAAAGCTAAACAACATAACCAACTCACCTTTTAATCCAAGATTTCATCACCTATAACATTTTACGCAATATTTCATCATAATAAATCCGTTTGGGCAGTAGCTAAACAACAATATCAACCATAAGAAACCAAAGCTCAAAGACTACCAATTCATGCTCATTTAACCTATTTCTTAAGTCAAAATTTGATGAAAAGCTTTAACGTGATTTCATTGATGTTTTAACCTTAAAATCATATAGTAACATTAGAAACATCATTATTAAGTCATTCAAAACGTTTTCATGCAAGACCCATATTTAGATTTGAAGATAGAAGAAACTAGGGTTAAAAACTCTTTTTGAAATCATTTAGAAAGCGGCTCCTTGAATGGAACAGAGCTAAAGGATGGATACAATACCTTAGATAAGAGAAAACTTAAGAGTTTTATGAAGAAATCGACCACCAACTACCCTCCTAGCACTTCTTGACTTCTAGCTTCCAAAGAGACTTGAGAGATAATTATAAGGGAGAGGTGTTTTGGGTTTTAGGAAATGAAGTTTAAAATTAGGTATTATGGTTTGAAACACTTTAATTTACCTAATAAACAGTAAAAATATAATACTATGGTCCTAAAAGACTTGGGGTGAATTTACCAAACACCCCAAGACTTCACAAGAAAGGGACAGCTTTGGGGGCATTCTCCATCGAGGGACAAACCAACGGACTGTTTGTCAACGGACGGACAATTGGCGGGGTATCATTTGTTGATACTTAGATCCATTTGGATCCTGGCCGACTAACCTTGCAGGTCCAATCGACGCCCATGTTCGACGGGCCGTTGGTTGACCAACGGACCGTCCCTTGGGTTGTCGTTTGGTCACTGTTTTTGCAGCTTGTTGCCAAGTGGTGGGATCCTCTAGGACCCTCGTGGGTTCTATATGGACTCTTACCCAAAATTTAAACCCCTAAACTGATTCATCTACATCTTAGTAACATCCTACATCAATTTCAATTAAAACGAACACGTAAAACTCACTCAAACATATCAAGACACACAAGTGCTATCTAAGGCACACCTTCCGAACGTCATGGACGTTTGACATCCAAACTTGACCAAACTTCGCACACTCACTAAGAAAACTAATGTAACTCATTTTTACTTCAAATTAACTCAAGAAACACTCACGAGGATCTAGTTCACCTTAGTTCGTTTTAGGGCGTTACAAGGGCTTCAATAATTTTCATATTTGTAGTATTGACAGTACCTGTAACACTTGTTGACCTGTAACCTATAACATTGTTGACCTCTATTGCTTCTTATTCGGAGAAATCTTTGACTTGTATGTATGATTTTAACAATCTTCATCTTATGACTAACCGAAGAGGTGTAAAAATGATTTTTTATTTTGGTTGTACTTGGTTTCATTATTTCCCTAAAAAAAATTTCTTAAATTTTTTTTTAGAGAGTTCCTTTATTTGAAAATTGATGATAAAATATATAATTTTTATGAAAAATGTATGGATGCATTGTAGTCATTGGTTAAATTATTTTTTTGAAAGAAGGTAACTACTAGTATTACAAAAGAATTCTAGGAGGAAGAGAAGGCTTTATTGTAAAATTTTCTTGATGTAAAAGTGAATTTATTTGAAATATATTTTTAACCTTTATGAAATTATTTTCATCTTTTGACATAGTATTTAGATAGGGGAAGATGAGATTTTTCCCTAATACTCTATTATGGATGCCATATAATTGGAAGGTATAAGGCTTTATTTGGGTAATGAACGGAATACCTAATATAATTTATTCATTTATATCGTTGGTTATCATGAAATCATTTAGGAAATCAGTTTCATTATTGCATATATAAGCATTCCTAAGTTTATAATTTATTTTAAGCTTTTTCCCATTTGCGAAGAATAATCTGGTAGCGCCTTTATCTAGATACTTTTGTGAATTAATCCTTCAATAATGCAGTTTTGATTTGCGTCTGTATCAAATAATGCAATTTTATGAATGATGTAATTTTTATCTATGATTAATATGATGGGTATGTGGTAACTTTTTGGTCGAATGACTGTAATTGTATTAACTCCTAATTTCGATAGAGGTTCTACGAGAGACTCTACTTCTTTTGATGTTTCTCCTTGTTCGAATTTGTATTCTTCCCGGTTCTTGCTTAGGTGGTGTATAATTTAATATTTTATTACTAATTAATTCAACTTCTAGAGTGTTCTGTCTCTACTTAAGTTCATTTATTTCATCTTTTATTTGTAGTAATTCGGTTTGAATACTTTGTAGGGTTGTTTCAGATGTAATTGTTTGTTTAAACTTATTTAAAACACTTGTCATATTAAAGGTTTTAATAGTCCTATTATCAGATTGTTTATCAAGAACTAAATCTCTTAAAGTGATTAAGTTTTTTTTTTTAAATCGGATCCTTAATATGATCTATCATATTAAAGAATTTTCTTTATTACTAGTATTTGCTGGTGAAAATTGTACTGCCGAATTCATAAGGTTCTGACGACTTACTATCATCTCAGAGTCATAGGTTATATTTAGCTGATCATCATCACAATGATTTTTATCGGAGGAGTTTTTTCATTTTCTTCTAGCATAGAATACAAATTATATTTAAAATCTTCTTTTAATTCTAACATATTAATTTTTTCTTTCTTTTCATTAGTGGCAGGACAGTCTTTTGCTCGATGTCCCATTTTTCCACTACCCCAACACCTCTCAGTATTATTTGGTTTAAATCTATTATTACTAGGGTCATGATTGGATATCTTTTTGTAATGACGGGGTTTTGCTTATTTATAGTCATTCTTATGGCTTCTTTTGATTTCTTTAGAAGCCTCTTTTGATGGGGCAGATAGTTTAAACAAAGTCTTCACAAAAATTTGCTAGTTCCTTTTCTGATATTTTACTATCCTTTTTGGTTGATTTTTAAGTTTCATATCTGTAAATAATTCTAATTCATTAATATTTATAAAACTTGTGAGGTCATCATAGGTTAATTCATTATAAGGAATTTCTCCTTCAACCTATCTTTTAGTTTTATTCTAACCTTTTCAGCAAATAGTATTGGTAAATCACTAATAAAATTTTTCTTTCCAATAGTCACGATTACAATCTTTGCGAATCATAACTTTGTTTATGAATACATCTTTATACCACCTAAAATCATCTAACTTTGACAAGATAGATGAGATAATATTTCTAAACTTCTATCTTGAATGAATTGAGATTCACCTATAAAGTGTTTAGCTATACTATAAACTAAGCTGGCAGTAGCATCTTTTAGAATTCGATTTTCTATATTTTTCCCCCAGGTTCAGTGTTAATTATAGGGATATTATTAGTTACATTTACTACCTTTTCCTTATCATCTTCCGTGAGGTAGTTGTCCCACCAATTTTTCATGTACCACTAAATCCGATGATGTAGCATCTTGTTTATCGGATAAATTTTTTATTTTATTTGTCGTAATGGTCATACCTATTTCATGTAATTTATTATATATTTGATGTTCTGCGAGTCCATCAATATTTCATTCTGCAATCTCACTTCCAGAGTGTGAAGTATGTAATAGAAATTCATTTTCTTCGTACTGTATATCCGGAAAGGAATATCTCTTGTAACAAATTTTTTTGATGGAATAATTAGAACCTAATTTATTATTTTCACTGTCATTATCTTTGGATAAGGTATTTATGGCCTTAGATTTTAGTTTTTCATTAATTATTCTTATAAGTTCAACAATAATTTCAAGTTTCTCTTGAAAGGAAATTTATCTTTGGGAAGTTCAGGTAATTTATATATTGGGTGAATTTCTAAATCTTTATTTTTATTCGTATAGGAAGATCTTGGTTTTTTCTTAATATCCGATTTATTATTATCCTTTAGTATTTGATTAGGTACTTCATAAAGTAGTTGATTTGCATATTTATTTTGTTGTATATTTATTATATCCTTATTTGTAGGATCACATTTTGTGTCTATTATGCCCATTTTAAAGGGTGAGGAACTAATAATTTTATTCTCTATTGGAAAAGTAATTTCTTCTAATGGGGGAATTGTAGATTCAACTACTTAAATATTTTTGGTAGTATACCATTTGTTTACAAGCATGTTTAACGACTCCTTTTGGTCATCTAATTTTCCTGTATATTAAAACCATTTTAAAAATCTATATTACATTTTAATCTTTTCATATCACTAAACTATTTATTTCTAAAAATTATTCTTTCTCATAAAGAATATCTTTGTATATACCATTGATTTTTAATGGAATTTTCTTGACTAGTCCAATGTTTATCTAAATATTTAATATATGGTTCAAAAGGTTCATCTAATCTAATCATGCATAAAATATCCTTAATTTCTTTACCAGTAGTGGGATTAGATTTTTTTAGTTCATACTCTACTTTTGGAATAGTTTCCGAGAAATCTACCCCTTTTAATTTTATCTATCTCATCTAAGGATATGTCATCTTCCCCCTTAGTTATGGAGAAAGAAGGTCTAGAAAATGATATTCTTTTACTTGAACAGATTTGATTATAAGATTGGAATCTTTTAGTTTTAAATCGATGGATCCATCAGAAAATTGAATTAATTGGTCAATATGTGAATTCTCTTCTTTAATTTCTGGCTCCGATATGAAGTCAAAATGTCAATCATCTTTTGTTAATACATCATCCCATTTTATCATCTTTGGGACAAATGTGTTATTATGGTTATGATTTGCTTCCATGAGCATGGTAACTCCTTTATTACTTATCATTTTAGCGTTAGGGGCTAAGGCAGTTTTCATTAATCTATAATATACCCTATATATTATGGCTATTTCTCTAGTATTAGCTTTACTATTCATATTTTTAGTTTTAACATTTAACATTAATCTATCAGTTATATTTTGATCATTAATATCTATTGAATAATTAGGATAACAATTAAATTATACCGTGCAATTGGCAAGGTTACTTTGTAGTAATGCTAGTGACGAATCATCAAAAATTAATAATCTATTGTTGCTTAAAAGATGACATATGGTGCATCTTAACCCAATCTATATAATGGTTTGACTACTATCTGGACAAGTCCTATGAGAAGAAATTTATAATTCCTCTTATATCTATTAATATCGTTGGTGCTAATATTCTAATATTTTCAATATTCTTATTACTAGAAATAATAGACTCAGAAGTCTTAATATTATAATTTCTAATAAAATCAAAGTGTCCTGTTTTATAAACCTTTTTAAAGTGTTCTTTAGGAATATTCCAATTTTGTAGATTATTTTAAATTTTTACAATTTTATTAGAGGTGGAAGAGATGTTAATACTATTCAAAATATTTTGATGTGTAGGGGAATTCATTTTAATTCAAGGGATAATCTAGCGTGGAGAAAAAAATGCCATTCCTGGGCTAAAATGTTTATTTTAAAGATTACTACTGGAATAATAAATTTTGTGTAGTAATTGTTGTTACCTTTTTCACTAATTTTCTTCGATCTTATTCCTCTATGCTTGGCGACGGAAAACCCTCTGGGTCCGGCTCTACGACACACACAGTCTAAGCTAATCCAATGGAAAGTACAGGCTTGCCAATCTCTAAACCGGAAATCATCCGGTTACCCCACTTAAGGGAATAAAACTAAGAAAATAAGTGGAAGAATAACAACAACTACGAAACTCAGAATTTACCACCCTGACTGCAACCTAAGTTTCGACGTCATTCGCCCAAGGACAACATAGGGACTTAGCCGCTACTACTCATACCCTTCCTGGCTAATTTGATTTTGATACCAATGGAGGGGACGGACTGAGTTCCAGTGGAAATTCTAAGTAAAATCGGGCAGAGTAATGGAAGGAAGCAAAACACTTAAAGAAAAATCTTTAAGAAAACTTAAACAAAAAGAAGAACAAAAGTAGTAAACAAACATTAAATTAAAACATAAATTTATCATCAAAATAGTATCGAAATTATACTTACAAAATAATTTTTATTGATTAAGTAAAAATAGAGAACATGGATTGAAATGGAAATGAAAAAGATGGGGCGAAATGGAGAGAATTATAGAGAGGATTTCAAAGTCCGCAAGATTTTGAATATTTCCTACTGATACAAGTTGAAAGCCTTAGGTAGGCCTCAAAAGTGTTGACTAATATAACTTATTTTGCTATCTACTTTACATGTGTGCATATACTAAGGCACATTATTCTTTTTACACGTAACTACTACCTATTACAAATAACTGCTGATAAGTGGCTTAGAATAGATGCCACGTAGCTGGAACTATTTACATGTAGCCTTCACTGCAGGTTTGTCTTCTTTTGCTGAAATGTTATTTTCAAAACATCGATCTTGTTATTTGGTCCTTTTGTCACTTTGTGGCTTTATACCTGCGGGGTCCACTTTATCACTTTGTGGCTTTGGACTTTATTCTTGTGGGGTCCACCTGTTTGCTTAAACGATAACACATGCTTGACACTTTCTTGTTTTTTTTTTTATTGAAGATGATACATATCCTCATTTCTTCATCATCAAAGTGTGCTGGCACAATATTTTAATTAAGAAGGTATGCTTGTGTTATTCTTCGCTGATGTAACATATCTCAATTGTTAAGCTCTTCATGGGAGGCAGTAGTATCTTATAACTCAAATTTGATTTTGTGTCAGTGTTGAGGTTAAATAAGGCTTTTTGAGCCTTCTTTTTAATCTTTATTTGAATTTTCATAATCCTTTTTGGGTGATGAACTTGAATCTAACTTATCTTTGCTGACAGCTCGCGCCCATCCCTTAATTTTAATGGCCTTGCTTAAATATTTGGTCCTCTCAAATTCATGAATGTCTAAGGACCAACTAATAATATAAGAGATCCTTTTGGCAATAAAGAACTTGCATAATTTAATATTTTCTAATAAGGCAGATACATTTATTTCGACGTGAAATTTCTCAAATTGTAATTGATGTTTAATTGATAATACTTATTTATTCCCTCCGAACTAATCTCACCATTCGTAAAACCATCAGGGAATTATCATGTTCTTTATTTTTTTTGAATGTTTTGATAAACCAAGTGTGGGTATTTGGTGTTATAATAATAAAGGTATACTAGGCTGCTTTATCATCATACCAAATATATGTTTGGGGTTGATAAACATTTGATAAGTGAATAGGGGTATGTAGACGATCTTCAAACCATTCAAACAGCTAGATTCTTTTGATAGTTAACTTTGAATATTGTATAGTATCCGGATTACTTTCATCAAATATATGCTCAATATCTACCCAATCGGTATCAGTTAAAATAATTTTATAATACCTCTGGATCTTGAGGGGATCTTTCGTCTCCACATAATTTGTATTGGTGAAGCAGGGCTTTAGAAAGTCCTTAATTTCATAATTTCCTCATTTTTATCAAGTGCGGTAATTGGCAGTACCTGTAACACTGTTTACTCAAATTATTTTTTATTTGGAGTAACCTTATCTTTTTCTTTTTGGGGAGTGACCCCAAAATTCTCTTCTTGGTATATCTGTGTTTTTCATCTTGTAACAATCCTTTGTTTGGATTGAATTTTTTTTTTTTGATCGAGGAGGATGAATTTTCCCTGAAAACTGAATGAAGTAGTTGTAGCTTGTGTGAGCTAGTTGTAGGTTCTTTTAGTGGTGAAGGTATAGTATGTTTTGGTAGGAGGGAATACATGTATATATCTTCATATTTTTTTTGATCTTCTTCATGAAATTATCGTTTCATCTTTTCTTCGGGTTTGAACGTCGGGAAAGTTCTTATTCCTGGCCTCATTATTTTCCTGAAAAATTCTTTTATTAAATTTCTTGGGAGAGTTGTATAATTACATTTTCCATCTAGAAAATGCATAATTTTATAAAAAAAATTTGAGCTGTGTTGCAGTCATTATTTAAATCATTTTGAACATGAGTAACTACCAGTGTTATAAAGAAGGCTAGGTAACACCTAGGAGGAGGAGAAGATTTAGTAATTTTTATTGAATGATTTTCTTGATGTGAAAATATATTTACTTTAAAATTATTTTTCTCTTTTAGGAAATTATTCTCTTTCTTTAATATATAGTTTAAGTACGGAAAAATAAGACTTTTACCTAGTATTTTGTATGGATGACTTGCGGTCTAATAACCGTAATGGTATTAATTCTTAACTTAGATACTGATTCATCGAGGAATTCTACTTCTTATGATGTTTCTTCCGGTTCGGATTTATAATTTTCCAATTTCATGATTAGATGGTAATTTTAATTGTGTCAGCTTCTAAGGTGTTGGGTTTCTGCTTTATTTTATTTATTATATCTCTTAATTTTAAGAATTATTCCAAGATATTTTGTAAATTTATTTTGGATTTAATTGGCTGTTTAAATTTATTCAAAACATTTGTCATATTAAAAGGATTAATAGTTTTATTGTTAGGTGTTTTTTCGAAGACTAAACTTCTAAAGGTAACTAGGTATTTTTACCTAAAACCAGGATTTTAAATATGATTTATCATATTCAGGAAAACATTTCTTATTAGTACTAGTATTGATATTTATGGAATGATCTTTGCAGATGCAACTTGCACTTCCACATTCACAAGTGTCTCATGACTTATTATTTTCAGAACAGTAGGCCATCTTTAGCTGATCATTATCCCTAAGGTTTTTATCAGAGTAGAAACTATTTTTTTCTGAAATAGAATATAGTCTATTTTTAACTTCTTCTTCAAAAATTAATATATTAATTTTTCTCTTTTTATTTATTAATGACTGGGCAGTCTTTGGCTCGATGTCCTGTTTTTCCACAACCCAAAAACCTTTCAGTGTTATCTGGAAATATATTTTTACTAGTGTTATGGTTAGACCTTTTTAATCTTATTTTTTAATGAAGAGGTTCTTCTGGTTTATGTTTATTTTTATTGTTCTCTTTCATAGAAGCCTCTTTTGATGGGGCAGATAGTTTAATATAACCAAAGTCTTGACAAAAGTTTCCTAGTTCATTTTGTGATATTTTACCATCTATTTTTAGTTGATTCTTATGTTTTATATCGGTACATAATTCTAATCCAGTAATATTTATAAAACTTATGAGCTCACATAGGTTAATTGATTGTGAGGAATTTTTTCTTAAAACAGATCTTTTAATTTTATTATAACATTTTAAGCAAACAGCTTGGGTAGACCACTAATAAATTTTTCTTTCCAATAATGGTGATTATAGTCTTTTCTAATAATAACTTTGTTGAGAAAAATATCTTTATACCATATAAAATATCTAACTTTGGGCAAGATAGATTAGATAATATTTCTAGATTTCTATCTTTACAAAGTTGAGGTTCTCTAGTAAAATGTTTAGCTATGTCATAAATTAGGTGATAGTAGCATATTCTAATACTTTATTCTCTATGGTTTGTACTAATGATTCATCTTTAATAATTGAGTTAATAGTTGTAGTATTTAATATACTTGCCTAATATATTCTGTGAGATAATTACCCACCAATTCTTTTATCTTGCCGATAAATCCAGTTGTAATTAAAGTAGTGGATTGTTTATTTGATAATTTTTTTCATTTTATAAGTTGTAATGTCCATTCCTATATCATGTAATTTATCATAAATTTGGTGTTGCGCTGTCCATCAATATTCAATTCAGCTATTTCTCTTCGCGAATGCGAAGTATGAGATAGAAATTCATTTTCTTCGTAGTGCATATCCGGTAAAGAAGGTTTCTTATAGTAATTCTTTTTAGTGGGATAATTAGAACATAATTTATAAATATCATTATTATCATTTTTGTACAAATTTTTAACAATTGTAGTTTTTATTTTTTTGTTAATAATTTCTATAAGATTATTTGTGATTTCAATCTTTTCTTGAAACCCAGGGAATTTCTTGTTAGAAAATTCTAGTAATTTAAATATTGGATGAGTTTCTAAGTTTTTATTTTATCATTGTAGGAAGGACTTGGTTTATCCTTAAAATTGATTTAGTATCGGCTTCAAGAATTTGATTAGAAACTACATAAAGTAGTTGATTTGTATAATTATTTTGTTGCAGAATTCTATTTATATCTTTATTTGTGGGATCTCCTTTAGTATCGACTATATCAATTTAAAAGGTGAGGAGATAATAATTCTACCGTCAATAGGTAGACTAATTTCTTTTAAAGGAGATATTTTAGATTCAAACACCTTGTTGTTAGTAGTATACCATTTGTAACTAGCATATTTAACGACTCTTTTTGGTCGTCTAGTTTTCCTGTGTATTCAAACCACTTAAAAATCTCTATGTTACATTTTAATATTTTCATATCACTAAACCATTTATTTCTTAAGGTTAGTCTTTCTGATAAAGAATATTTTTGTATATACCATTATTTTTAATAAAACTTTCTGGACTTGTCAAAAATTTATTTAAATAATTAAAAAGTAAAGTTCAAAAGGTTCATCTAAATGAATCATATCAATACAATTTTTTGTTTCTTGAATTTTTCTAGTAGGGGTACTTGGGAATTTTATGGGTTTAGAATTCTTATGTTCTATTTTGGGAATGGTTTCTAATAAATGTATTCTTTTTAATTTTTATTTATTTTTTAATCTTGAGGTTGAATTACTTGGTAAATCTTGATTTTTCCTTTTCAAATTCTGGCTCTGTCACGGAGTCAAAATGCCAATCATCTTTTATTAATATATTATACCAATTTATTATTCTTGGGACAAAGGTGCTATAAAATGCTTCAATGAGTATAAGTCCGTTATTATTTACCATTTTAGTCTTAGGGGCTAAGGTAGTTTTAATTAATTTATCATATATTCTATATATTATGACTATTTTCGCAATAGTATCCTTACTATTTGTTTTAACATTTAATGTTAATGTATCAATTATGTTTGGATCATTAATATTTACTGAATAATTAGGATAACAATTAAAGTATACCAGACCATTAGCAAGGTTACTTTTTACTACTGTTAATAAAGAATTACCAAAATTTAATAACATATTGTCTCTTTACAAAAGACATATGGGTACATCTGGATCCAACCTATATAATGAGTTTACTATTACTTGGACAAGTCCTATATGCAGAAGTTTATATATTTTTTCTTATAACTATTGCTTTTGTTAGTTTCTAGCAATTTTATAGGCTCAATATTTTTATTGATAATAATAGTAGACTCAAAACTTTTAATATCATAATTTTTAATTAAATTACAGTGCCTATTTGGTGGTCCCATTTTATGTTAATTGAGTATCTAGCGGAGAGAAGAATACTATCCTTAGATTTAAATGTCTACTTTAAAGATTACTATCGGAATAATAAATTCTTTCTGTAGTAATTGTTGTTACTTTTTTCACTAATCTTCCTTGATTTTATTCCTCTAGGCTTGGCGACGGGAACACCCTCCGGGTACGGCTCTATGACACACACAGTCTAAGCTAATCCAACAAAAAGTACAGACTTGCCAATGTCTAAATCGGGAATTATCCGGTTACCCCACTTAAACGAATAAAACTAAGAATATAAGTGAAAGAAGAACAACAACTACCATACTCCGAACTTACCACCCCAACCGTAATTTATATATCAACGTCGTCCGCTCAAGGACAACGTAGGGACTTAGCTGCTCCTACACATACTCTTTTCCGACCAACTCGGCGCATATACCAATGGAGGGGAAGGACCGAGTTCTGCGACATAATACTACTGAAAATCGGGCAGAATAATGGAAAGGAGCAAGAACAAGCAAAACACTTAAAGAAAAACTTTAAAGAAAATAAGAACAAGAAGGTAGTAAAGGAAAACTATTAAATTATTAAAACATAAAACTTAATATTGAAATAAGTAGAGAAAATATGTACTTACAAAACTTTTTATTGATGTAGGGAGTGAGAGCACCTAGATGGAAATGGAAATGGAAATGGAAATGAGGGGAAATTGGGAGAAAGTGTAGAGAGGTGTTCAAAGTCAATAAGATTTTGAATGCATCTCTACTGATACAATTTGAAAGCCTTAAATAGGCCTTAAAAGTCTTGATTAATCTAACTTATTATGCTATCTATTTTACATGTGTGCATACACTAATACACATCATTCATTTTATGCATAACTATTACCTGTTACAAATAATTATTGATAATTTATATGTGGCTTGAGATAGATGCCACGTAACCGGAACTACTTACACGTAGCCTTCATTGCATGTTTATCTTCTTTTGCTGAGAATTTATCTTCAAAATATATATCGGGTTACTTGGTCCATTTGTCACTTTGTAGCTTTTGACTTTATTCCTGTGGGGTCCACCTGTTTGCTTATTTGATGACATAATAAATGTTAATATAAGTTTGAGAATTTCTTGTCTTTATTGGAGATGATACATATCCTCGTTACTTTTTTCACTGGTATGTGAGGATGCACTGTCTAATAATTCCATTATCTTTTCATAGTTTGTAGTTTTTCCGAGACTTGATAAGGCTTCTTCGGGCCTTCTTTTTAATTCTTCTTTTAAAATGCCGATTTTTCTTTCGTGATGAAGAGCCGATAATTAACCAGTCATCGTGATCTTCCGGAGTCCATCCTTTAATCTTGATACTCTTGCTTAGATACTTGATCCTTTCAATTTCATGAATATCAAATGACCAACTAATAATATAAGATATCCTTTTAGAAATGAAAAACTTACACCATTTGATATTTTGTTGGACTGTGAGATATTTTGCTCTACCTGGAACTTCTCAAACTCCATTAAATATTGTCGTGATAATACCTATTTTTTTTCCTTTAAATTGTCTCCACCATTCGTAAAACCACTGAGGGATCATTGTGCTTTTTATATCCTCTGAATATTTAACGAACCAAATATGGGTATTTGGCCGGATAAACATAAAATTATACCAACCCGCCTTGTAGTTATTCCAATTATGCATGTGGGGACGATAAGATTTTGATAGTGGAATGGGGGTACGTAGATGATCCACAAACCACTCAAAAGGACTTATATTCTTTTAATTGTAAAATTTGAAAATTGTATACAATCTGAATCATTGATATCTTCTAATTTATGCTCAATTTTTACTGAATCAGTATCTGTTAATATAAACTCATAATACCTTCTAGTTTTTAGTGTATCCTCAGTTTCCACAGAATTCCGATTAATGTAACAAGATTTCAGGAGGTTGGACACTCCAAAGCATTCATATTCTTTGTCAAGCACCATGATAGGTAGTACCTTCAAAACTATAATGGGAAAATCCTTTTTATTAGAATGAGTGACCTTTTCTTTAGTTTTTGTCGGGGTAGTTAGAACTACTACCTGTGCGGATGTTTCTTGTGATTTCATTTCATAACTATCTTTTGTTTGGACAAAAATAGCTGCTGCTGATGGTCTATATACTGATGAGGAGTTGGGTTTTTGCAGGATTTGAAATTCTCTAATTTTTATCGCTCTTTTTGAAGGTTTTTTTCGTTTTATCTTCTTGTTTGAAGGGCTGAAGTGGGATCCTCGGGGGGCTTTATACCCGGTACTCTTGGACTCATTATTTCACTGTAAAAATTCTCTTATCAAAAAGTTAGGTAGAGAATTATTTTTCCTTTTATAAATTCTTTTTGAAAATCAAAGCTAGATAATAAAAATTGGCACATGGCAAATATTTTTATAGAAATTAGATTTTTAACATCCTTTTTCAAATCATCTTTGGCTTATTTACAGTCGACTCTTAATAAAAACTTTTTATTTATTAAATCTCTTGAAATTTGGTAATACATAGTACTATAGCCAAAATTTCTTTTTTAATAGTACTATAATTTTTTTGAGGATCATTTCAAACTCTTGAACTGAATCTCATTAATTGTTCAATGAATCCTAGGGAATTTTCTTGTTTAAGTATGCCTCCATACCTTATATCTGAGGCATTTGCTTCTACTATCATAAGGGCCTCTAGGTGTGGTACACCTAGACATGGGAGTTTCAGGACTATTGGTTATATTTTTTGGACTGCACTAGTGTGCTATAATCCCCATGGATCCGGACTCTTTTTAAGGCACTGATAAAGAGACTTACAAACCTTCTAACATTAGAAATAAAGTCAGCAGCATAATTAAGACTCCCTAAAAATCTCTGGAGTTGTGTTTTTTTTTATCAATTCATCCGTAAATTTGGATGAGAACTCTATGACTCTACAAATGGTTTTATAGGTTTCCTTGATATAATTCATGGTCAAGGAATGTAATGAAAGTTTTGAATAGTTTAATCTTTTTAGCACTTACTACTAGACAAATTTTCTTAACAACCTTTAAAAAGGTGTGGAGCTGTTGAAAGTGTTGATCAATATATTCGGAATATATTAATATGTCATCTATTTATATTATGGAAATATGAAAATACTGATTAAATATATTATTCATGATATTTTGAAATGCTGACAGAGCATTTTTTAGTCCAAAAGACATTGCATTCTATTCATATTGTTAAAAAGGGAAGGATGTTTTATATTTGTCTTTTTTGGCGATTTGTATCCGCCAAAATCTTGTTTCATGTCAAACTTACTATAAATATTAGCTTTGTAAGTTCTCTTAAGAAGATCACATTTGTTAGGTATGAGGTACCTAATCCATTTTAATACCTTATTAAGGGGCTTATAATTGATAACTAATATTGGGGCACCTCTTTCCTTTTCAGCACTATTATTAACATAAAAGGCCGAGCAACTCCAAGGTGACTTGGATGGTATAATAATATTTTTAGCAAGCAATTCATAATTTCTTTATACAATATTTCACTAATTCGGCATTCGTTTGAATGGGTCTCACCTTAGTGGGGATGATATTTTTCGTCGAATCCCTCAATATAAGGTAATTCGTCAATTTTTTTTTCTTTCCCAAAATGCATTAGGAAAATCATAACAAACTTATCGTTCTATTTCATCCTTTAAGCTTTTAATTTTAGCTTCTACTTCCGGGGTTTTAGAGAGGATTGGATTCTTTTATCTTTATATCTTCTCTTAAATAATTAATTTGTCGTGTGAGTAGATTTATTTTAAATATATTTTTATTTTTTATATGGTCACTTTCCCTTTTTGACATAATATTTCTATATGGATAGATAATCTTTTTTCCTAAGATAGTGGTGTGAATTCCATCTAGGGTAGTCGTATATGGTTTTAGTTGTGTTATAAAGGGAGTGCCTAAAATTATTTCTTCATTTATGCCTTTAGTTATTGGAAAATCATTTATGAAATAAATTCCATCGTTACATATATGTCCCTTGTGGAGTTTATAATTTATTATAAGTCTTTCTCCTGTTGCAGAGAATAACCAAGTAGTACTCTTTTCAAGATACTTGGTAGGGATAACTCCTTAAATGATGCAATTTTGATCTGCACCAATATCTAATAACACAATTTTTTGGATAGAGTAGTTTTTAATAATAACTAAAATAAAGGTATATGATAATTATGTGCTTTAACTACTGCAAGAGTATTGACTCCTCAAATTATTATTTGAGTTATGTCTATTTTGTTCTAATTCTGATTGTAAATTTTGATTTTTGGTGGATAATTCTTTTGAAGTTTTATGTTTTTGTTTGATTTTTCAATTTCTTTCTTTACATGTATTAATTCTGTTTGGAGATCTTGAAGTGTTGTTTTAGAATTTTGTTCTCTATTTGTCATACTAAAGGGTTTAACAATATGATTATCTATTTGTTGCTTAAGAATTATATTTTTTTAATGCTCTTAAATGTTTTTTCTTACAGTCTTGATCTTTTATATGTTCAATTATATCAAAGAAAACTCCTTTATCACTACTGCTAATGACATTGATGGATAGGTTTTCGTAGGTGCAAACTGCACCCTTATATCCACTATGTGTTGAAGTATTACTTTGAAAATTATCCTTTATATTAATTTGATTATCTCTACTATAATTCCTTTTGAAACTAGTGTGATTTTCATCAAGAATATTATCTTCTAGTTCTAACCATTTATTATATACTTCATTTTATTAGGGGTCTGATTATCCTTAGCATGGTGGCTGTATTTTCCACAATTCCAACACCACATTAATATCTTTATTAACTAATCTAGATTTTCTTTTGTAATACTAGGGTTTGTAGTGTTTATTATAATTTTTACAATGATGTTTAGCCCTCTTTAGTTGATTTTTAAGTTTTATGCTTGTTTATAATCTAGTAATATTTAGAAAACTTATGAGATCACCATAAGTTAATTGCTTATAAGGAGTTTTTCTTTTAAACCTATCCTTTAATGTGCTAGTAAATCAAGCTGTAATTCTAGTAGGTAATTTTTCATCCGATAAATTTTTCATTTTATATGTCGTAATGATTGTTCCTATTTTATTATAAATTTGATACTCTATGAGTGCACCAAATATTTCATTCAGCTAATTTTCTTTCTGAATGCGAAATATGAGATAGACTCATATTTTCTTCGTATTGTATATAATTAGAGCTTATTTTATTGATATCATTATCATTGCTTTTGGATAAAGTATTTGTAATTTTTAATTCAGATTTTTTAATTTTTTACTAATAAGATTATTCGTGATTTAAAACTTTTCTTGAAACCCTAGGAATTTAATATTAGAAAATTCTGGTAGTTTAAATATAGGATGAGTTTCTAGATTTTTAATTTTAACCTTGTAGGAAAGACTTATTTTACATTCATTAATGTTGATTATATTTATTTAAAAAGGTGAGTTAGTAACAATTCTACCATGTATGTGTAGACTAATTTCTTCTAAAGGAGGAATATTTAGATTCAACTACCTTATTATTATTAGTATACCATTTATCAAAAAGTTTTCTAACGACTCATTTTGGTTGTCTAATTTTTCTGTGAATTCAAACCATTTTAAAAACTCGATTATTAAATTTTAAACTTCTCATATCACCAAACCATTTATTTCTAAAGGTTATTTTTTGTGATAGAGAATATTTTTGTATATACCATTATTTTTTAATAGAATTTTCTGTACTAGTGCACAATTTATTTAAATAATTAAAATTTGGTTCAAAAGTTTCATAAATGAATCATGCCAATACAATTCTTAAAATTTTTAATGGATTTTACTAAAGTAGTATCCTTACTTATCCCTTTACTCTAGTATCTTTACTTATTATTTTATTACCTTTTATGGTAATCAATATTAAAAATTTTAAGTCTTTTACACATGGTAGAGTAGACATGAATAATTAAGAGTCTATACAGTACAGAGTGTCTAGCGGAGAGAAGAACACTATTCTTGAGCATAAATGTCTACATTAAAGATTACTACCGCAATAATAAATTTTTTGTGTAGTAACTGTTGTTACCTTTTTCAATAATTTTCGTTGATCTTATTCCTCTGGCGACAGGAACACCCTACGGGTCCGACTCTACGAAACAGATAGTCTAAGCTAAACCAACTGAAAGTACGGGCTTGCCAACGTCCAATCTGTGAATTATCTGGTTACCCCCTTTCAAGGAATAAACTAACAAGATAAGTGGAAGAAGAACAACAACTACCAAACTTTGAACTTACCACCCCAACCACAACCTAAGTTTCAATGCCGTCCGCCAATGGACAATGTAGGGACTTAGCCGCTCCTACACATACCCTTCCCAGCCAACTTCGCTCTGATGCCAATGGAGGGGATAAACTGAGTGCCACGATGGAATCCTAAGTAATATTTGGCAGATTAACAGAAGGAAGAAAAACACTTAAAGAAAAAACTATAAGAAAACTTAAACAAAAAGAAGAACAAAAGTAGTAAACAAACATTAAATTTAAAACATAAATGTAATAATCAAAATAGTAGAGAAAGTATACTTACAAAATATCTTTTATTGATTAAGGGAAAATAGAGAACATGGATGGAAATGGAAATGGAAAAGATGGGTTAAATGGAAAGAATTGTAGAGAGGATTTCAAAGTCGATAAGAGTTTTAATGCCTCCTACTGATACAAGTATAAAGCCTTAAATAGGACTCAAAATTGCTGACTAATCTAGCTTATTATGCTGTCTATTTTACGTGTGTGCATATAATAAGGAAAATTTATTCTTTTTACACGTAACTTCTACCTATTACAAATATGTAATGATAACCGTACGTGGCTAGATCCCACGTAGCTGGAACTATTTACACGTAGCCTTCACTCAATGTTTATATTTTTTTGCTGAAATGTAATCTTCAAAACGTAGATCTTTTTAGTTGGTCCTTTTTTCACTCTGTGGTTTTATTTCTGCGTACTTTGTCATTTTGTGGCTTTGGACTTTATTCTTGTGGGGTTCACCTGTTTGCTTAAATGATAATACATGCTTGACACTTTTTTTTCTATTGAAGATGATACATATCATCATTTCTTCATCATCAAAGTATGCCGGCAGTTTTTTTCAATTAAGAAGGTATGCTTGTGCTATTCCCTGTAGATATAACATATCTCCGTTGTAAGCTCTTCATGGGAGGTAGTAGTATCTAATAACTCAAATTTTAATTTGTATCAGTGTTGAGGTTAAATTAGGTTTCCTTGAGCCCTTTGGGGTGATGAACTTGAATCTAACTTATCTTTGCGGACAATTGGCACCCATCCTTTAATTTTAATGGTCTTGCTTAAATATTTGATCCTCTTGAATTCACGAATATCGAAGGACCTCAACTAATAATATAAGAGATCCTTTTGGCAATAAAGAACTTGCATAATTTAATATTTTCTTATAAGGTAGATATATTTTTTTGTACTTGAAATTTCTCGAACTGTAATTGATGTTGAGTTGATAATACCTATTAATTTCCTGCGAACTGATTCAACCATTCGTAAAACCATCGGGGAATTATCCTGTTCTTAATTTCTTCTGAATATTTGATAAACCAAGTGTGGGTATTTGGTCTAACAAAAATAAAGTTATACCAGGATACTTTATAATCATACCAATTATATGTTTGGGGTCGATGAGCTTTTGATAAGTGAATAGGGGTATGTAGAAGATATTCAAACCATTCAACCGGACTCAAGATTCTTCGATAGTGAACTTTGAATATTATATACTATCTGGATTACTTTTGTCAAATATATGCTCAATTTCTACCAAATCGGTATCTGTTAAAATAAATTAATAATACCTCCGGGTCTTGAGGGGATCTTCAGTCTCCATATAATTTTTGTTGGTGTAGCAGGGCTTTAGTAAGTCATGGATTTCATAATTTCCACATTTTTATCAAGTGCGGTAATAGGTAATACCTGTAACACTGTCAATTCAAATTATTTTTTATTAGGAGTAACCTTATCTTTTCCTTTTTGGGGAGTGGCCCCAAAATTCTCTGGTTGGTATATCTCTGCATTTTTCAACTTGTAAATATCCTTTGTTTGGATTGAAATATTTTTATTGATCGAGGAGGATGAATTTTCTCGAAAAACTGAATAAAGTGGTTGAAGCTTGTGTGAGCTATAGTATGTTTTGATAGGAGGGAATACATGTATATATTTTTTGATTTTGTTTGTTCTTCTTTATAAAAAAGTCTTTTCATCTTTTCTTCTGGTTTGAACGTCGGGAAAGGTCTTATTCCTGGCCTCATTATTTCATTGAAAAATTCTTTTATTAATTTTTTTTTTGAGATTTCCTCCCTTCATTTCTAAAATAGAGTTGTATAATAATATTTTCCATCTATAAAATGCATAATTTTAATATAACCATCCTTCATTTATGTTTTTAGTTATTATGAAATCATTTAGGAAACCATTTTGATTAATGCATATATAACCATATTTGAGTTTATTATTTATTTTAAGCTTTTCCCCGGTTGGGGAGAATAATCTGGTAGTGCCCTTATTTAGATACATATGTGGAATTAATCATTCAGTAATGTAGCTTTGATCTGCGCCTGTATCAAATAATGCAGTATTATGAATGATATAATTTTTATCTATGATTAATGTGATTGGTATGTGGTAGCTTTGTGATGGAATGACCGTAATTGTATTAATTCCTGATTTCGATAGAGGTTCTATGAGAGACTCTACTTATTTTGATGTTTCTCCTTGTTCGAATTTATATTCTTCTTGTGCTTGCTTAGGTTGTGGATTATTTAATATTTTATTAGTAATTGATTCAACTTCTAGATTGTTGAGTCTTTGCTTAATTTCATTAATTTCATTTTTTTGTAATAATTCGGTTTAAATACTTTTTAGAGTTATTTAAGGTTTAATTGGTTGTTTAAACTTATTTAAAACACTTGTCATATCAAAGGGCTTAATATTCCTATTATCAGATTGTTTAGCAAGAACTAAATCTCTTAAGGCGATTAAGTATTTTCTTGAAATTAGGATCCTCAATATGATCTATCATATCAAAGAATGTTGCTTTAATACTACTATTGATGACATTTATAGAATGACTTTTGCAGGTACAAATTGCACTATCGCATTCACAAGGTTCTGACGACTTACGATCATCAGAATCACAAGCTATATTTAGCTAATCATCATCACAAAATTTTTATCGGAGGAAGAGATGTTTTCATTTTCTTCTAGGATAGAATACAAATTGTCCTTAACTTCTTCTTCTAATTCTAAAATATTAATTTTTTCTTTCTTTTTATTAGTGGCTGGATAGTTTTTGGTTCGATGTCCCATTTTACCACAGCCCCAACACCTTTTAGTGTTGTTTGGTTTAGATCTATTTTTACTTGCGTCATGATTGGACCTCTTTTTGTAATGACGGGGTTTAGATGATTTGTGGTCATTCTTATCGCTTCTTTTAATTTCTTTAAAAGCCTCTTTTGATGGGGCATATAGTTTTATATAACCAGAGTCTGCAAAATATTTCCTAGTTCCTTTTGTGATATTTTACTATCCTTTTTTAGTTGATTTTTAAGTTTCATAGCTATACATAATTCTAATCCAATAATATTTATAAAACTTATGAGTTCACCGTAGATTAATTGATTATAAGGAATTTTTCCTTCAAACCTATCTTTTAATTTTATTCTAACCTTTTTAACTAATAGAGTTGGTAAAACACTAATAAATTTTTCTTTCGAATAGTCATGGTTGCAGTGTTTGTGAATCATAATTTTTGTTTATGAAAACATCTTTATACAACTTAAAATCATCTAACTTTGGACAAGATAGATTAGATAATATTTCTAAACTTCTATCTTGAAAGAATTGAGGTTCACCTATAAAGTGTTTAGGTATACTATAAATTATGCTGACAATAGCACCTTTTAGAATTTGATTTTCTATAGTTTGCCCCCTATGTTCAGTTTTAATTAGAGGAATAATAGTAGTTGCGTTTACTACCTTTTCCCTATTATCTTCCGTGAGGTAGTCGTCCCACCAATTTTTTAATGTGCCTGTAAATTCGGCGGTAATTAAAGTAGCAGCTTGTTTATAGGATAATATTTTTATTTTATATGCTGGAATGGCCATACTCATTTCATGTAATTTACTATATATTTGACATTCTGCAAGTCCATAAATATTTCATTCCTCAATCTTACTTCAAAATTGTGAAGTATGTGATAGTTTTCTTCATACTGCATATCCGGGAAAAAAGGTCTCTTGTAATAATTCTTTTTGATGAAATATTTAGAACCTAATTTATTAAATTCATTATCGTTATCTTTGTAGAAGGAATTTATGGCCTTAGATTTCATTTTTTCATTAATTATTCCAATAAGTTCATCAGTAATTTAAAGTTTCTCTTGAATGATAGGAAATTTATCTTTAGGAACTTCAGGAAATTTAAATATTGGGTGAATTTCTAAATCTTTATTTTTACTCGTATAGAAAGAGCTTGGTTTTTCCTTAATATCCGATTTATTATTATCCTTTAGCATTTGATTAGATACTACGTAAAGTAGTTGATTTGTATAATTATTTTGTTGTAGTATTTTATTTATATCCTTATTTGTAGGATCACCTTTTCTGTCTATTATGTCCATTTTAAAGGGTGAGAAATTAATAATTTTATTCTCTATTGGTAATTAATTTCTTCTAATCGGGGAATTGTTGATTCAACTAATGTATTATCGTTGGAAGAAAACATGTTTGACGGGTCCTTTTGGCCATCTAATTTTCCTGTATATTTAAACCATTTAAAAGATTCTATATTAAACTTTAATCTTTTCATATCACTAGACCATTTATTTCTAATGGTTATTCTTTCTGATGAAGTATATCATTGTACATAACATTGTTTTTGATGGAATTTTCTTGGCTAGTCTAAAGTTTACCTTAACATTTAATAGCTGGTTCAAAAGATTCATCTAATCTAATAATGCATAAAAGATCCTTATTTATTTACTAGTAGTGGGATTAGATTTTTTTAGTTCATACTCTACTTTTGGAATAGTTTTTGAGAAATCTACCCCTTTTAATTTGTTATCTATCTCTTCTAAGGATATGTCATCTTCCTCCTTAGTTACGGAGAAAGAAGGTCCAGAAAATGACATTCTTTTAGTTGAAGAGATTTGATTATAAGATTGGGATCTTATAAATTTTAAATCTATGGATCTATCTGAAAATTGAATTACTTGGTCAATATGTGGATTCTCTTCTTTAATGTATTAGAAGGAAAACAACGGCTACAATCTACAGTCAAATAAGAAGGATACAAAAATAAGAGTCGAGACTGAAAATCATTTTTGAGATTTATTTTTAGAAATAAGGATGACTCACTTTATTATCCAAGGATCAAATATCTTGGGTTTCTATATCTTCATAGAAAAAGTTTCACTACTTCAAACACGAAAATGGAGGCTTAACTAACAGGAGTAATCGTACAACATGTCTGAATCATCTCACATTCCCTTCTCTACTTATATCATGCATTGTAGTACCTACTTCTACATTGTAAATAAAAAAGTAGGAGAGAAAAATATTGTTGGTAAGTCTACACTCATCCTTGACTCACATCCAAAGATCAGAAGCTTGAAGACAACTCTCTTTCAACCCAAGGGGATTGGACGTAAGATCCACATTGGATCTCAGCGAGTATAAAACATCGTTTGTAAAGTTTACTTTACTTCCTTTTTAATTATTCTCCTATGATAGCTATAGTCAACAAAAGAGACACCTTCAGTCGACTACACTCAAACGTAAAATTTAAAAAAAAGAGAAGCAATTCACCCCCCTCTTGCACTTTCAGTTTTATCCTTAATGTGATCTCTAATAATGAGAGGAATGAACGTGGCCAAAAAGACCTGAAAAAACTCTATCGTCGTGATTGGAGGAGATCCAAATCGTCAAGTCTCAATAAATGTATGTCATCACTATCTGGTTGGCCCAACAAGATGATACACTTTGAAGTCGGCTCCTCTCAACTCCACGAGACTATATGTATGAAGTTGCTTACACCAAATAGTCAGAAATTCATGAGCATCCTCACTCACAACCCAAAATTACCTTAGAGGTGAAACCCTCAAGAACACTCCAAGCATTTTGTGCCCTTCAGCGACATAGATCCGGCCGCAATTATGGGTTGGCACCCTTAGTTAGAACCTAGATAAGAGGTGTGTTTACTACAGGTTTATTCTGCTGACCAAGTATTATAGCAGTATTGATACTATTTTTGGTGCTTATGCTTGCTACATAGCCCCAAGCATCATCAAAATATGAGTAATAGCTTCCGTAAGCTCTAGAGCAATAGCTACTCATGGTGGTGGCTGATCTAGTCCCATCCCCATAAATTTCTTTGGATTTTGGCTTGTAGAAAGATTCGCTACTAGGTCAGAACGCTACTCTCTAACTAGAGGCGGTGCCACACCCTTACTTGGCAAAAGAGATCAGCCCTATCTTGATCCACCTCACGATGTGTACAACCCATCTAGTGAAAAAAGTGAAACAAGTGATATTACAATACACCAACACTATCCTTTTGTTTGTAAATTTTATAAGGTTAATCTTTTATGATTTGACAACTTTAACCACAACCAAAGAAATATGTATACAAATCAAGAACCTTTTGGAATGACTCTTTCCCATCTTTTTGCATGTGGGAACTGAAGACCTATTTCCACCATCATTTCCTCCCTAAGGCTTAGGTTTATACACCTATATTTGTTTCACTTAGGGGCCAAAGCTTTTGAGGAACCTTTACAGGAAACCTTTGTCATAACTTAGAATGACCAGGCCCATTGAACCTTGAATTTGAGAAGTTACCATAATCGGTCTTTGCCCTCTTCACATCCCTTGACCTTTATTTAAGCTTCTACTATTTAATATTTGTTGAGCATTAATCATTAAATGAGAATTTTCTATTTCTTTATTTATCATGTATGTAAGACATTCCTTAAACACCATTTCAAACACTCCTGCAACAAACATGCTCATCATTTCTCTAGAATTGGCAGTCATAGTAGGAGCATATTTGGAATATTTTATGAACTTAAAGGCATACTCAATCAAACTCCTATTCCTTTGGCGAAGGTCAGTTATTAGGTAATCGTTCTTGATAGAGGCTATGATATCACAAATATACTTAGAAAAGACTCCATAGTCAGCTATATAGCCAGCTACCCATCATAGCATGTCCTATTTTTGTGTTGAATCCTACATAGATGATCTGTCTAGACTAAACAAAGAAAAAGATGTGCATAAATAGGTCTACAAGAATGTCCCATACCAGAGTGGTCAAAAGTGGGGGGCTGATCAAAATTTTCATCCTAGATTGGTAAAACGCTCTTCACTCTGGTTGCATATGAGGTATAACATTCTCACATAATGATAACACTATATAATCCCGGCGAGTCAGTCATCCACTCACACATGTTCCTCTTTAATAACTCATGAATGGTTGTGACAGTGTGTAGACTCTCGGTAAGAACTATTGGGTCTTCAATGATGGATTGAGCATTTTGCAGGATCGCATCAAAAAATATATAAAACATGCCCTGGACACACACCCCATTCAACTCCTCACCAATGCATATCAGTTGAGAAGGTCTAGTGGCTTGTGGATCATGTACCTCTCTAGACTGGATGCCCCAAATTAGACTCAGAGCTTGATTGTGATCTGGAACATGACTTAGACTAGAAGCCATAATCCAACTCGGCCTGTAAATTAGCCTCCTAGATAGAAGCTTCCACTCCCTCTTCTGACTCAAAAAATTCATGGAGGTACGACTATATACTTTGGGTCTAGAATCATCTCCACGATTGTCGGGACAACTTTTCTTGTGTTTTGAGGTACTCTAGGTGAGTCATCTTTCACGTCTAATTTTTATTCCAAACCATTTTTGTCATCATGTGCGGTTTAACCGGAGCTAATAAATCCAACCACATGAACAAGGCACGATGAACTTTTCCCCTCTCCCTCAAGTACCCTTTGGTGACATAAGATCCGTGAAGACTCATTAGAAACATAAATACGCTAAAAATCATGAAAGTTGAAAATAAAATTAACAAAACCAAAACAAAATTTGTAGGAAATAAATTGTTTTGATCCTATGGTTAAGTACCTATGGAGCTATGACCTAACAGTAGGATAGGAAGTCAAATATTAAGCTTTTCAAGTTTTTTTTTAGTTTAACAATAGGGTTCATCAAAATTTCTACGGGTCGTAGGTCAATTCAAAGTTCTTAACTTAGGCTACGGGTTTGTGCCTTTAGGACTATGAGACTAATCTACGACCTACAGAAATTTCTACAACTCGTAGATAAGCCTTGTAGTCTTCAATTTAAATCTTTACATATGGTGTTGTTTATATGATTCCTATTTATGAATTGTAACATATCCTATGTCTCCTAGATAGATTCATAAAAACATAGGTTCAAGATTGGCAATACTGATCATTTTAGTCTTTCTACAAGGGGCAACTATGGATCGTAGAAGTTTGTATCGTCTGTAGGCGACCCTTATAGGTCACAAAATGCCTGGACACTACACTATTTCAAACCTAATTCATAATTCATTTCAGTTAATATCCCACTTTATCTCTAAACATTTATATGCATTCTATAAATGAAATAAATAGTACAACCCTAGGTCAAGTTCATAATGAAAATTCAACAAACTTAGGAAATCAAAGATCAAAACAATTCCTTTATGAGTTAAATCAAAGTTGTGCAAGTTTTACACAACTATGAAACTTGACTTCCACTATGTGATAGACTCGCGACACCTATTTCTCTTATTGAAATTATGAAGATTGGGAAATTTGTGAACAAAACATAAAACTAGAAAAGGAGAAGAAAGATATTATAATAGGAATAAGGGATTATAATATGGTGTGATGGGTGATGAAGGGTTGTAAATTAATTAAGTGAAATGGCGGAAAATGATTTTTAGAAGAGGCAAATGGGAATGATTTTACCATAGAGGGTTTTATTATGAAAGGTCTCATGTTGGGTCTTGCTTTTTTAACTAACTATTTTTAACGAAAGATCATCTATAGATCGTAGCAAATTGTACATGTCACAACTCAAAGTATATCCTTGACGTGACTTAGCATATAAGACCCCGATAGGCCTACATAATCCACTTAACATACATGCAACACAAAATAATCGATAGAAGTAAAGAGTGTCATATTGAGGAAATAGTTTAACATTTCAAAGTGGATGCATGACATAGTATCGAATAAGCCTTTGTATAATATACCAAAAAAGTGGTGGGGTGTAACTTGCACACAACGTAAAATATCTAAAAACATAAAGGATATAAGAAAGTAAAACAGGTTACATATTACTCATAGTTTGAGGACTCACCATCTCTTGAATCTATTAGGTGATAAACTAGCTATCAATGGAGGGAGAGGAGTCATAGAACCCTTAAGAATCACTTAGGTCATTTTGTGGGATATTTACTATTAATCAATATTGACCATGTGAGCTATAACATGAAATCCAATGTATTGCTTCCACACTAAAAAGACATGTCATTAATTGGAAATGCAGGTACCTTAACTTGTATATTAGGTTGATCCACTAGCTAAGTCACTTAAGAAAACCTATGGGGCAAGTATTTAGGGACAAGGAGATAACTACTAGAGACCGACCCACTAATGGGAGAGACTCTATGTCAATATCCTCCCAATGTAAAGGAAAATCCAAAGAGAATTAGTCATAATCATAAACATAGCATCATCCATGGAAATTCACAACTAAGATTCTAGTCCAAGCCAAAAATATCATAGAATATTTCCCAAAATCTTGAATCATGAATGAGTGACAAAACCTTTTACAAAACCATAATCCTTTAATCTGAGAAAACCTTTCACAATCTATTTGATTCCAATCTTAAAGCAGCCTTAATCATAAGACATTCATTTTTGTAAATCTTGCGTAAGTTGATGGAAAAATTATCCACAACTATACTGCATATTCATGAAAATTAGAGTTCTTAGTCAAAATCACGATCAAGGCATGGGCTCACCTGGAATTGATTGAATATAATTAATTGTAGTATGATAAAAATCAAACTATATAAATCCATACTAATAAAATCCATGAGGAATTGAATGAAAATATAACCATCCTAGGGAAATTTAATGGGAGAATTTGAGAAGACTTTGGGACTCAATGGGTGATGGAACCCATTTATGAACTCATTACATACCCTAGGCATAACATGGGTGTATAGTGCCGTCAAACCAAATCACAGAACAAAAAACTAATACTGACTATATCAAGTTTTAAAAGGCACCTTCATAGTGTTATTTTCCTTCACCCTCAATTGGTGATAACCCAACCCGAGGTCGATCTTAGAAAAGGAACTTGATCCTTGAAATTGATCAAATAAATCAATTATCCTTGGAAGACGATCCTAATTCTTAATAGTAACCTAATTTGATGGGTGGTAGTCAGTACACAGGAAGACTGAACCATCTTCCTCATGAACAAATAATACTGGAGAACCCCATGAAAGGATACTCGATTTGATGAAACACTCTCCAAAAAAATCCTTAAATTACTCTTTTAATTGTTGAATTTCAACCATATCTATAAGGTAAGGTGGATACCTACATGTTGCATATCTGGGAGAAGGAGAATACCAAAGTAAATTTCCATTTCAAGAGGAACAAAGTAAAAATCATCTTGAAGCACATCCTAATTGTTCTTCTTTAAAGATTTTGAGACAATGATTTCAATAAGGGAATTCCAGGTTAAGTTAAAATACTTATATAGGGCTTTAATTGAAGGGTAAAATGACAATATTATGCTATAATCATTAGGAAAAGACCAAAAATCCCTCATAAAAATACATATAGACATCATCGACAGTATGTTCTATGATATGTGGTTCAACCTACGAAGCGTCCTGGTCAGCTGTCGATGGGTTCAGAGACCATAGTCTTTATAACTCAGTTGGTAGGACCTACTCGTGGATCGTGGTTCCGTTGATGAGGCATGGATCCCGACTCTTGACCTTTTAATTTCTCAATGTTTGGGACTCACCTATGAGACATACCTACAACTCGTGGATAGGAGAACATACTGTCCTAGTAAACCATTAAAAAAGTACCAGAAGTTGACATTTTGGAAAACTTTGGACTGCCATCTACGACATGACCAATGGTACGTGTTTCAGTACATGGGTCGTGGATGGTTGCATTAAGATTGGCACCAGTTCCTACAATAGCAGAAAATTTCTATTGTTTTCAAACTCGATGTGATACAAAAATCCTATGATCATTGAGTGGAATTACAAAGAAAATCCATATTTGCACGTTTAAATGTATCGAATTACTTAAAATTATGTAGAAGGAACTTACCTGTAACACCCGAAAATTATATGACCTATACTAGATTCTCGCATAATAAATAATGATAATTCTATATCTAAATAACATTAGTTAACTTTTTTTAAGTATTTGAATCTAAATGTCAAGGGACGACTATGACGTGCGGGAACAAGTGAAATTGAACTAGTAAACACTCATAGGTTTTGTGAAGTTTTGGAAGTGTAGTATGAAGTCCAAAACATGTAAAAATACTTTATTTAGGTAAAAACATGTTAAAGTAGGGTCAAAACGTCCAGGTCCAACCCCTCAAGGACCTCCCTAGGGTTCCTTGAAGGGACCCCACCCTTGGCCAAGGAAGCTGCCAAAGCAGAAGCCAAATTTGCCTAGTAGTGAAGAAGTCTGTGTCGCGGACATGGTCCACCATGGAAAAAAAATCATGGTCCACACCGCGGACACGAAGCGGACTCCACTGTATCGAAAATTAAATTTGGAAATGTAGCGACAACAGCTCAGTGATGCAATGTTGTTTCCTACGGAAATCTGAAATTTAGAATTCAAGTTTGACTTCACTAAAAGGTCAACTTAAGTGAAGGGTATTTTGGGTATTTTAGGGGGAATGTTATATATTGAATTTAATTCAATTTTTCCTAACTATTTACCACTCAAATTAAAGCCCAAATGCTATCACTTCTCTCTACTTTCTCTCTCTACTAAACGACCATTGAAGAAGCTTTGGACCTTGAAGAAGGAGACCAAATTCCCATGTTTTCTACTAAAATGGGTGGATAAAGTCTTGGTTAAGGTATGTTTTGGTTCAATCTTGGGATTCTTTTCCCCAAGAAATCCTTTCAAAGTGATTTCTAAACATCCCTAAACTAGGGCTTTTCTGTACACATCGGTCTTTTTGAAAAACGAAATTGAGAATTAATTTTGATGAAATTTGGTCAAGTAATATTGTTTAAGTATATATTAATTCTTTTTACTTTGTCAAGATTCCCATGGACCCATGCCTTTACCCAATTCTACAAAACATTGAATTGATATGGTGAGTTGTGAAGATGATGAACATGTGGATTGACAATATTGATGTTAATTATGTAATTTCTTCTTGAATTTATCTTGTTTATGTATGGATTATGTATTCATTGTAATGGAAGTATGAAGATTCATGAAAGTGGAAAGAAGGTAGGGTGATTTGTTCTTCTTGGATTCAATTATGATGTATGAGTTACTTAGATAGTAATGCTCCTATGTCTAATGTGTAAATTTTATGTTGATGTTATGCATTCCTCATCCTTAAACATATAACACTTAAATTAGCTATGAACTACGTATGATTTTTATAATACAATTATTATATAATTGAAAGTTGTTTCTCATGATTATAATAAGTGAAAAGTTTACTCACTTGTACGAGTTTTCTAAAGTGAAAGATTTGTTCTCACTTATGATGACCTATGAGATAATATGATAAAATGTTTACATAGAGGTCTAGAAGAGACTAATGTGAACTTGTATGATGAAATAAGATGATTATTGTAGGTAAATTTCCACTTCAATAGACACTCTCTCTCTTTTTCTTTCTTCAACTTTTTAGATATGCCCTTTCTTTTCAAATAATCTTCCCTTTGAGATTTGAATATTCTTCAAGAAGAAGTTGAATACCCAAAATAATACCCTTAAAATTTTTATATCGAAATTTCACAAAAAATTAGTGAAGGCTCTCCTTGATGTGGGGAACAACACCCAATATATTTTAACCTAAATTCCAAACCAAAACCTTAAGATTTCAAAACATATTTTTATCTTCTTCAAGTATCTTCAAGTCTTCAATGCTGAAATCTTCAACAAGGCACCAAACTCCTTCCAATCACGGCTCGAGACTCAAATAGGGTTGGAGAAAACTATTCCAACTATAGAAACTAAAACAAGACTCAAATTAAAAACAACCATTTCAACACATTTCACAAAAAGAATAAACAAATGTTTTTGTAGCAGAAAACCCAAGGCTAGCTTTGTTGGAACGAAACTAGACTTGGATCTGATACCAAATCATTTGATTCTCACAGAGGAATCATCATATAATGCGGAAATTCAGAAGACAAGAGAGTAAATATAAATAGATAGACACACAAGAGGAAACAAAAAAGAAACCAAAGGGTATATCAAGACCAATGACCTTCATTTGTTAATCCAATTATAACACCTATATCTTACGATTACTTCAAGGGAATCGATATCCCAAGCAACCAATATTTCTAAAACAAAAGCTTAATTTACGATCCGAGAGTACACCCTAGAAGCTATGACACTCTCGGATGGCAACACGGCGTACTTTACCTCTCGGAGCTCTTGTACGAGCCCTTTGACCTCGTTCATTTCTTACATATATGAAAAATAGTGCGGAATTAAAACATTTCACACGAAATAGTGATACTTGAAAAGATCTCTTTTATAGAAAAACATAATGAAAGATTAAGTCTCAAAGTTTCCATGTTAGACATAAGAATATATTGGGACACGACCCATACTTCAACGTATAGAAAATATCTAAATCTATTACAGTACTTTCAAAAAGGAAATCTAAACATCATGATATCCTCAAATCTAGTAAGGACATACAAAATATTGCTTGAATGAAATTATAATCTAAGCTTTACTTCGAGACTCCTCTCAAATGCCACCTATACTTTTAGAGATAGACAAAATATATGGAATTAGACATCGCATGTACTAAGTATGGAATAATCCATAAAAATCATGAGAAATGGACATTTATGAGAAACATGCTCTTTTGAGTAAACCTTTATATATATGTATAAGAAAAACACATACAACATCAATAACACTTCAACACATAAGCATGAGACCATCCTACCAAAGGTGATTCTAAGGCTCACTTGAGTGAGTTGTGAAGCGACCGCCCATACAATCCCTTTCACACACACCAAACAGATCCTATAGATTGCCTAAGATAATATTATTCCCTTATCATTAATTAAACTCCCTACATAGAATTATTCTATGACTCACCTAAGTAAAAAATGAAGAGACCTCCCATACACCCTCTTCAAGCCTACCTAAGAAATCCTCAAAGCTACTCTAGATAAGTACATTTTCATTAATATGCCTCTACTTAAGTCATTAAATTCATTAGACCCTTTAAGAGGCATTCATCAATTAAGGACATTCACATAACGGTCTTGGAAAGTACCTAGGGACTCACATACTAACATCTTCAAAAGCCTAGTTGTGTAATGTCTAGATACCGTCCCATTCCACTACCTAAACTTTCTAGTACTTATCCAACACTAGAATTTATCACACATGATGAGAATAGGCAATAAACGACATAGACCATACTAGCTAGGCATGGAATACAGAGTCTACCTACTCCGATAAAGGGTAATCTACTTGCCAAGGATAGAACTAGGACACATCTCATGTAGGCACATGGTTAAAGAATATCGAGGGCTTCTATTAACTGTAGTCTCCTTAAAGAATAGAGTCAAATTGCACTCTAGTCTTCTTCTCAAGTAGAGTTACTACCCATTACATATTCTCTCGGTGCTAGCCTTTGTTCTCATAAAGTAAGTTCAATCATCTAGGTATATGAGAAGCTACCATATCTTTGTCCTACCAACTCATAATACCCCTACCAATAATGTGTCTACATGGGCTTCCACTCAAGGTCTATAAGGATATCTCATTCTTAACCTTCTTATTATTTAGAAGGTTCCACGTGTTAGTCATTCTTAGAAGGGAACCATCTTAGGTCTACCGATCCTAGACTTTTATTCATCATTCATTCATACACATACAAGACAAATGTTCATAAGCCTACTAACTCAAAATGTTCATGTTCATATTCTTTATGTATCAAGTAAGGGTCATAGGTCTACCAAAACAAGACGCACATCCTTTCCATTATTACGTATATCATATCTTTCATGAAGCACATAGAGACAACTTAGTATACTTGCTAGTCATCCTACTCACTTCTATAGAATCATTAACATAAACCATTACAACCCTCATACAAGTCATCCAGACCTTCCTATTACTCACATAATAAAGATATAACATGATACTATCATAATACGTAAAGTAATGCCGATGAGGCCACATAAGTCACAAGTATAACACATAAGCACCACCACCAAAAGTGGACCATTCCAATAATAATCACAATTCAATACCTATATGGCATAATATAAAGAGAAAGTTAGGGAAACCATACCACCAATCCATTCTCACCACTTCAATCCATAGCCAATTCAACCAACACAATATACCAAGGCCTTTACCAATGGCCATGATAATCAATCCAACCCAATAATTACAATACATATTGAATCAAAGATAATTCAACATAGATTTAGGAAATTAGGGAAGCATACTAACAATTCTAGAATGATTCTATCATAATTCAATAGCCCGTATCAATCTACACAATAACTCAATAGCATTAACACATAATCAATTAACCGATAAAGTAGTCAAATCTAGAAGTGCACGGTTTGCATGGTTTCATAGAGATCTTACGTTAAAATAATAAAATTAAGAAAAATTCAATAATAATACAATGTTTCAAAACCTTTAATGCAAGAACCCATGGATAGATTGCGAAATTGGACAATTCATGTTTTTAATCATCTTTGAAAATTATTGAAATTCTCCTTAAAGAAAGAGATTTCAAGGATGAATAACCATACCTTAATTTTGATAAAAATCTAACAAAATTGATGGAGAAAACTTGTAATTTTTCTTCTTCCTTCGAGATTCAAAGCTTCATCAATGGAGGTTTTGGAGAGATGATTGGAGATGTTTTGTTTTGAGTTGAGGGTTTAGCTTTGATTGGTGAGTTTAGGGGCTTAAAAAGACTCAATAAACGTCAATAAATCATCCCCAAATCACCCAAAACACCAGTTCACTTATTAGACATTTTAACCAACTCAAATTTGACTTAAAAACGACGCGACCAAATCTGGGAGTTTACTGCGCGTCGCGGAGGCATTTTCAAATCTTGTTTTCTGGAAAATTTCAACACAGAATGGTTCCTGACAGCCCCGCATCACAGGGATAGAATTTTATCTACTGCATGTCATCTGCGCGACGTGCAAACACTGCCAAATCTTGGCTGGCTTGGCAGCTTGGCAGTCCCATGTTTAGGTCCTCCTCGAGGACCCTTAGGCTGGTCCCCTGGGCGTCATTCTTAGACTTTTTGACCCTTTACATGTTAGGCTACACGTAGGAACCATTAATACTCAATTTTAACCTCAAACCATCCCCAAAACTTGACTACAAAACACTACGACACACTAGTTCAACTTCGACTAGTTTCCGAACGTCTTGGATGTTTGACCTCTAAACTTCACCAAACTTTATATACTTCCTATAGCCAAAATTATTAACCTTTTTTGGGCTTTAAATTCTCATGAAATATGTTTTAGGATCTAGTTCAACCTAGCTCATTTTCGAGGGTGTAACACTTAACCAAGATCTCAACACTTATACATGAGTTTACACTTTTCAACATTCGAAATAATCTATGTCTTAAATGAACCCAAACTAGATATTTATAGTTTTAGGATAAAAGGGCCCAAAAGTTACTCAAAATTTCAAAGGTCAAGCCATGTCGGGATCACCTAGTGACTTAAGGGATGCGATGATCATGTCAGCAAGTTTCTCTACAACATCCTCATCGTAGCACATAATGAAAAATTAGGTGAGTTGGGACGATTGCCTAGTCCCTTGGGCGATTCACTAAGTGGGCCTTGCTCTCAAAAAGATCCCCTTGCAATCTTTAAGGTCTAAAACCCCTTGTTTTCCATCAATACCATCTCGAGGACCTCCATATTAATGAATAACCCTTGCATCCTTCGAATTGTTGATCTTGGCTTCAAGTAAATGGAGTTGATGTAACCCGTATTACATCAGAAGGGGTAAAATCATATCTAGAAAATAATGGAATGAGGGGAAAAAGAGTAACAAAGATTTAGGGATTTATTCCATATGGTAATGGAACCCTATTGGTGTGCCATGTTGAATCCACATGGCATATAAGAACTTCGATTAATAAAAAAAGACACTTTTGACACAGTAGTTTGACGAAAAGCATAGTTTTCAACTGAAATATAGTTGAAGGATAAATATGTACTACTTTAGATAGTTTAAGGGTATTTTTTTATCCTTTTCCTTTTAGCCTATGTGGCAGTGTAACCCTATTGGCATGCAATGTGGCATCCACATGGCATTTCATGATTTTTGTTAATAAGGACACTTTTGATCTAATAGTTTGATTGAAGGGTAGTTTCTAGACCTAATAGTTTATCGATTTCGGAAAGTTTAAGGGTATTTTTTTTGCCCTTTTCCGTTATGAAAACAGCAAATGAAAAGAACTACAATCTTAATGAGAAAGCACACGCAAACTCAAGACTCTTGGATAAAATCCCACGTTTAGCCACTAAAAATGTATTTTAGTCCTTTGGGAGGGGGGTGGGGGAGGTCAAACACATGTTTTAATTGAAGAATAAAAATGAAATACTCGAGTTTTAAGATTGGTTTCAACTTGGGATCGAGAATCATTTGGAACTAAGATAGGATTTTGAAAAAGCAATTGGTCATCATTCTTAAGCACCGCTACTTGGGTTCTCATACACCAAAGAACACAATGATGATGATAAACGATCACCTAAAATGGAGGAAAAAAACCTGAAATTGTGAAAGTATTCAAGATTTTTGATCTACTTATTCAAAATCTCGATTGGGTCAGAGAAAAGTAGGATAGGGCTCATGAGAGGAAAAGTGAATCATGTTTATCAATACATGAGGATGAGAGGGTAATAAATGATATATAAAGTAAAAAATACTTATATATTAAATGCAATATTGAATCTTGAACAATTAATCAAAATATGTGGAAACTTTGATCAAGTAAAGATTTAAATTTAAATATATACAATATTTCTAATATATATCAAAGTCTAAAGTTTAGATAAATCTTGACCGTTGAATAGATATTGAATAGTCTAGATCAAATTTAAAGCAACACAATCCACCAACTTGTCTATGGTGTGCACACTAATTGACCATTTTAAAAGTCTTTGGGTTTAAGAAAATTAGAAAAATTGACCGGATTTTCAAATGAAAACGTAGTTTCGAAATAAAGTATAAAATGTAAGACCTTGTTTGCAATTGTGGCCAAAACATTGGTAAATAAGCAAACTGAAATCATTTATCTTTTCAAATCAAACCCATCTAAAACACTAAATTAAATTGAAATAAAATTGTGCTAAACTAATTATTATGTAGCGATGTTATGAATATAACAAATCTTGATTCTATTTCACAGAAGAGTTATTCCTCAATATACAAAGGATGTTACACAAAGTGTAGTTGAATAGTAATTCTCCAAGAAATAAACTATAAACGCACATTCTAATAGAGAATAATTGCTAAATAAATCTGTAACCTCAGTATTATGATATCCTAACATGCCTCTGCAAGCTGACGACTAGTCGTACAACTGCAAGCTTTGAACTTAGGAGATTAAACTGATAAGAAAGAAGGGTCTTGATAAAAATGTTTGTAACTTATCCAAGGAACTTGTGTAGCAAACATCCAAGTCTTTTGAGGCTAGTTTTTCTCAACCAAAATGAAAATCCAATTTAATATGATTCGTATGTGCATGTAAATAGGATTTGAAGTGAGGTCAGTAGAAGAAAGATTATCACAATATAATGTGATATCTAGAGGTAGAGAGACATGAAGTTCTTGAAGAAAACAGTGCATCTAGGTAATCTCTGTAGAAGCCTCATTGTTGGATCTTGCAACAACTCGCTGCGTCTTTGATCTTAACGATAATAAGTTGGATTCAAAAAATACAAAAACCATTGGTAGATATCCGATCATCTGGGAAACAAACCTAGTCACATCTGAGAAGGAATGAAGTGGTAAGGAGTTGGTTGAACGCAACAGCAAGATGAGGTCTATGTTAGCCTTCAAATAGTTCAACACGTATTTCATAGCAATGAAATGAGATTCCATTGGATTTAAGCATGAGTCGACCTAGTTTGTGCAGTATACGATACATATGGACGCATGAAAATTATTTATTGAATAGATCCTAATAATCTATGATATAATTATGGATAAGGAAACGGTGAACTTTCATGTTGAGACAATTGATGTCATGGGACCATAAGTGTGGACATTGAGTTTGCACCATCCATTTTGACACAATCAAGGAGATCTTTAATGTATTTGGACTGAGAAAGGGTCAATGCAATGGTCTTATAATGTACCTCAATACCAAGAAAGTAGTGTAGCTTACCCAGATCCTTTATAACAAAGGCATTAGAAAGTTGAAGAATACGACTTGAAATGAACTAATTAAAGTTTCCTGAAACAATAAGATAGTCTACATAGACCAAGATAATAGTAACATGGCTTTCACAATTGCGAATAAAAAGATATGTATCCTATTTAGAAGGTATGAAATTGAGTTTGAGAAATTTTGATCTGAGTATCTCAAATCATGCATGAGGTGTCTTTTTAAGGCCATAAAGAGTTTTGTGAAGTTTAAACATCTAATATGGATATTGTTGATCAGTAAAACCATGGGGCTAAGACATGTATAACTCTTCATGTAGTTTCACATCCAGAAACACACTTTTTACATCAAGTTCTTGTCACGACCTACAAGTACACCCTAGAAGTTAGAGCATCCTTGTGTCATCACACGACAAATGAGACTTCAAGAAGTCTCGTCTAAGTCTCTCGTATCATTCATTGCATAATAAGCATTCTAAAATGAGTAAAAATTAAAAACTTTCTTCACACACACAGGACTCTTTCATAAACATTACAAGCGGAAGACTTTCATTTCAAACATTAAATCTTTACAACATCTACTTGAACCATATAAACTTTAGAGTATACAATACTTGGGACTAATCCCATACAAGACAATAAAATAAAGACTATGACATAAGGGACATGTGGAAATTATCCTCGAATCAATGAGGACTCACCAATACTTCGTCCTCCAGCCTTAGAAACCTATCCATCCTCTATGGCACATCAAGACTTCCAATTCCCTACACATTACTCAAAAGGGGAAAGATGGGGTTAGCACATTAGATGTACTAAGTATGGAAGCCATGAAAAAACCATGAAAAAGGGACATTTAGTAAATCACATTATTTTTATGAATTTTTATTAAAACATCATACTATAAAGATAAGAACAACATTTAAAATCTTAGAAACACATAAGAAACCATTTAAGCAATTAGTCACATTTTAGGAAATGTTACAGTGAATTTACTTCACTCTACAATGAACTCAATTCACTGTTACAGTGATGTTTCTTCACTTTACTTGGCACACTTTATAGAATGTAATTCACTCACTAAAAGCTATACTAAGACTCACTTAAGTAACACAAAAAAGACCTCCCACACACCCTCTATAAGAACACCTAAATAATCCTTAAGACAACCCATAATGAGATCAACATACATATAAAAGGAATCAACATATGAACATTAGATCCTCCTACCAATGGTGATTCGAAGGTTATCTTGAGTGAATTGTGAAACGACCGCCCATACAATCCATTTCACACACACTTAAGAGTTTGATAGACTACCAAGGATAGAATCATTCTCACTTAATACATTAGCATACACATATACATGACATTCTTCCCAACTAAGGTTATCAAAAAGACATACTTAAGTAAATCAAGAAGATAACGTCTAAGATTGACCTCTTCAAGATTTCCTAAATAATACTTAAGAATACCCAAGTGTTGATCATGTCTACAAAATCAACCATCTTCCCTAACTAGAGTCATTCTTAAGACTTATCTAGGTAATAGCTGAAGTGACCATTCATATGCCCCTTCAGACCTTAACTAGACAACCCTTAACTACTCTAAATGAGTACTTATTCATTTAACATACTTTTTTAACGTAGGTCATTACATTCATTAGTTCATTTAATACTCATTCATCACATAAAGCACATTTAAGTAATGTTGTTGGACAAGACCTAGGGATTCTCACTAACACCTTCAAATCCTATTTTGCAACGTCTAGATAGCGTCCCATACCACAACCTAAACTCCATAGAACTTCTCTAATGCTAGTAGGTATCCCATATAATGAGAATAGGCAACAACTAACATAGACCATGATAGCTAGACGTGGAATCCGAAGTTCTAACCTACTCCGAGGAGGGTGTTCTACTTGCCAAAGGTAGAACTAGGACACATCCCATGTAGTCACATGGTTAAGGAATATGAAGGGCTTTTATGTACTCTAGTCTCATTCTCAAGTAAACGTACATTGTACTCTAGTGTCATTCTCACGTAGAGATACTTCCTATAACATAATCACTCGGTGCTAGCCTTGGTTCTCATAGAGTAATTTGACATTAAAGAATCACATGAAGAGGTTCCTTATCTAGTTCATAACCCAATCACATTAACCCTACCAAAGAGTTCCACTAGGTCTACCTTTCAATTGCGACTAAGATAGCTCACTATGATTTTCCTAAGGTTAATATGATGCCGTTTCAGCCAATCAACCCTAAGTCCACCATTCCTTTATACGAATGATATAATTACGGCTCTCGACTTCAATATTCATAACCTTACCACTAGGTTTACGGTATCACGTACATGACCTTCTCAACATCATCTAAGGTCTCATATATCTGTAATTCATACATGAAAAGGGTGCACAAAGACTACCTAGTTAAGACATATCATAATATCAGATCATTTTTACGTATATCAATTAAGGGACACAAGTCTACAAAACAAGACACAACATTTTTACCTAATCACATATGGCATATCATTTTGTAAGTTACTTAGGAATAACCACTATCATCTCTAAGTCATCCTATACACTTCCATATCATCATCAATATAACCATTATATACTCATATAGTCAAGTAGGAGCAACCATACATCACCTCTAAGACTACACATGCAAGCACATAGTCAGTGTAACATGATCTCCTAATATACATCAAACTTTCACATTACTAGCATGTAGGTAGATATGATCATACTTTATATAATCAACTACACAATTCATCATAATACTTCAAGTAGTGTCGACTAGGCCATGATCATTATAATACATAAAGTAACGCCGCAAGGCCCTATCAATTCACATAGCACCGCCACCATAAGTGGACCATACCAATCACAATATAATTAAAGTCTAATTAACATAAAATAAAAGGAATTAGGGCAATATACACCCCACTCCATCTTACAACCTCAATTTCAAGGATAAATTAACTAATTCGAAATCACAAGACCCTTACCCATGGACATAACAAACAATTCAACATAATTATTACCATATTCATGAAAAGAGGTCAAAACAAACAATTAAACATAATTATTACCATATTCATGAAAATAGGTCAAATCACTACATATTCATCAACCTAACCTAGATATCAATTCAGTATAATTATTACACTAATCAAAAGCCTATGTGAAACTACACTAGAATTCATGAACCTCAAGTCAATATCAATTCAATATGCTTAAAATTCAATAGGTCTAAGAATTTACAAAATTATGTGGATCAAATTGAATTAACCTATAAATCAATTAACCATAATCTATACATGAATCAAAAGCCCATAATGATCTACAAATGAATTCATCAATATCAAAGCATGATCACATAACCCATATTTTAGTAAAATTGAGAGAATTGTGAATGTCAACAGTCCATGGAGAATTTCGTTGGAAAACATCAATTAAACATCAATAACATCATATCTTAACGTTTGAAGACCTTTCATGCAAGAACCTAAGACATCGCGTCCGACGTCGTCCGAACACATGTGCTACCCAATCGATGATGTCATACCACGAACGACGTCATCCGACCGTGTGTGCTGCCCAAGGGCTATGGGGGCATGCCATACTCGTCGCCCGTTCGTCTATGCTGTTCAAGGGCGATGATAACATGCCACTCCTGAAATCGTCCATTCGTGTATGCTTTCAAAGGGCAATGATAACATGCCACACCCGACGAAGTCCAATTGTAAATGATTTCCAACGGTGATGATGGTATTTAACGCACAACATCGTCCAACCGTGTGTTCTTCCCAAGGGAGATTATACCATTTCCATGCCCTATGTAGTCTGATCGTGTGTGTTGTCCAAGAGAAATGATAACAAGCCATGCCCGACGTTGTCCAATCCTGGATATGCTATCCAAGAGAGATGATGGCATTTCCACACACAACGTCGCCCCACCGTGTGTGTTGTCCAAGGTAAAAGATGGGATGTCATGACTGACCTCGTCCGACCGCGGGTGCTGCGCAATGGCAATAATGGTATGCAATGCACGACATCGTCCGACCGCATGTGCTGCCTAATAGAGATAATGGCATGCCACGCCCGACGTCATCCGACCATCTGTGCTGCCCAAGGGCCATGCAGGCATGCTACGCCCGACGTCATTTGATCGTGTGTGCTGTCCAAGGGCAATGTTATCATACCACTTCCAATGTTACTCGATCTTGTATGCTTTCCAAGGGTGATGATAACATGCAACACCTGACGTAGTCTTATCGTGTATGCTGTCCAAGGGAAATGATGGCATTTAACACCCGACATTGTCCGACAATGTGTGCTGCCCAAAGGAGATGATAGCATTGTCAAGCCCAACATCGTCCGACCGTGTGTGCAGTCCAAGGGCGATGATAACATGCCACGCCCAACGTCTTCCAATTGTGTACGATGTCCAAGGGCGATGATGGCATGCCACGCCCGACGCTATCCGACCCTGTGTATGTTGTCCAGGGTGATGATGGCCTGCCACACCTGATGTCGTCCGACCGTGTATGCTGTCCAAGGGCAATGATGGCATGCCACATCCAACATCGTCTGACCATGTTTTCTATCCTAGGGCGATGATGGCATGCCACACTCGACGTTATCCCACCATGTGTGCTGTCCAAGGGCGAAGATGGCATGTCACGCCCGACGTCGTCCTACTGCGTGTGCTGCCTAATCACGATGATGTCATTGCCACGCATGTCGGAATTCGACCGTGTGTGATGCACAAGGGACATGCAGGCATGCCATGACTGAGGTTTTCAGATCGTGTGTGCTGTCAAAGGGCGATGATAACATGCCACGCCCGACATCGTCCGATTGTGTATGCTTTCAGAGAACCATGATGGCATTCCACGCCTAACATCGCCCAATCGTGTGTGCATTCCAAGGACGATGATGGCATTGCCACGGCCGATGTCGTCCGACTGTGTGTGATGCACAAGTGACATGCAGGCATGCAAAGACCGAGGTTTTCAGATCGTGTGTGCTGTCAAAGTGCGATGATAACATGCCACGCCCGACATCGTCCGATCGTGTATGCTTTAAGAAAACCATGATGGCATTCCACGCCTAACATCGCCCAATCCTGTGTGCATTCCCAGGGCGATGATGGCATTGCCACGGCCGATGTCGTTCTACCGTGTGTGTTGCACGAGGGCGATGATGGCATGACACGCGTGAGGTCGTCAATCCGTGTATGCTGTACAAAGGCAATGATGGAATGCCATGTCAACATCGTCCGACCATGTGTGAAGTCCAAAGGGAAATAATGGCATTTAACGCCCTACGTTGTTCGGTCGAGTGTGCTTCCCAAGGGCTATGATAGAATTCCCACGCCCAATGTCGTCCGACTGTGTGTGCAGTCCAAGGGCGATGATAACATGCAATGCCCGTGTCGTCCGATCGTGTATGCTTTCATGTAACGCCTAACATCGTTCGACCGCGTGTGCTATGCCATGGAGAGTATGGCATGCAATGCACGACATCGTCCGACCGCGTGTGCTGCCTTATTGCAACAATGGCATGCCACGCCCGACGTCATCAGGCCGTGTGTGCTGCCTAGGGGCCATGCGGGCATGCTACGCCCGACGTCATTTGATCGTGTGTGCTATCAAAAGGTGATGATATCATACTACACCCGACGTTGTCTGATCTTGTATGCTTTCCAAGGGCGATGATAACATGCAACACCTGATAAAGTCCGACCGTTTATGCTGTCCAAGGGCGATGATGACATGTCATGCCTTACGTCGCCCGATCGTTGTGTGCATTCCAAGGGAGATAATGGCATTACCACGGCCGACATCGCCCGACCGTGTGTGTTGCACAAGGGAGATGATGGCATTGCCACACCCGACATGGTCTGTCTGTGTATGCAGTCGAAAGGCAATGATTGCATGCCACGTCAACGTCGTTCGACCGTGTGTGCAGTCCAAAGGGCAATGATGGCATTTAACTTCAAACGTTTTTTGATCGTGTGTTCTGCCTAAAGGCGATGATAGCATTCACATGCCCAAAGTCGTCCGACCGTGTGTGCAGTCTAAGGGCAAGACCGAGGTCTTCCGGCCGTGTATGTTTTCCAAGGGCGATGATGGCATGTCACGCCCGACATTGTCTGACCCTATGTATGCTTTCCATGGGGGATGATGGATTCCACGCTCGACGTCGTCTTATTGTGTGTACTGGCCAAGGGCCATGATGTCATGCCATGCCTTACGTAGTCCTATCGTGTATGCTGTTCAAGCGCGATGATGATAGGCCATGCCCGACGTCTTCACACCATGTGTGCTGTCCAAGGGCGAATATGACATGTCACGCCCGACGTCGTCCGACCGCATGTGCTACCCATTGGCGATTATGGCATACCACGACCGACGTCATCCGACCGTTTGCGCTGCCCAAGGTAAATGCGGGCATGCCATGCTCGTCGTCCGTTCGTGTGTGTTGTCCAAGGGCAATGATAACATGCCATGCCTTACATCGTCCGATCGTGTATGATTTCAAAGGGCGATGATAACATGCCACACCCGATGTAGTCCAACGGCGATGATGGCAATTAACGCACGATGTCGTCCGACCGTGTGTGCTGCCTAAGGGCGATTACACCATTTTCATGCCCTATGTTGTCCGACCATGTATGCTCTCTAAGGTCCATGATTGCATGCAACACCCAACATCGTCTCACCGTGTGTGTTGTCCAAGGGCGAAGATGGAATGTCATGCGTAACATCATCTGACCGCGTGGGCTTCCCAATTGCGATTATGGCATGCCACGCCTAACGTTGTTAGACTGCGTGTGCTGTGTAAGGGCCATGCGTGCATGCCATGCCCGACGTCGTCTGTTAGTGTGTGATATCCAAGGGCAATGATAACATGCCACGCCCGATGTTGTTCGATTGTGTATGCTTTCAAAGAGAGATGATAACTTGCCACACCCACCTGTAAATGTTGTCCAAGGGCAACGACGACATTTAACTCCCAACGTCGTTCGACCGTGTGTGCTTTTCAAGGGCGATTATAGCATTTCCATAGACAACATAGTACGATCCTATGTGTTGTCCAAGGGAGATGATAACATGCCATTCTCGACGTCGCCCTACCATGTATGCTATCCAAGGGCGATGATGGCATGGCACGCCCGACATCGTCTCACCATGCGGGTTGTCCAAGGGTGAAAATGGCATGTCATGCATGACATTGTCTGACCGCGTGTGCTGCCCAGTGGTGATGATGGCATGCCACGCCTAACGCCGTTCGACCGCGTGTTCTGCCTGAGTTCCAAGCGTGCATGCCATGGCGGCGTTGTCCGTTTGTGTGTGCTATCCTAGAGCGATGATAACATGCCACGCCCGACGTCGTCCGATCGTGTATGCTTTCAAAGGGCGATGATAACATACCACACCCGACGTAGTCCAACGGCGATGATGGCATTAAACGCACGACATCGTCCGACCGTGTGTGCTGCCCAAGGGCGATTACAGCATTTTCATGCCCTATGTAGTCCGATAGTGTGTGTTGTCGAAATTAAATTATAACATGCCATTCCCGACGTTGTCCGACCATGTATGATCTTTAAGGGCCATGATGGCATGCCACTCCCGACGTAATCTTACCATGTATTCTTTCCAAGAGCAATGATGGCATGCAACGCCCGAAATCGTCTCACTGTGTGTGCTGTCCAAGGGCGAAGATAGCATGTCATACGTAATGTCGTCTGACCGCGTGTGCTTCCCAATGGCGTTTATGGCATGCCATGCCTAACGCTGTTAGACAGCGTGTGCTGCGAAAGGGTCATGCGTGCATGCCATGCCCGACGTCGTCCGTTCGTGTGTGATGTCAAAGGGCGATGATAACATGCCATGCCCGATGTCATTCGATTGTGTATGCTTTCAAAGAGGGATGATAACTTGCCACACCCAACCATAAATGTTGTCCAACGGCAATGACGACATTTAACTCCAGATGTCGTTCGACCGTGTGTGCTCTCCAAGGGCGATTATAGCATTTCCACGGATGACGTAGTACGATCCTGTGTGCTATCCAAGAGAGATGATAACATGCCATGCTCGACATCGCCCTACCATGTATGCTGCCCAAGGGCGATGATGGTATGCCACGCCCGACGTCGTCCAATCCTGTGAATGCTGCCGAAGGGTGATGATGGCCTGCCATGACCAACGTAGTCTTACCGTGTGTGCTGTCCAAGGGCCATGATGGCATGCCACGCTCGACGTCGTGCGACCATGTATTCTGTCCAAGGGCGATGATCGCATGCCACGGCCGACATCGTCCCACCGCGTGTGTCGTGCAAGGCGAAGATGGAATGTCACGCCTGACGCTGTTCGAAAGCGTGTGCTGCGTAATGGCGATGATGGCATGCCACCCTCGACGTTATTCTACCTCGTATGTTGTACAAGGGCGATGATGGCATGCCACACCCGACGTCGTCCGACCGTGAATGCTGTCCAAGGGCGATGATGGCATGCCACGCTAGGCATTTTCCGACCGTGTGTGCTTCCCAAGGGAGATGATTGCAAGTCACGCCAGACGTCATTTTAACGTGTGTGCTGCACAAGGGCGACAATGTCATGCCTCTCCCGACGTCATCCTACCGTGTGTGCTGTCCAAGGGTCGTGCGGGCATGAAACGCTCTACGTGGTCCAATCGTTTATGTTGTCCAGGGGCGATGATAACATTACATGCCCGATGTCATCCGATCATGTATGCTTCCAAAGGCGATGATGGGATTCCATGCCCGACTTTGTCCAACCGTATATGACGTCCAAGGGCGATGATTGCATGACACGCCCAACATTTTCCGACCCTGCGTATGCTATCCAAGGGCGATGATGGTCTGCCATGCCGATGTCATCCGACTGTGTTTGTTGTCTAAGGGCGATGATGGCATGCCTTGACCGACGTAGTCCGGCTGTTTATTCTGTCCAAGGGCGATAATGGCATGCCACGCCTGACGTCGTCCCACCATGTGTGTTGTCCAAGGGCGAAGATCGGATAACACGCCCGAATTCATTTCATAGTGCTTCCTAATGGAGATGATTTCATTGCCACGCTCAACGTCATCCGACCGTGTGTGCTGCCTTAGGTCCATGCGTGCCTGCCACGCCTGAGGTCATCCGATCGTGCGTGCTGTCCAAGTGCGATGATAACATGCCACGCCCGATGTCGTCCAATCCTGTGTGCATTCCAAGGGCTATGATGGCATTGCCACGCCCAACATCGCCCCACCGTGTGTGTAGTCCATGGTCAAAGATGGGATGTCACGCCTGACCTTGTCCGACCGCGGGTGCTGGGCAATGGCGATGATGGTATGCCATGCACGGCATCGTCCGATCGCATGTGCTGCCTAATGGATATGATGGCATGCCACGCCCGACGTCATCCATCCATGTGTGCTGCCCAAGGGACATGCGGGCATGCTACGCCCGACGTCATTTGATCGTGTGTGATGTCCAAGGGCGATGATATCATACCACACACAACGTCATTCAATCTTGTATGCTTTCCAAGTGTGATGATAACATGCAACACCTGACGTAGTCTGATCGTGTATTTTGTCCAAGGGAAATGATGGCATTAAACACCCGACATTGTCTTACCATGTGTGCTGCCCAAGGACGATTATAGCATTGTCATGCTCAACATCGTTCGACCGTGTGTGCAGTCCAAGGGCGATGATAACATGCCACACCCGACGTGTTCCAACCGTGTACGTTGTCCAAGTGTGATGATGGTATGCCACGCCCGATGCTGTCCGACCCTGTGTGTGCTGTCCAGGGGCAATGATGGCCTGCCACACCCGATGTCGTCCGACCGTGTATGCTGGCCAAGGGGAACTAAGGTATGCCACACCCAACATAGTCTGACCGTGTTTTCTATCCTAGGGCGATGATGGCATGCCATGCTCCACGTTATCATACCATGTGTGCTGTCCAAGGGCGAAGATGACATGTCACGCTTGATGTCGTCCTACTAAGTGTTCTGCCTAATCACGATTATGTCATTACCACGCACGACGTCATTCGACCATGTATGATGCCCAAGGGCCATGCGGGCATGCAATGCCAGAGGGATTCCGATTGTGGGTGATATCAATGGGTGATGATAACATGCCACGCCCGACGTCGTCCGATCGTGTATGCTTTCAAAGAACCATGATGGCATTCCACGCCTGACATCGCCAAATCGTGTGTTCATTCCTACGGCGATGATGGCATTGCCACGGCTGATGTCGTCCGACCATGTGTGTTGCACAATGGCGATTATAGCATGACACGACCGAAGTTGTCCGTCCGTGTATTCTGACCAAAGGCGATGATGGAATGCCACGTTGACATCCGTCGACCATGTGTGAAGTCCAAAGGGCAATAATGGTATTTAACGACCTACGTCGTTCGATCGTGTGTGCTTCCCAAAGGCTATGGTAGAATTCCCACGCCCAATGTCGTCCGACTATGTGTGCAGTCCAAGAGCGATGATAACATGCAATGCCCGATGTCGTCCGATCGTGCATGTTGTCCAAGTGCGCTGATAACATGCCACGCCCGATGTCGTCCAATCGTGTGTGCATTCCAAGGGATATGATGGCATTGCCACGCCCAACATCGCCCCACCGTGTGTGTTGTCCAAGGTCAAAGAAGGGATGTCACGCCTGACCTTGTCCGACCGCGGGTGCTGCGCAATGGCGATGATGGTATGCCATGCACGGCATCGTCCGACCGCATGTGCTGCCTAATGGATATGATGGCATGCCAAGCCTGACGTCATCCATCCATGTGTGCTTCCCAAGGGCCATGCGGGCATGCTACGCCCGACGTCATTTGATTGTGTGTGCGGTCCAAGGGCGATGATATCATACCACACCCAACGTCATTCAATCTTGTATGCTTTCCAAGTGTGATGATAACATGCAACACCTCACGTAGTCCGATCGTGTATGTTGTCCAAGGGAAATGATGGCATTTAACACCCGACATTGTCTTACCATGTGTGCTGCCCATGGGCGATTATAGCATTGTAGTGCCCAACATCGTTCGACCGTGTGTGCAGTCCAAGGGCGATGATAACATGCCACACCTGACGTGTTCCAACCGTGTACGATGTCCAAGTGTGATGATGGCATGCCACGCCCGATGCTGTCCGACCCTGTGTATGCTGTACAGGGGCAATGATGGCCTGCCACACCCAATGTCGTCCGACCGTGTATGCTGGCCAAGGGCAACGAGGGCATGCCACACCCAACATAGTTTGACCGTGTGTTTCTATCCTAGGCGATGATGGCATG
>NC_028642.1:18848406-18848957 GCF_001406875.1 Solanum pennellii | reverse complement strand
TTTCTATCCTAGGGCGATGATGGCATGCCATGCTCCACGTTATCCCACCATTTGTGCTGTCCTAGGGCGATGATGTCATTGCCACGCATGACGTCATCCAACCAAGTATGATGCCCAAGGGCCATGCGGGCATGCAATGCCAGAGGTCGTCCGNTAGGGCCTTGCGGGCATGCAATGCCAGAGGTCATCCGATCGTGGGTGCTATCAATGGGTGATGATAACATGCCACGCCTGACGTCGTCCTACTAAGTGTGCTGCCTAATCACGATGATGTCATTGCCACGCACGACGTCATCCAACCAAGTATGATGCCCAAGGGCCTTGCGGGCATGCAATGCCAGAGGTCATCCGATCGTGGGTGCTATCAATGGGTGATGATAACATGCCACGCCCGACGTGGTCTGATCGTGTATGTTTTCAAAGAACCTAGATGGCATTCCACGCCTGACATCGCCCAATCGTGTGTTCATTCCAAGGGCCATGATTGCATTGCCACGGCTGATGTCGTCCGACCATGTGTGTTGCACAATGGCGATGATAGCATGACACAA
>NC_028642.1:18832641-18846829 GCF_001406875.1 Solanum pennellii | reverse complement strand
ACCGTATGTGCCGTCCTAGGGACATGAGGGCATGCAACGCCCGACGTCATTCGATCGTGTGTGTTTTTCAAGGGAGATAATAGAAAACCACACCTAACGTCGTCCAATCATGTATGCTTTCCTAGGGCAGTAATAACATGCCACACCTGACGTAGTCTGATCGTGTATGCTGTCCAAGGGCAATTATGGAATTTAACACCTGACGTCATCCAACCGTCTGTATTGCCCAAGGGTGATGATAGCATCGCCACGTCCAAAATCATCCTAGTGTGTGTGCATTCCAAAGGCGATGTTCACATGCCATGCCCAACGTCTTCCGACAATGTATGTTCTTTATGGTCGATGATGGCATACCACGCCCGACATCGTTTGACCCTATGTATGCTGTCCAAGGGTGATCATGGTCTGTCACATCCGATGTAGTCCGACCGTGTGTGCTGGCCATGGTCCATGATGGCATGACAAGCCTGACGTAGTCCGATCGTGTATTTTGTCCAAGGGCGATAATGGCATGACACACCCAACGTTGTTCGACCAAGTGTGCTGTCCAAGGGCGAAGATGTCATGTCACTCCCGATGTCGTCCGACTGCGTGTGCTTCCCAATGGTGATGATGGAATGCCTCTCCCGACGTCATACGTCTGTATTTGCAGTCCAAAGGCGATGATGGCGTTCCAAGTTGACGTTGTCCGACGTGTGTGCTGTACAAAAGGCAATAATGACATTTAATGCCCACGTTGTCCGACCGTGTATGCTGCCCAAGAGAGATGATAGCATTGCCACGCCCTACGTTGTCCGACTGTGTCTGTTGTCTATGGGCGATGATGGCATGCCATGCCTGACGTTGTCCGGCCCTGTTTATGTTGTACAAGGGCGAGGATGGCGTGCAACACCCGACGTCCTCCGATCGCGTGTGCTGCCTAATTGCGATGATATCATGCCACGCTCGACGTCGTCGTACCATGTATGTTGTCAATGGGCGATGATGGCATGCCACGCACAAGATCGTCCGACCCTGTGTGCTGCCCAAGGGAGATAATGACATGTCATGCCCGACATCGTTCGAACGTGTGTGCTGCACAAGGGCGATAATGGCATGCCACACCCAACGTCATCCGATCGTGTATAATTCCCAAGGACTATGTGGGAATGCCACACCCTACGCTGTCCAGTCATGTGTGCTGTTCAATGGCGATGATAACATGCCAAGCACGACATCGTTCGATCGTGTATGCTTTCAAAGGGAGATGTTGGGATGCCATGCCCGACGTTGTCCGACCGTGTGTTCTTCCCAAGGGCGATGATGGCATGCCACACCCGAGTTAGTCTGAACTTGTTGCTATCCAACGGCCATGCAGGCATGCCATGCTCAACGTCATCCAATTGTGTGTGCTATCCAACGGAGATGATAACATGCCATGCCCAACGTCGTTCGAACGTGTATGATTTCCAAGGGTGATGATAACATGCCAAACCCGACGTATTCCAACTGTGTATTTTGTCCAATGACGATAATGACATGCAACGCCCGACGTTGTTAGACTGCGTGTGCTGTGCAAGGGCCATGCGTGCATGCCATGCCCGACGTCGTCTGTTAGTGCGTGATATCCAAGGGCAATGATAACATGCCACGCCCGATGTTGTTCGATTGTGTATGCTTTCAAAGAGAGATGATAACTTGCCACACCCAACTGTAAATGTTGTCCAAGGGCAACGACGACATTTAACTCCCGACGTCGTTCGACCGTGTGTGCTTTTCAAGGGCGATTATAGCATTTCCATAGACAACGTAGTACGATCCTATGTGTTGTCCAAGGGAGATGATAACATGCCATGCTCGACGTCGCCCTACCATGTATGCTATCCAAGGGCGATGATGGCATGCCACGCCCGATTTTATATGACCGTGTGTGCAGCCCAAGGGCCATGCATTTATGCCACGTTATAGGTCGTCCGATCATGTGTGTTGTCCAAGGGCGATGATAACATGCCACGCCCGACGTCGTCCGATCGTGTATTCTCTCCTAGAACGATAAGGGCATGCCATGCCTTACGTCGCCCGATCGTGTGTGCATTCCAAGGGCAATAATGGCATTGCCACGGCCGACGTCGTCCGACCGTGTGTGTTGCACAAGGAAGATGATGGCATTGCCACGCCCGACATCGTCTGTACATGTATGCAATCGAAAGGCGATGATTGCATGTCACGTCGACGTCGTTCGAGCGTGTTTGCTGCTAATGGGCCATGATAGCATTCACATGGCCAATGTCGTCCGACCGTATGTGCAGTCCAAGGGCAATGATAACATGCCACGACCGACGTCGTCCGACTAGGTATGTTGTCTAGAGGCAATGATGGCATGCCACACTTAACGTTGTTCGACCCTATGTATGCTGTTAAAGGGGGATGATGGCTTGCCAAGCTCGACGTCATTTGATCGTGTGTGCTGGCCAAGGGCCATGATGTTATGCCATGCCTGACGTAGTCCTATCGTGTATGCTGTCCAAGGGCAATGATGGAAGGTCATGCCCGATAGTTTCCAACCGTGTGTGCTGTCCAAGGATGAAGATGACATGTCAAGCTTGGCATCGTCCTACCGTGTGTGCTACCCAATGGCGATGATGGAATGCCATGCCCGACGTCATCCAACCTTGTGTGCTGCCCAAGGGCCATGCAGGCATGCTATGCTCGTCGTCCGTTCGTGTGTGCTGTCCATGGGCTATGATAACATGCCACGCCTGGCGTGGTCTGATCGTGTATGCTTTCAATAGGCGATGATAACATGCCACACCCAAACTAGTCCGACCGTAATTGTTGTTCAACGGCGATGATGGCGTTTAACGCACGAAATCGTCTGACCGTATGTGCTGCCCAAGGGAAATTATAGCATTTCCATGCCCTATGTAGTCCAATCATGTAGGTTGTCCACGAGAAATTAAAACAAGGCATGCCCAACGTTGTCCGACCGTATATAATGTTTAAGGGCCATGATGGCATGCCACGCCCGACGTAGTCCAACCATGTATTCTGTCCAAGGGCGATGATGGCATGACACGCCCGACATCGTCTCACCATGCGTGTTGTCCAAGGGTGAAAATGGCATGTCATGCATGACATTGTCTGACCGCGTGTGCTGCCCAGTGGTGATGATGGCATGCCACGCCTAACGCCGTTCGACCGCGTGTGCTGCCTGAGGTCCAAGCGTGCATGCCAAGGCGGCGTTGTCCGTTTGTGTGTGCTATCCTAGAGCGATGATAACATGCCATGCCCGACGTCGTCCGATCGTGTATGCTTTCAAAGGGCGATGATAACATACCACACCCGACGTAGTCCAACGGCGATGATGGCATTTAACGCACGACATCGTCCGACCGTGTGTGCTGCCCAAGGGCGATTACAGCATTTTCATGCCCTATGTAGTCCGATAGTGTGTGTTGTCGAAATTAAATGATAACATGCCATTCCCGACGTTGTCCGACCATGTATGATCTTTAAGGGCCATGATGGCATGCCACTCCCGACGTAATCTTACCATGTATTCTGTCCAAGAGCAATGATGGCATGCCACGCCCGAAATCGTCTCACCGTGTGTGCTGTCCAAGGGCGAAGATAGCATGTCATACGTAATGTCGTCTGACCGCGTGTGCTTCCCAATGGCGTTTATGGCATGCCATGCCTAACGCTGTTAGACTGCGTGTGCTGCGAAAGGGTCATGCGTGCATGCCATGCCCGACGTCGTCCGTTCGTGTGTGATGTCAAAGGGCGATGATAACATGCCATGCCCGATGTCATTCGATTGTGTATGCTTTCAAAGAGGGATGATAACTTGCCACACCCAACCATAAATGTTGTCCAACGGCAATGACGACATTTAACTCCAGATGTCGTTCGACCGTGTGTGCTCTCCAAGGGCGATTATAGCATTTCCACGGATGACGTAGTACGATCCTGTGTGCTATCCAAGAGAGATGATAACATGCCATGCTCGACATCGCCCTACCATGTATGCTGCCCAAGGGCGATGATGGTATGCCACGCGCGACGTCGTCCGACCCTGTGAATGCTGCCGAAGGGTGATGATGGCCTGCCATGACCAACGTAGTCTTACCGTGTGTGCTGTCCTAGGGCCATAATGGCATGCCACGCTCGACGTCGTGCGACCATGTATTCTGTCCAAGGGCGATGATCGCATGCCATGGCCGATATCGTCCCACCGCATGTGTTGTGCAAGGCAAAGATGGAATGTCACGCCTGACGCTGTTCGAAAGCGTGTGCTGCGTAATGGCGATGATGGCATGCCACCCTCGACGTTATTCTACCTCGTATGTTGTACAAGGGCGATGATGGCATGCCACACCCGACGTCGTCCGACCGTGAATGCTGTCCAAGGGCGATGATGGCATGCCACGCTAGGCATTTTCCGACCGTGTGTGCTTCCCAAGGGAGATGATTGCAAGTCACGCCAGACGTCATTTTAATGTGTGTGCTGCACAAGGGCGATAATGTCATGCCTCTCCCGACGTCATCCTACCGTGTGTGCTGTCCAAGGGTCGTGCGGGCATGAAACGCTCTACGTGGTCCAATCGTTTATGTTGTCCAGGGGCGATGATAACATTACATGCCCGATGTCATCCGATCATGTATGCTTCCAAAGGCGATGATGGGATTCCATGCCCGACTTTGTCCAACCGTATATGACGTCCAAGGGCGATGATTGCATGACACGCCCAACATTTTCCGACCCTGCGTATGCTATCCAAGGGCGATGATGGTCTGCCATGCCGATGTCATCCGACTGTGTTTGTTGTCTAAGGGCGAAGATGGCATGCCTTGACCGACGTAGTCCGGCTGTTTAATCTGTCCAAGGGCGATAATGGCATGCCACGCCTGACGTCGCCCCACCATGTGTGTTGTCCAAGGGCGAAGATCGGATAACACGCCCGAATTCATTTCATAGTGCTTCCTAATGGAGATGATTTCATTGCCACGCTCAACGTCATCCGACCGTGTGTGCTGCCTTAGGTCCATGCGTGCCTGCCACGCCTGAGGTCATCCGATCGTGCGTGCTGTCCAAGTGCGATGATAACATGCCACGCCCGATGTCGTCCAATCGTGTGTGCATTCCAAGGGCTATGATGGCATTGCCACGCCAAACATTGCCCCACCGTGTGTGTTGTCCAAGATCAAAGAAGGGATGTCACGCCTGACCTTGTCCGACCGCGGGTGCTGCGCAATGGCGATGATGGTATGCCATGCACGGCATCGTCCGACCGCGTGTGCTGCCTAATGGATATGATGACATGCCAAGCCTGACGTCATCCATCCATGTGTGCTGCCCAAGGGCCATGCGGGCATGCTACGCCCGACGTCATTTGATTGTGTGTGCTGTCCAAGGGCGATGATATCATACCACACCCAACGTCATTCAATCTTGTATGCTTTCCAAGTGTGATGATAACATGCAACACCTCACGTAGTCCGATCGTGTATGTTGTCCAAGGGAAATGATGGCATTTAACACCCGACATTGTCTTACCATGTGTGCTGCCCAAGGGCGATTATAGCATTGTCATGCCCAACATCGTTCGACCGTGTGTGCAGTCCAAGGGCGATGATAACATGCCACGCCCGACGTGTTCCAACCGTGTACGATGTCCAAGTGTGATGATGGCATGCCACGCCCGATGCTGTCCGACCCTGTGTATGCTGTACAGGGGCAATGATGGCCTGCCACACCCAATGTCGTCCGACCGTGTATGCTGGCCAAGGGCAACGAGGGTATGCCACACCCAACATAGTTTGACCGTGTTTTCTATCCTAGGGCGATGATGGCATGCCATGCTCCACGTTATCCCACCATGTGTGCTATCCAAGGGCGAAGATGGCATGTCACGCTTGACGTCGTCCTACTAAGTGTTCTGCCTAATCACGATTATGTCATTACCACGCACGACATCATTCGACCATGTATGATGCCCAAGGGCCATGCAGGCATGCAATGCCAGAGGGATTCCGATCGTGGGTGCTATCAATGGGTGATGATAACATGCCACGCCCGACGTCGTCCGATCGTGTATGCTTTCAAAGAACCATGATGGCATTCCACGCCTGACATCGCCAAATCGTGTGTTCATTCCTACGGCGATGATGGCATTGCCACGGCTGATGTCGTCCGACCATGTGTGTTGCACAATGGCGATGATAGCATGACACGACCGAGGTTGTCAGTCCATGTATGCTGACCAAAGGCGATGATGGAATCCCACGTTGACATCCGCCGACCATGTGTGAAGTCCAAAGGGTAATAATTGTATTTAACGACCTACGTCGTTCGATCGTGTGTGCTTCCAGAAGGCTATGGTAGAATTCCCACGCCCAATGTCGTCCGACTGTGTGTGCAGTCCAAGAGCGATGATAACATGCAAAGCCCGATGTCGTCCGATCGTGCATGTTGTCCAAGTGCGATGATAACATGCCACGCTCGATGTCGTCCAATCGTGTGTGCATTCCAAGGGCTATGATGGCATTGCCACGCCAAACATTGCCCCACCGTGTGTGTTGTCCAAGATCAAAGAAGGGATGTCACGCCTGACCTTGTCCGACCGCGGGTGCTGCGCAATGGCGATGATGGTATGCCATGCACGGCATCGTCCGACCGCGTGTGCTGCCTAATGGATATGATGACATGCCAAGCCTGACGTCATCCATCCATGTGTGCTGCCCAAGGGCCATGCGGGCATGCTACGCCCGACGTCATTTGATTGTGTGTGCTGTCCAAGGGCGATGATATCATACCACACCCAACGTCATTCAATCTTGTATGCTTTCCAAGTGTGATGATAACATGCAACACCTCACGTAGTCCGATCGTGTATGTTGTCCAAGGGAAATGATGGCATTTAACACCCGACATTGTCTTACCATGTGTGCTGCCCAAGGGCGATTATAGCATTGTCATGCCCAACATCGTTCGACCGTGTGTGCAGTCCAAGGGCGATGATAACATGCCACGCCCGACGTGTTCCAACCGTGTACGATGTCCAAGTGTGATGATGGCATGCCACGCCCGATGCTGTCCGACCCTGTGTGTGCTGTCCAGGGGCAATGATGGCCTGCAACACCCGATGTCGTCCGACCGTGTATGCTGGCCAAGGGGAACTAAGGTATGCCACACCCAACATAGTCTGACCGTGTTTTCTATCCTAGGGCGATGATGGCATGCCATGCTCCACGTTATCCCACCATGTGTGCTGTCCAAGGGCGAAGATGGCATGTCACGCTTGACGTCGTCCTACTAAGTGTTCTCCCTAATCACGATTATGTCATTACCACGCACGACATCATTCGACCATGTATGATGCCCAAGGGCCATGCGGGCATGCAATGCCAGAGGGATTCCGATCGTGGGTGCTATCAATGGGTGATGATAACATGCCACGCCCGACGTCGTCCGATCGTGTATGCTTTCAAAGAACCATGATGGCATTCCACGCCTGACATCGCCAAATCGTGTGTTCATTCCTACGGCGATGATGGCATTGCCACGGCTGATGTCGTCCGACCATGTGTGTTGCACAATGGCGATGATAGCATGACACGACCGAGGTTGTCAGTCCATGTATGCTGACCAAAGGCGATGATGGAATCCCACGTTGACATCCGCCGACCATGTGTGAAGTCCAAAGGGTAATAATTGTATTTAACGACCTACGTCGTTCGATCGTGTGTGCTTCCAGAAGGCTATGGTAGAATTCCCACGCCCAATGTCGTCCGACTGTGTGTGCAGTCCAAGAGCGATGATAACATGCAAAGCCCGATGTCGTCCGATCGTGCATGTTGTCCAAGTGCGATGATAACATGCCACGCTCGATGTCGTCCAATCGTGTGTGCATTCCAAGGGCTATGATGGCATTGCCACGCCCAACATTGCCCCACCATGGTGTTGTCCAAGATCAAAGAAGGGATGTCACGCCTGACCTTGTCCGACCGCGGGTGCTGCGCAATGGCGATGATGGTATGCCATGCACGGCATCGTCCGACCGCGTGTGCTGCCTAATGGATATGATGACATGCCAAGCCTGACGTCATCCATCCATGTGTGCTGCCCAAGGGCCATGCGGGCATGCTATGCCCGACGTCATTTGATTGTGTGTGCTGTCCAAGGGCGATGATATCATACCACACCCAACGTCATTCAATCTTGTATGCTTTCCAAGTGTGATGATAACATGCAACACCTCACGTAGTCTGATCGTGTATGTTGTCCAAGGGAAATGATGGCATTTAACAACCGACATTGTCTTACCATGTGTGCTGCTCAAGGGCGATTATAGCATTGTCATGCCCAACATCGTTCGACCGTGTGTGCAGTCCAAGGGCGATGATAACATGCCACACCTGACGTGTTCCAACCTTGTACGATGTCCAAGTGTGATGATGGCATGCCACACCCGATGCTGTCCGACCCTGTGTATGCTGTACAGGGGCAATGATGGCCTCCCACACCCAATGTCGTCCGACCGTGTATGCTGTCCAAGGGCAACGAGGGCATGCCACACCCAACATAGTTTGACCATGTTTTCTATCCTAGGGCGATGATGGCATGCCATGCTCCACGTTATCCCACCATGTGTGCTGTCCAAGGGCGAAGATGGCATGTCAAGCCTGACGTCGTCCTACTAAGTGTGCTGCCTAATCACGATGATGTCATTGCAACGCACGACGTCATCCAACAAAGTATGATGCCCAAGGGCCATGCGGGCATGCAATGCCAGAGGTCGTCCGATCGTGGGTGCTATCAATGGGTGATGATAACATGCCACGCCCGACGTCGTCTGATCGTGTATGTTTTCAAAGAACCATGATGGCATTCCACGCCTGACATCGCCCAATCGTGTGTTCATTCCAAGGGCGATGATGGCATTGTCACGGCTGATGTCGTCCGACCATGTGTGTTGCACAATGGCGATGATAGCATGACACAACCGAGGTTGTCCGTCCGTGTATGCTGACCAAAGGCGATGATGGAATGCCACGTCGACATCGTCTGACCATGTGTGAAGTCCAAAAGGCAATAATGGTATTTAACGACCTACATCGTTCGATCGTGTGTGCTTCCCAAAGGCTATGATAGAATTCCCACACCCAATGTCATCCGACTGTGTGTGCAGTCCAAGAGCGATGATAACATGCAATGCCCGATGTCGTCCGATCGTGTACGCTGGCCAAGGGCGATGATGGCATGCCACGCTAGACGTTAATTTACCCTAGGTATGTCGTCCAAAGGTGAATATGGCATGTCACGAACGACGTCGTCCGACCTTGGGTGCTGCCCAATGGCAATGATGGCATGCCACGCCCGACGTCATCCAACCGTGTGTGCTGCCCAAGGGCCATGCGTGCATTCCATGCTCGACGTCATCCGTTAGTGTGTGCTGTCCAAGGGAGATGATAACATGCCACGCTTGACGTCGTCCGATCATGTTTTCTTTCAAAGGGCGATAATATCATGCCACACCCGATGTTGTCGGGCCATAAATGTTGTCCAAGGGCAATGATGGCATTTAACGCCCGATGTTGTTTGACCGTTTGTGCTGCCCAAGGGCGATTATAGCATTTCCACGCCCAACGTATTACGTTCTTGTGTTATTTCCAAGGACAATGATATCATGCCATGCTCGACGTCGACTTAATATGTATTCTGTCCTAGGGCGATGATGACATGCCATTTCCGAAGTCGTCCGACCCTGTGTAAGCTGCCGAAGGGAGATGATGGCCTATCATGCCCGACGTAGTCTGACCGCGTGTGCTGTTTAAAGGCCATAATGGCATGCCACGCTCGACGTCGCCCGACCATGTCTTCTGTCCAAAGGCGATGATGGCATGCCACGCTCGACGTTGTCCCACAGTGTGTGTTATCTAAGGGAAAATATGGCATCTCACGCCTGACGTCGTGCGACCGCATGTGCTACCAAATGGCGATGATGGCATTCCACGCCCGACCCAGTTCGACCACATGTGCTGCCTCATGGCGATGATACCATGCATAACCCTACGTCCTCTGTCCTTGTATGCTATCGCAAGGCGATGATTGCAAGCCACGTCGACGTCGTTCGAGCATGTGTGCTGCCAAAGGGCGATGATAGCATTCACATGCCCAACGTCGTCCGACCGTGTGTGCAGTCTAAGGGAAATGATAACACGCGACGACCGACGCCGTCCAACTGTGTATGTTGTCCAAGGGCGATGATGGCATGCCACGCCCAATGTTGTCCGACCCTATGTATGCTCTCAAAGGAGGATGATGCCCTGCCACGTTCGACGTCGTCAGACTGTGTGTGATGGCCAAGGGCAATGATGTCATTCCATGCCTGACGTAGTCCTATCGTGTATGCTGTCCAAGGGCACTGAAGGCAGGTCATGCCCGATGTTTTCCCATGTGTGTGCTGTCCAAGGACAAAGATGACATGTCAAGCTTGGCATCGTCCAACCGCGTGTGCTACCTAATGGCGATGATGCATGCCACGCCCGACGTCATCCAACAGTGTGTGCTGCCCAAGGGCCATGCGGACATTCTATGCTCGTGGTCCGTTCGTGTGTGCAGTCCATGGGCGTTGATAACATGCCACGCCTAACGTCGTCTGATCGTGTATGCTTTCAAAGGGCGATGATAACATGCCACACCAATCGTAGTCCATTCATAAATGTTGTCCAACGGTGATGATGGCATTTAACGCACGACCTCGTCTGACCATATGAGCTGCCTAAGGGGAATTATAGTATTTCCATGCCCTATGTAGTATGATCGTGTGTGTTGTCCAAGGGAAATGATAACAAGCCATGCCCGACGTTGTCCGACCGTTTATGATGTCTAAGAGCCATGATGGCATGCCACGCCCGACATAGTCAAATCATGTATTCAGTCCAAGGGCGATGATGCCATGCCACGCCCGACATCCTCTCACCATGCGTGTTGTCCAAGGGCAAAAATGGCATGTCATGCCTGACGTTGTCCAACTGCGTGTGCTGACCAGTGGCGATGATGGCATGCCACACCTTACGTTGTTCGTCCGCGTTTGCTGCCCGAGGGCTAAGCGTGCATGCCATGCCGACGTTTTCCGTTTTTGTGTGCTGTCCAAGGGCGATGAGAACATGCCACGCTCGACGTCGTCATATTGTGTATGCTTTCAAAGGGCGAATGTAACTTGCCACACACGACGTAGACCGACCGTAAATGTTGTCCAAGGGCAATGATGGCATTATACTCCTGAGGTCGTTCGACCGTGTGCGCTGCCCAAGGGCGATTGTAGCATTTCAACGGCCGACGTAGTACAATCCTATTTGCTGTCCAAGGGCGATGATAACATGCCATGCTCGACGTAGCCCTATCGTGTATGTTGTCCAAGGGCGATGATGGTATGCCAGGCCCGAAGTTGTCCGACCCTGTGGAAGCTGTCCACAGATGATGATGGTCTGCCACATTTGATGTTGTCCGACCGTGTGTGCTGGCCAAGGTCCATGATGGCATGCTACGGCCGACGTACTCCAACAGTGTATTATGTCCAAGGGCGATTATGGCATACAACGTTCGATGTCGTCCCACCATCTGTGTTGTCCAATGGAGAAGATGGCATATCACGCCCGACGTCATCTGACTTTGTGTGCCCACGCCCGACTTCATTTCACCATGTGTGCTGCTCAAGGGCCATCCGGCCATGCCATGCTCAAGGTCGTCTGATCGTGTGTGCTGTCCAAGGGATAAGATGGCATATCACGCCTGATGTCGTCCGACCCCGTGTGCTGCCTAATGGCGATGATGGCATGCCACACCCGACGTCATCCGATCGCGTGTGCTGCCTAATGGCGATGATATCATGCCACGCTCAACGTCGTTGGACCGTGTATGTTGTCAAAGGGCGATGATGGCATGACACGCACAAGATCGTCCGACCCTGTGTGCTGCCCAAGGAGGATAATGACAAGTCATGCCCGACATCGTTCGAACGTGTGTGCTACACAAGGGCGATAATTGCATGCCACGCCCAACGTCATCCGATCGTGTATAATTCCCAAGGGCCATGTGGGAATGCCACACCCTACGTTGTCCAGTCATGTGTGCTGTTCAAAGGCGATGATAACATGCCAAGCACGACATCGTCCGATCGTGTATGCTTTCCAAGGGAGATGATGGGATGCCCTGCCCGACGTTGTCCGACCGTGTGTTCTTCCCAAGGGCGATGATGACATGCCACACCCGAGTTAGTCTGAACTTGTTGCTATCCAACAGCCATGTAGCCATGCCATGCCCAACGTCATCCAATTGTGTGTGCTATCCAAGGGAGATGATAATATGCCATGCCCGACGTCGTTCGAACGTGTATGCTTTCCAAAAGCGATGATAACATGCCAAACCCGACGTATTCCAACTGTTTATTTTGTCCAATGACGATAATGACATGCAACACCCGACGTCGTCCGACCGCGTGTGCTGCCTAATGGCGATGATGGCATGCCACGCCCAACGTCATCCGACCGTGTATGTTGTCCAAGGGCGATGACGGCATGCCACGCCCCACATCGTACGACCGTGTATGCTTTCCAAGGGTGATGATGGCATGCCACACCCGACATCGACCAACCGCGTGTGCTGCCCAATGGTGATGATGGCATGCCACGCCTAACGCCATTAGACCGCGTGTGCTGCGCAAGGGCCATGCGTTCATGCCATGCCCGACGTCGTCCGTTCATGTGTGATGTCCAATGACGATGATAACTTCCAACGGCCAATGTCGTTCGATTGTGTATGCTTTCAAAGAGCGATGATAACTTGCAACACCCAACCGAAAATGCTGTCCAAGGGCAATGATGGCAGTAAAATCTCGACGTCATTCGACGGTGTGTGCTTCCTAAAGGCAATTATAGCATTTCCATGGACGACATAGTACGATCCTGTGTTCTGTAGAAGGGCGATGATAACATGCCACGCTCAACGTCGCCCTACCGTGTATGATGTCCAAGGGCGATTATGGCATGCCACGCCCAACGTCGTCCGACCCTGTTAATGCTTTAGAGCGATGTGCTGCCAAAGGGTGATAATAGCATTCACATGCCCAAGACCGTGTGTGCAGTCCAATGGCAATGATAACATGCCACGACCGACGTCGTCCGACTGTGTATGTTGTCCAAGGGCGATGATGGCATGCCACGCCCAACGTTATCCGACCCTATGTATGCTGTCAAAGGGGGATGATGACCTGCCATGCCCGACGTCGTCCGACTGTGTGTGCTTGGCAAGGGACATGATGTCATGCCATGCCTGACGTAGTCCTATCGTGTATGCTGTCCAAGGGCAATGATGGCAGGTCATGCTCGATGTTTTTTCACCGTGTGTGCTATCCAAGGACGAAGATGGCATGTCAATATTGGCATCGTCTGACCACGTGTGCTACCCAATGGCGATGATGGTATGCCACGCCCGACGTCATCCAACCGTGTGTCCTGCCAAGGGCCATGCGGACATTCTATGCTCGTCGTTCGTTCGTGTGTGCTGTCCATGGGCGATGATATCATGCCACGCCTGACGTCGTCTGATCGTGTATGCTTTCAAAAGGCGATGATAACCTGCCACACCAGACATAGTTCGACAGTAAATGTTGTCCAACGGCGATGATGGCGTTTAACGCACGACATCGTGTGATCGTATGTGCTGCCCAAGGACAATTATAGCATTTCCATGCCCTATGCAGTCCGATCGTGTGTGTTGTCCAAGGGAAATGATAACAATCCATGCCTGACGTTGCCCGACCGTGTATGATGTCTGAAAGCCATGATGGAATGCCACGCCCGACGTAGTCCAACTATGAATTCTGTCCAAGGGCGATGATGGCATGCCACGCCCGACATCGTCTCACCATGCGTGTTGTCCAAGGGAGATAATGGCATGTCATGCCTGACATTGTCTGACCGCGTGTCCTGACTTATGACGATGATGGCATGCCACGCCTAACGCTGTTCGACCGCGTGTGCTGCCCAAGGGCGATGATAACATGCCACACCTGACGTATTTCGAATGTGTATTTTGTACAAAGGCGATTAACATGCCACGCTAGACGTCGTCAGATTGTGTATGGTTTCAAAAAGTGATGATAACTTGCCACATCCAACCGAAAAGCTGTCCAAGGGCAATGAT
>NC_028642.1:18820631-18822641 GCF_001406875.1 Solanum pennellii | reverse complement strand
ATGCAAAGTTTGCTATAGCATACAAATATGAATTTTTTGTTTGCTATATGTGAAAGTTGCCTTCTAAAAAATTATCCAAAATATAGGTTTGGGCCCAAATTTCACCGAAAAGACTGCTGAAAGTTGTTAAGGCTTTATGGGTCTGTTTGCCTTGAAAAACCAGCGTATACATTTCGTGTATATCGCTATATACCAACCCCTTTTCAAGTCTTTTCTCCTTCCTTATTCCTGTAAATCAACCCTGACTTGTATTTTTCATCAAATTCAACCTTCATGCATTTTTTGAAGGGCTGCATCGTATATTCTGACTATATACTAGTGTATAAAGCCGGTATATCAATCAGTTTTCTCGACTTTCCGGACTAAAAAATTATTTTCAGCAATGTATTGCAAGCTCTTGACCTGTACATCAGATTCGAGGGAGGAATGGGCGACTCAGAGAGGCTAATTAGAGCCTTTGTGGCTCAATCACGAAGATGTAGGGGAGAAACAAAGTCCGCAAAGACTCCGATGAAATTTCCAATGCAAAGAAATGAAAATACATTAGCATATGGAATGGTCACAAATAAGACACGGCTTAGAAACACAAAAAGAACTCAACTGAAATGAAAAAAATCAAAATTAACAGGAAAGAAAAAAAATATGAATGAAAATGGAAAAGAAAATTGAAATAAATAAAAATGACAACACCCAACTATTGCATCCAATAATAGTAAATGACTTCCCTTTTTTGGGGAGAGACCAAAAAGAACGAAATTGACTTAGCCGGAAAAACAAAATTTCATGAATTGAACCATGCTAGGATATACTTGAAACAGAAGGGATATATGAACTTGTGAGTATTGGAGTTGGGGGTCAACATACATAAAGGCGAAAATTATACTGCATATTCACAAACCATACATCACATGTTTAAACAAAAAAAAAAAAGGAACACTAATTTCAATGAAAAACCTCGTGGAGCTAATCTATCGCTTAAAGACAAGAAAAAACTTTATATACAAGGTGGGCTTCTAATGGGCCCAACATGCCTTTGGCGTCGGGTCAACTTAGTTCAAATGCTCTTAAATTTGAGATTTGGCTCAGCTCTACGCTAGTTCACTAGGAGTGACTTTTGAAGAGACCGGGAACCCAAACGGTCAATTTGGGCTGGAACTCGCGACAACCATTGGACGCATTACGAACCAATAAATTGCCGCTAATTCCAAAAAAAGGGCGAGTATAAAAAAGTTTGGTTGCGGTTCCGCAAACCGTCCTTTAATATACTATTCAATATACATCGGAAATATGTCATGATATGTAACGTCAGTTTATTATTTAAGCAATTTAATCACATATAAACAATTCAATAATAACACTTACTCCTACTAGTCAAATCATTTTGGTTAGAACTTAATTAATTCCCAGCAGAGTCGCTATTTCTGTTTTATTAAAATTATATAGTAAAGTAAAAATGACTAAGTTTCGAAAAGTCAATTAATATTATAATTTAAGAAAAATCAACTTTCCGAATTAACACAGTCTCCACTTGATTTTATACTAAAAATCAAGAAAAACTTATTAATTATTTTTCAAAAGATTTAAAACAGATAAAAATCAATTGAAAAGGGTTCAAAGTTCAAATATATATTCCGAGAAGTTATTAGGCCCTTGGAATGCCCGCTAACTCGCGGTTGACCGGCGATTTGACTAAATGACCTTTTCAGAATAATTTTCAAGTATTTATATAAACAAAGTGAATTTAATTCTTTTACTATTTTTTATTACCACTGATATACCGTGGTTTCACGGTATTATTAATACTTTTTCCTTAAGTTTAGTGTGTCCAAAAGCCTTTTTGTGCTAATTTTTATATAAGTTTCTCCTTATTTGCCGGAAATCTGTCCAAAGATGAATGCGGAGGTTTTTGAGCGAAGAAATGTAGAAGAGACCACCTACGGAGCTTGTGACGGTCCGTAGGTGGCAGCGTAGTGCAGCTGCTGAAGGAAGATGGGGAAGTCTGACCAAGTG
>NC_028642.1:18793782-18810310 GCF_001406875.1 Solanum pennellii | reverse complement strand
TATATATATATATATATATTCTTGAAAGAGTAACACATCAGCCAGCTAAATTTTTTTTTTATAGAAAAATAACAATAACGACTAACCCGACAAATGTGTCACTAAATAGTAGTGACCAACTATGTTGAACATACGTTAGACCTAATACTCAAGTTGGAACAAAATGTAACTTGGATGTTAACGTCCTGGACATCAACTTATTACAAGTTTTAGTCTTCCTAATTAGCCAAGACACGAGAAAGAAGAAAAAGTATGTCCTCTTTCAAAGGCTATCGACAATCAAACCTACAAACTAATACATAACAGGAAAGAAAACTTTGAAAATAAAATCTACCGGGGATCTTGAATCGAAAACCAACAATTCATAAAAGACAATATGGAACAAATAATGGTACGAGACACAAGAACATAATCTCAATATTTCAGACAAGCAGAAACTAAGCCATTGGGATAATTACTCGCCCAAACTCAAAAAAATATCATAGTTAAGAAATATGTGCGACAGCTGACTAAAAAAGGAGCTCTTTTACACTTGATAAACAACAAGAACGAGAAGGCATGACATAAGAGAAGTAAATCATGACGAAATGGAAAGAGACCAGACATGCTCGCAAATAACTCCAAACAGAATCTATATACATATTACTCAGATAGATCGGAATGATATTGTTTGTTAAAAGGATCGCCAACCAATTTCTAACATATAGAAAATCCGAACAAAGTTAACACATAAGGAGAGCACAGGCACAACCAAATATGCGACGTAAACAGGGTAACATGTGATTCGACATAGACGGAACAACATACAAGAAAACGGGAATTAACAAAACCAAGAGAGGATTTACCTCTTTCTGTGCAGTGAACGAGGAACGACAAGATGAAGGCAGCGACCTCATTTCCACCACAATGCGAATCCGAGAGGGCGGATGAACAAAGCAAAAATCAAACGAGATCCAAAGTTACTTCCTCCTTTTTATGACTTGGAAACTTGTTTCCAGTCTATTTATGAATGTAGTGCTTTTCAGTGTTTTTTTTCCTTCAAATTCCATCTAACTTTTCCAATGTTTTTTTTCTTTCAAAAATCGTTTTTCCGCCCAGAAAAATCCTATCTTAACAAGAAGCCAAAGCAAAGAATATATGGTGGATTATCTAGGGTTGCGAATTTGGGAGGGAAAACCCATTCCAATCCGGTTCAGGGGCCCATTTTTTGAATTCAAAATCTCAAAAAAAAACTTTCACCATATTTGGATAGACAACCTTTTCCTGAAATTTCAAAGTATTCCCAAAACGGAAAATAGGATTGACGGCTCGATTGTTTCCTTCATCTTTGGAGTGAGACGTGGATCGATCTCACGACCCCAAGGACAGAAACGTGTGCTTCTGCTGCTCTGTTGCGACAGCGCTACTGAAGGAGATGGGAGGAAGAAGACAAGGGTTCCCAGTGTACGGGAGCGCGTCATTTTCCTGGGAATTCATCGGCTTTCTGATTTTTTTGCGTCTGTTCACGCGATGAAGGAGGGAAAAATCAAGTGGGTCGGGTACCGACTTTGTTGGGTAGGGCTTAGAGATTTTAGGAGGAAGTGGGCTGAGCTAGGGAGAAAAGGAGTAGGCTGGATCAATTTTTTGTGGTGCGTTGGGAATAAATGTTGGGCCGGCTAGAGAGGTGAGAAGAAATGGCATGAGCTGAATCGGTTGTTGTTTGACTCAATAAGTTGAGAAGGAAATCTATTATGCTAGATAACCTTTGGTTCTGGAAGATTGACAAATAGGTCGAGTATGAAAAAGAGACTTGTAATCTCTTAGCCATGAATGTGGTGCAATTCACACCCATAATTAAGAACTCACAAGGAAATAATTTCCAAGGCTCTTGATGCATTGTCACTCAGATTGGAAATTTGCCTCCACGGATACCTTAATTTCCGGATGCGAAATCGAAGCTGACAAACTGAAAGAAAAACCCACATGCCTTATTATAGGGGTGTGGTTTGATTGTGGTGGAAGTCGCTCTTTGCTCGCGTCCTAAGAGTTTGACATTCCTCTTTGGACTGTGTCCCAGTTCACTGCTAAGAAAAAGTTTCACGTTGTGCTGCATCTTTTTTGATGTCGTCCGCACCTGTGGTATGTTTTGGAGAATTCATCCTTTCCGATGTTCTCGACAAAGACTGAGATAAAACTTGTCAGCATAAAAAATGCAATTTAAATGGGAGACATTGTCTTTTACCGTGTCGACACTTAAGCATTCTCCTCGATATTTGACGTCAACTCAAATGGTTTGACGTAAAGCAAATAAAGCTTATGTCTTGTCTTTGCAATATAATCTTCAATGCACTCTTCATTGGATGTCAAAATGAATAAAGCTGATGCAATGTTGATATTTTCTTAGTTGCTTTCGATGATTCTCTTGGCATTCTCTCTTGCCTAATAAAGATGCAGTTGATGTTGAGGGGTAAATATTTCCCTTGAGATGCACGATTCCTCCTATGGCAGTGCATGATTTCTTGCGGGGCATGAATATCTTCCCGCGATGCGTGATTTCTTGCGGGGTATGAATATCTTCTCGCGATGCATAAATTTCTGCGAGACATGAATATCTTCTCGCGATGCATAATTTCTGTGAGGTATGAAATCTTCTCGCGATGCATAATTTCGGTGAGGTATGAAATCTTCTCGCGATGCATAACTCTCTGCGAGGCATGAAACCTTCTCGCGATACATAAATTTCTGCGAGGACAAAATATCTTTTCGCGATGCATAAATTTCTGCGAGGCAAAAATATCTTCTCGCGATGCACTAATATTGACTCGCGATGCATGAATATTGACTCGCAAAGCATGATCTTACGTGATGCACGAATATTGACTCGCAATTTATAATTTCTTCCGCGATGCATTAATATTGACTCGAGATGCATGATATTTCGCGATGCATGAATATTGACTCGCAATGCATGATCTTCCGCGATGCATGAATATTGACTCGCAATGCATGATCTTCCATGATGCATGAATATTTACTCGCGATGCATGAATATTAACTCTTGATGTCATCCTAGGTACCAAATGAAGATAGTGCTTCAATCGAGCAAATAGTGATCTTCTGGGAGCTTTCTGGATAATCATATCGTTCCCAATGATGACAACAGTAAAACGACATCTAGATAATATATCTTCTTGATCGATAATAAAATAAGTGATCCCTACGGGTAATGTATAATATCATATCCGACATTATGATGCAAATGACGTCCTTTATGGAAACCGTAAACTCTTCCTTGAGACTTTCACTCGATTCACCTTCGAATCTAGCTGGATGTTCTTTATAAACTTTATGTTGTCGGAAATTGATTGAAATAAACTTTTCATATTTCTAAGTCTCCTACATAACCGATATAAAATGCTTCTTGCTTCTAGGAAAACTATTGATTCTAAATAGTTTTCTCCTCCTTTGACTTCTCCATATTCATCCATCGGGGGAATTTCCTGATTTCAAAGCAAAGCTATTAACCTGCGTCCACAAAATTTTTTATTAGGTTTAAAAATGAAGTAATCTGTGTCGATTACTTCAGCTGTCTTCTTCTTGTCCCGCTATTTCCGGTTGATTTCCCGATCTCCCGACTCTTGAAAGATAAGACAAATATTTTATGCCGAAACAAATAAAACGTAAAAGGGAAAATTTTAGAGAAATAAATTTTTGAGAAATAGTATCTGAAAGAGGTCACTACCAAGTCATGTCATATCTGGCTTACCAAACTTCTTTGAGTCTGATGCTTGTAGGTTTATCTGATTATTCGCTGGGTAGTTTTCACAGTCACTCCGGACTTGTAGGTAAACCCATGCTGAAATTTTGAGGCCATCCTCAAATTTCTGTCCCAGTTGCAAATCTCGAAATATCTTCAATCTTGACTAGCTGAAGAAGGATCTTCTCCTCGAGAATTTTTGAGTCCCTCTCAAAATTCTGTCCCAGTTTCTTACGTATCTCATTCTTGAGAATCTAGGTCGAACATAGTTTAAATACAAAGAAATAATTAAGGGGATAAATGGGGTGACCGAAGCCGACATAGGCCGCTTACGTATCTCATTCTTGAGAATTCGGGTCAAACGTAGTTCATTACAAGGAGGATAAAATTTAAACCAAACGAATACAAGCAAACTTCACACGTAGTATCTCTTGACAACGTCTGAGTTGATAGGTTTTGGCCATGCTGTTCCATCCATCTCTGACAGGACCAAAGCACCTCCGGATAATACCTTGCGAACCATGTAGGGTCCTTGCCAATTTGGCGCGAATTTTCCTTTGCATTCGTCTTGATGAGGAAAAATGCGCTTTAGGACCAACAGACCAACTTTGAAAATTTTGTCTCTTACTCTGTTGTGAAAAGCACGAATCATTCTCTGTTGATAAAGTTGACTATGAAAAACAGCAACCGTTCTCTTCTCATCGATCAATGTCAACAGATAAATTCTCTTGCTCACCCATTCAACATTACTCAATTCAGCTTGTTGGATGATCCTTAGGGATGGTATCTCAACTTCAGCAGGTATGACTGCCTCTGTTCGGTATACTAGCAAATATGGAGTGGCTCCAGTCGATGTTCTGACAGTCGTTCGATAAACCAACAACGCATATGTCAGCATCTCATGCCAACCTCGGTCATTATCAATCATCTTCCTCATGATCTTCTTGATATTCTTATTGGTAGCCTCCACAGCTCCGTTCATTTGAGGATGATAAGCAGTTCAATTTCGGTGAGTAATCTTAAATTGATCGCATATATCTCTCATCAAGTGACTATTGAGATTGGCACCATTATCAGTAATGATGGATTCTGGTACCCCAAACCTGCATATCAGATAGTTACGAACAAAATCAGCAAGAACTTTCTTGGTTACCGACTTGTAAGAAGCTGATTCCACCCACTTGGTGAAATGATCAATAGCAACCAAAATGAATCTGTGTCCATTTGAAGCGGCTGTCTCCATCGGACCGATGACATCCATACCCCAAGCTACAAATGGCCAAGGTGAACTCATAGCATGAACTTCGTGAGGTGGCACTCGAATCAAATCACCGTGCACTTGACATTTATGACATTTTTGCACAAACCTGCAACAATCTTTCTCCATAGTCATCCAGATATATCCGGCTCAAAGGACCTTTCTTGCCAAAGTGAGCCCATTCATATGTGTGCCACAAACTCCAACATGAATGTGTTCAATAAGCTTCGCAGCTTCAACAACATCAACACATCTGAGAATACCTAAGTCTGGAGTTCTCCTATATAAGATTTCTCCACTTAGAAAGAAATTGAGAGCCATACGGCGTATCGGCTTCTTCTTATTGGATGCAGCATCTTCAGGATAAATCCCGGACTCCAAATACTTCTTTATATCGAAATACCGTAGCAAACCGTCTGGTTCTGCTTCTACATGGGAACGATGGACTGGATGTTCTTTCAACTATATATCCAGCGGATCAATATAATCTGTATCCGGATATTTAATCATCAAAGCAATGGTGGCAAAAGCATCGGCCAATTCATTCTGTATTCTAAGAGTATGTCTGAATTCGATCTTATGAAACCTCTTGCACAACTTATGCACATATTGCACATAAGGTATAACCTTTGGGTTCTTCACAACCATTCTCCTTGAACCTGATGAATCAAAATATATGAGTCTTCAATAACCAACAACTCGTAAATATTCATGTCGATGGCCATCTTCAACCCAAGAATACAATCTTCGTATTCGGCCAGGTTGTTCGTGCAATTAAATCGGACCTTAGCTGTTATGGGGTAGTGCTGACCAGATTCTGACACTAAAACTGTTCCAATACCTTTACCTTGATGGTTTTCCTTTACATCAAAGAATAATCTCCAACCTAGATATGCTTCAGAAATATCCTCACCCACAAATGACACTTCTTCATCGTGAAAATAATTCTTAAGTAGTTAATACTCTTCATCAACGGGATTTTATGCGAGATGATCAGCCAAAGCCTATGCCTTTATATCTTTCTGAGTCACATACACAATGTCAAATTCAGTCAACAACATTTGCCACATATCTAACTTTCCGGTCAGCATCGCCTTCTGGAAGATATACTTCAGTGGATCCATTCTGGAAATGAAGTATGTAGTATAAGAAGACAAATTATGTCTCAGCTTCTGGGCAAGCCACATCAAAGCACAACACGTTCTCTCCAACAAAGTGTAACGAGACTCGTATGGAGTAAACTTCTTGCTTATATAATAGATAGACCTTTCCTTCTTTCTTGTCTCGTCGTGTTGACCAAGTACGCATCCGAATGCACTATCTGAGATTGACAAGTATAGCAACAGAGGACTCCCTTCCCGCGGAGGAACCAATACCGGTGGATTGGATAAATAGTTCTTGATAGCGTCAAAAGTAATCTGACACTCTTCTGTCCACTTTGTCGGGGCGTATTCTTCAATAGCTTGAAAATAGGCTCACACACCACGGTTTATTAAGCTATGAATCGAATGATTTAGTTTAACATCCCTAAGAAACTCATCACCTTTTTTCTCGTCCTCGGTGGAGGCAACTCTTGAATCGCATTAATCTTAGAAGGATCAAGCTCAATACCCCTTCTGCTGACTATAAATCCCAACAACTTTCCGGCTGGAACTCCAAAAGCACATTTGGCGGGATTTAACTTCAAGTTGTAATGACGCAAAAGCTCAAAGAATTTCCTTAGATGTGTCAAATGGTCCGAACTCTCGCGGGACTTGATTATGACGTCTTCCACATACATTTCAATTTCTTTATAAATCATGTCGTGAAATATGGTCATCATAGCTCTCATGTAGGTAGCACCAACATTCTTGAGGACGAACGACATTACTCTGTAATGATATACACCCCAAGGTGTAATGAAAGCTGTCTTTTCTGCGTCTTCCTCATCCATTAGAATCTAATGATAACTTGCATAACAATCCACAAATGACTGCATTTCATGCCTAGCGCATTTATCAATCAAAATATGAATATTCGACAACAGAAAATTATCCTTCGGGCTAGCTTTGTTTAGATCTTTGTAGTCGACACAAATCCTGATTTTCCCGTCTTTTTTGGCAACCAGAACAACATTGGCTAACCAAGTTGGGTATCGTGTAACTTCCACCAATCGAGATTCTATTAGCTTGGTGATCTCTTCTTTGATCTTTAAACATAGTTCAGGCTTGAACATCCGAGCCTTTTGCTTCACCAGATCGAACACTGGGCTAATCGGCAGTTTATGAGATACGACATCGATAATCAGCCCTTGCATGTCACTGACTTCCCAAACAAACACATCAATATATTCCATAAGCAAATGAATCAGTCCTTCTCTCTGAGCTTCATTTAGGTGGATGCTGATATTAACTTCTTTAACACATTCTAGATTCCCCAAATTTACTGTTTCCATTTCCTCTAGATTTGGTTTATTCTGATTTTTGCACTGCCGAAATTCCTCGGCGACATACTCTTGTTCCTCACTTTCTTCTTCGTAATCATCAACCTCGTCATTACCAGCCTCATTTTGTACATTCAGCTCGTAACATGACATGACATTGGCAGGTCTAAAACTTACATTACTAAAACCATAAATAGACAAAGTTAGGAATGTAAAGTACAACAAACGACTAAATAAATAAATTTAAAAACAAATAGGCTTTCATTCAAAGATAAAAATAATGCAAACTTTGCCATGGCATAGGTCCATATTGCCTTCTTTGAACATCACGATGAAAATTTAAAAATACGAACAGTTAAGAAAATGCAAAATAATGGGTCTCAGTCCTCTTTCGGACTATCACCGATTTTAATGTGCATTAAACGATGCCTTTCTACCGAGGAGTTTGAGGGATCAGGATGGGCATAGAGGTCCAATTTTGCAACATCTCTCCCAGCTCAGCTTCGTGGATACCAGCTAGCTTTACCTCTTCCTCAACAACAACATCAATCTCCTTGAAGAGGTCACATATTCCTTTCCAAGGCCTTCATGCTCGGCATATTCCCAGATTGGAAAGGATTGATACAAATGTGGGATCGGCTTAGCCAATGTTTTATCATTTTTCTTCTTCATCTTCATGTCATCATCTATGGGGATGTACCTCAACGTATATCTATAAACCCCACCAAAGGATGTTACGTTGACTTTGTTTTGTTCTAGTTTCCCCAAGTCAAACCTTAACTGCCTCAACGTCGACAATGGGCAGATATTCAGACCAGATCCATCATCTACTAAGATGCGGTTGACAACCTTTCCACGGCATACTACAGAGATGTGCAACACCTTGTTGTGTGACCTCCCTTAGAAAGGCAGCTAATCGTCACAAAATCTGATTCGACGCCCTCGAATAACTTTGTGAATCATAGCGTCCACGTTATCGCTGCTTGTGCCCGTGAATACATACATATCGTCGAGACCCTTCATCAAAGTCCTGCCTGTGCGATTCAGAACTCATCAGCAGGTTCCATACGGAGATCTGAGCCGGAGTCTTCCCCAAATGCTTTACTATAGACTAATCTTTTGGCTGCATTCTTCTCCAGAATTCCTTTGCTTCTCCTTCACTTATCAACCTTTTAGCATGATCCTTCTTTTGACCTCCGAGAGCAACCTCATCAGGAGGGTAACATCTTCCATATCTGGTCATGACTTGAGCGGCAGCAGTTTCAATAATGAACTTATGCTTGATGAGAGTTTTTGATGGCACCATAGCAAAAACCTTTGCAGGTGTAAAAATAACGAACTCTTTCTTCTCTTTGATGCTTAAAAAGGCTACATCCTTTTCCAAATCATCATAAATGATGGGAGTAATAATTTTCCTTCCACACCAGTCATCGTCTATCTCGATCATATAGACATTGCTGCCCCTATGATTCGGCAATGGGTTGGTGTTGACATTTGGTGTCGCTGGTTGGAGAGAGACTATCTCTTGGTCAATCAAATCCTTAATTTTGTGCTTGAGGTTGATACATTCCTCAGTATCATGCCCAACACTGTTGGAATGATAAGCACATCTCTGATTAGGTCTGTAGAATTTTGAGTTGACATCCACGGGTTTTGTCCTACATGGTGGATGTATCCGGCCGTAGCCATTCGCTCGTACAACTTTTTTTGGATTTCAGAGAGTAGTGAAGTTCCTTGAAGGCTTCTTCTAAAATCTGGGTCGGGGAGAGTCATAACTGCCTTGTTGAAGAGGAGGCACCTGTTGATAACTTCTGGTATTTGGACGGGGAGCTTTGCTTCTAGGATATGTAATTGTTTGGTAGTTTGGCGATGGAGCTTGGTAATTCTTAGGGGAATCTTTATATAGTGGATCTTGGAGTTGATAAAGAGGAGGGGGGTTGCTCGGTAGCTCGACACCATATTAGCGCAATTGGGAGCAACATCCTGGTTGGGAGACGAAATTTGGCAAGGTGGAGGATAATTTGAGTAAATGGGAGATGGATTTTGGTAATTTTGGGGATGACATTTTGTATAGTGGATCTTGGATGTTTGGATAAATGGGGGTAGCATTCTGGTTATTGGGATTACTAGATTGCGTGTAGCAAGCCTGGTTGGACTTTTGGGAAGGCCGGGAAGGAACTTGGTAATATGAAGAGCTCTTGGGGGTTTTCCTTCCCCCCATATGAAACAACAACGATTTCTTCTCTTTTCTTTTTCAACAACCCTGAAGATCAAGGGGGTGCGGCTACACGGTCTATCTTTCCTGATTTTAAACCGTCCTCGATAGTCTCACCAATCTAGACTATCTCGGCGAACTTCACTCCAACGAGCAACATAAGTCTATCATAATATTCAGGCTCTTGCACGCGCACAAATACCTTAACAATTTCTTTCTCAGACATGGGTGGTCTCACCCTTGCCGCTTCTTTTCTCCACCTATAGGCGAACTCCCTATAGCGTTCGGATGATTTTTGCTTTATCTTCTCCAACGAGTATCGGTCTGGAACAATTTCTACGTTCTAAGAAAATCGATCGGTGGAATCTTTGGCCAATGCATTCCAGCTGGGCCATTGCCTTGTTTCATGCGATGTGAACCACTCAAGAACTTCTCCGCACAGGCTTCGGTTAAATAGCCGCATCAATAAGCTTCATCCCCTCCAACTCGAACGAGCTGGTCGCAGTAGGCTCTCAAGTGATCCATAGGGTTGCCTACTCTTCAAAAGGTGTCAAACATCGGGATTTTGAACCCTTCTGGCAAATTCAAATTTGGATGAATACATAAGTCTTCATAATTAAGCCCGGCGGTATCAGGGACACATTGAAGCTCTTTCATTTCTTTATTGATCTCTTCCTTTATGTGGACCTTTACCTCTTCCTTCGCCCTCCACTCCTTTTCATATTCCTCATAATTGTCCAGCTCAAAACCGTGCACATCGTGCTCGATAGGGACGGGAATTTGAAAAATGGCTCTCTTTTGTAAGGGTGGAGCTACAAAGGGACTCTGAGCATTTTGAGTGGTTTGATAATTCCGAGGGTACGTCTGAGGATTGTCATTATGATTCAAGTGGTGGTGGGGTGTTTGGGGATTGAAAGTATTTTGGTAATGATTTTGCGGTGGTGGAGCGGTTTGATGGTGGGTATTTTGAGGATGGGGTGGCACTTGGGGGGTGGTTGTTTTGAGGAAGAGGTGGAGTTCGGTAGGATGCAGAAGCATATTGGGGATTTTGGGTAGTCATATGTATAACTGAAGGATGCTGAGCAGGTGTAGATGATTAGTTCTGGGATGGATACATATTTGAAGAAGGGAAGTAGATTGGAGGCCTCCCATCAGCAGCGTTAGCAGCAAATCCTGGTGGAGGGAGATCCTGTCTCCTATGCATTTATACTCTCATCTCTGCAATTAGTTGCATCAACTGCAGAATCAACTCATTCTGGTCTTCTATGGTAGGTTGAGCCACCACAACATCAGTAAGACTCACTTCTTCGTTATTATCCCCCATAACTGTCTTTCCTTTGTCTGAGCTTTGTCTAGGGAAGGAATCTGCGGGACCTTTTGATTTAGTGAAATAGGGATGATCTGCCAGCTTTTGATCAACACAGATCAGTTTTAAATTACCTGAGAGGGAAAACAACTCAAAGGCAGATTTGTCAGTGCAGATTCAGAATACAAAATGCATAGTATCACACAGAGAGCAGATAAACACACAAGATGCTTTGTTTGAGGATATCTTCAACCCAAGAGTGAGATGAAAACACATTTTTTAACAAGCAGGAGTTTGCTTGTTTTAGTTTTGAAGCTGTCTCAGAAAGGCTAATCACATTGATCTACGGTCTTCTTGCGGCTGCTCTTTGATGTCTGTTGATCTAATCTTCGTATCTTCTCGTAACATGAAGGGGAGAAATAAAACATTTTCATTCATTCATTTATTACGATTACAAGGAAATTGTAAGGTAACAATAGAGCTCTTAAAAGATAAAATGATGACAACACGTTAGTCATTTCCCTTCTTGTTGCAGCATTAGTCTCCTCTTTTCAGGCGACCTAAGAATGGAGGTTTGTAGATGATTTCCTCGTCGTCGTCTTCCCCAGTCGCTTCAGGGTGAGCGTTATCGGGACCACTATTAGCTCCTTGCTCATAGACGGGGTATTTTTCACCCATTTTCCAAAGTTTGTGAATCATGTTGCTGTGGAAGGTTTTGTTCTTCTTCCTTAGTGCAGCCACCCTTTCTCTTATGGAGGCAAATTCTTCCATTTCCACTTTCAGCTCCTCATCAAGTGACATGCTTTTAGATAACAGACCAGTTGTCTCCGATTCTATTGTCGTATCTCTCGGTTCTCTTTCTTGCACTTTCACCCAAAGCATATCCAGCTTCTCTCACAAATCCTCTATCTCTATCTCAACATCTTTCTTTCTTTTCATCGGTGATGCCAGATCCTTATCCAGTGTCACGGTTGCAGCTTTGTAGATTGCGGTGGCCATGTCGACTCTGAGACCTTCCTCCTTGGCTTCTTGAATATCCCGAGTGATTTGTTCTATCTTCCTTTGTAGTTCTTCTATAGTGAGTTCCATCTGGATCTTCTTACCTTTGTCCATAGCAGTGATTTTTGCCTTTCCTGAGACGGTAGAATAGTGTTTTAGGATTTGGGGTATAGGAGGTGTCTTTTGAAAGAGAAACTTGAGACTCGGAAATTTTGGCCAGACATTTGTAAAAGTGACTTCTGTATATTCTTTTGGAAATTTCTTGATAAGAGTGGGCTTACGATATCCTTATTCATAGCAACATAACACATAAGCAGTTAAACACACATATCGCGTCCTAAACATGCTTGTGACCCTTTTATGCCAAGGGAAGGCCTAATGAATTGAAGGATGTATATGCTTTTTCAACCCGATTTATTATCCCCAAAATACTTCATTAATAGCATCCAACATGATTGATAAATATAAAATAAAAGAAAAAGTTCTGAAAATAAATTACAAAACAAAGTACAAATAAAGCAGTCCCACGCAGGGGACGGTAAATAAAACTCAAGCCTCCTTTGATCCTTCATCAAGTCTTGCTCTCTTGGCGATGTTGACCTCTTCCCACAAAGCATATCAATCGCCCAGAGATGATCACTCGCCAATCGATCTCTTTCTTAATGTCTGAACCGCTCTATCGACTGAATCTATTGTTCCATGCTATAATCTAACTCTACCATGCATTGTCTGGTTCTTCGTGGTTCTTGTATCAATCGATCTATGACTTTGGCATATTCCGAGTGACGAAGTTGATGCCCTAATTTATTCTTATAAAACTTCTCGTGAAGTCGGTAATGTCGGACTTGATATTTGGCTCCAACATCTGCAATAATGTGAGAAACGTTTGGACTAGGATCAATAGTTCCAGCGAGACTCTTTTTCAACCGTTCTTTGTACTCCGTCGAAGATTCTGGACGAAAACTGTTTGGTACAGGTTCACCCAACACTCTTCGAAATCTCCACATCCTACGCATGTCTTCAGCAAATGCAACTCGTCCAATCTCGTGGTCAGTTGCAAATATCCCCATATCTGCGATCTGGGGCAACTCTTGTTTCCCTCTTAGTTGTCTCAAAATTCGACCAGGAGCATATGGTATAGTCCCTCTTAACCCAGCAAATACCAAATAAGGGGCCTTTTTAGTTCGAACCACCATATTCTTAGTTACCACCAAACTATGTATTGACCATTGTACGTCTTCTTCTATCACCCCTCGAAGCCTCGAATACCAAAAACTCTCTCCTCCAGTCTTATTTCAACGATTGTGATACAACCACCAATCATGACCATGTAGCTCGTCTGATCGCCTTAGGGGATCTGGTTCTTTTGAATTATAAGTCTTAATCAAATGTCGCATCATCCACCATTGTAGTATCAGATTACATCCTTGAAAAAAGTGTTCACCGCTCTGACACCTGTCTAAAGCCCTGTAGATGTCGGCCAGAATCATAGGCGCTAAAGTGTAGTACTTTGTTGATGTTTTGTAATCCACTCCATAGAAGATGGCATGAGTGACCATAAATACACTAGGATGAATAGTGTATTTTGGCCCTTGAGGGAAAACCATAGTTCCGAGCAAACATATTGCAAATGCGAGGGGACGCGTCTATTTCCACTTTTATTTTGAAACGAACTCGTCTTAATATTTCTCATAAGACCTTGCACGCCCGAAGCGATAGTATAGTTTTTGGAAAGGTATATTTGGGGCAGGGAGCTTGTCCATCCACTCGTCTTTAACCAATGACAACTTTTCTCTAATTTTTGCAAAATCCCATATTATGGAATTTAGGAGATCTGTATCTGGATGTCGTTTCCTTTTGTTGCACATGGCGACACTTTCATAGCTTATAAGAACTTCTTCTATAGTTGGCATCAACTCCACTTCCTCGAACCGAAAGACCATGTTCTCACTATCCCAGAATTTCACCATTGTCCCAATTAGGCCTTGCCAAGCATTCATCTCTAGCAGTGATGGAAGGTAACCTATGGGTTTCTAAACGATCATTTTGTCGTCGTTGTTCATGAACCTCCACCATACTTTGAGGAAGGGATCGGGGATGGAAACAATTCTTTTTTTCATAGGCTCGTGAATTGGATTCATTCTACAAAAATAGCATACAAAAATTAGTCAACCCCTCACCCCGTAGACAATAAATTGTTTTAAAACGCATATACATCCTTCAATCAACAGGTAAGCATGATTGTCTGTTTTTGGCAATTTGGGCCAAGTAGACACAAGGTGGGCTTCTAATGGGCCCAATACGCCTTGGGCATCAGGTCAACTTAGTTCAAATGCTCTTAAATTCGAGATTTGGCTCGGCTCTACGCTAGTTCACTAGGAGTGGCTTTTGAAGAGATTGGGAACCCAAACGGTCAATTTGGGATGGAACTCGCGACAACCATTGGACGCATGACGAACCAATAAATTGCCGCTAATTCCAAAAAAGGGTGATATAAAAAAGTTTGGTTGCGGTATCACAAACCGTCCTTTAATATACTATACAATATATATCAGAAATATGTCATGATATGCAACGTCAGTTTATAATTTAAGCAATTTAATCACATATAAACAATTCAATAATAACACTTACTCCAAATAGTCAAATCATTTTGGTTAGAACTTAATTAATTCCCAGCAGAGTTGCCATTTCTGTTATAGTAAAATTATATAGTAAAGTAAAAATGACTAAGTTTCGAAAAGTCAATTAATCTTATGATTTAAGAAAAATCAACTTTTCGAATTAACAGAGTCGCCACTTGATTTTATAGTAAAAATCAAGAAAAACTTATTAAATATTTTTCAAAAGATTTAAAACAAATAAAAATCAATTGAAAAGAGTTCAAAGTTCAGGTATATATTCCGAGAAGGTGTTAGGCCCTTGGAATGCCCGCTAACTAGCGGTTGACCGGCAATTTGATTAAAAGACCTTTTTAGAATAATTTTCAAGTATTTATATAAACAAAGTGAATTTAATTCTTTTACTATTTTTTATTACCACTTTATTATTTAAAAAATGGAAATGAACTAAAGGGAGAAATTTTTAAACAGAATTAAGTTAAAGTAAAGATAAGGTTATAAGCATACACACACACACAAACACACACACACACACACACACACATATATATATACACATATATACATATATATATATAAAGAGTAACACAGCAGCCAACCAAAAACTTTATTTTTTTTTGAAAAATTACAGTAACGATTGACCTGACCAATGCGTAGCCAAACAGTAGTGACCAGCTATGTTTAACACACGTTATACCTAAGACTCAAGTTGGAAAAAAATGTAACTTGGATGTTAACTTCCTGGACAATAACTTATTACAAGTTTTAGTCTTCCCATTTAGCCAATACACGAGATAGAAGACAAAGTGTGTCCTCTTGCAAAGGCTATCGACAATCAAACCTACAATCTAACACATAACAGGAAAGAAAACTTTAAAAATAAAAGCTACCGGGGATCTTGAATCGAAAACCAACAGTTTATAAAAGACAATATGGAACAAATAATGGTACGAGACACAATAACATAATGTCAATATTTCAGACAAGCAAAAACTAAGCCATTAGGATGATTAACGCGCCCAAACTCAAAAAAAATCGTTGTCATGAAATAAGTGCGACGGCTGACTAAAAAAGAAATTTTTTTACACTTGATAAACAATAAGAACGAGAAGACATGACATAAGAGAAGTAAAGCATGACTAAACCGAAAGAGAACGGACATGCTCACAAATAACCCCAAACAGAACCTATATACATATTACTCGGATAAAAGGAAGGATATTGTTTGTTAAAAGGATCGCCAACCGATTTCTAACATATGGAAAATCCGAACAAAGTTAACATATAAGGAGAGCACACTCACAACCAAATATGCGATGTAAACAGGGTAACATTTGATGCGACATGGACGGAACAACATACAAGAAATTAGGAATAAATAAAACCAAGAGAGGATTTACCTCTTTCGGTGCAGTGAACGAGGAACGACGAGATGAAGGCAGCGACCTCACTACCACCACTATGCGACTCCGAGAGGGCGGATGAAAAGAGTGAAAATCAAATGACATCCAAAGTTTCTTCCTCCTTTTTATGACTTGGAAACTTGTTTCCAGTCTATTTATGGATGTAGTGCTTTTCTGTGTTTTTTTCTTCTTCATATTCCGTCTAACTTTTCAAATGCTTTTTTTTCTTTCTCAACAAGAATCGAATTTCTTCTTCAAATTCCGTCTGTTGCAACAGCGCTACTGAAGTAGATGGGAGGAAGAAGACAAGGGTTCCCAGTGTACGGGAGAACGTCGTTTTCCTGGGAACTCATCGGTGAAAGAGAGAAAAATCAAGTGGGTTGGGTACCGACTTTGTTGGATAGGGCTTAGAGATATTAGGAGGAAGTGGGCCGAGCTATGGAGAAAAGGAGTAGGCTGGATCAATTTTTTGTGGTGCGTTGGGAATAAATGTTGGGCCGGCTAGAGAGGTGAGAATAAATGGCATGAGCTAATATATATATATATATATATATATATATATATATAT
>NC_028642.1:18775999-18793217 GCF_001406875.1 Solanum pennellii | reverse complement strand
TATATATATATAGATATATATAAGAGGGCCCAATTTATTTTAAATAGGTTCAAAGGATAGATTTTGAGTTAAGAATATTACCAATTTATCCAAATTAAATAGTAATTGGCCAATTTTATTAAGTTTTAAAAATAAGACGAATTAATTTAATTGATTCACAAGATTCTTAAGGTTAACAAAATAAAATAATAAATTCGAATATAAACTAAAGATTCAAAATATAAGCTAACATAATTAACCAAATATTTATATAAAATAAAATATTACAATAATTATTGTTTCAATTTTGAATATTGATAAAATATAGTAATTATATGAATGATTATGTAAGACATATACATTAGCTAAAACAATAAAAGTGTCAAAAGCTCATTTAAAATAACTTGCAAGCTAAATTTCTTTTCTTTTCTTTTATTTTTTCGAAGATATATAAAATTAATTATTTCAAATTATTTAAACTCGAGAAGCTCCTAAGTTAATTACTATCGAGGAGGTTTAAAATTTGGTGTCAACAATTGTCCCTCATTTTACTTGAATTGATGCAAGAAATTCGAGAAAAATTGAAGTTGACCAATCCAATTTTGACCGACCACATATTCATCTTTAACAAAAGAACTTGGTATGGACTTAAGAAATTATGAAATTACTCCGAGAGATTCCTATATATCTCAGGCTTTATGAGAATTCAGGCCACTGGTAGTTTCCTATATATCTCAGGCTTTATGAAGGGATCGAAATGCCCGGGAATAAGATATATGACAGATTATTGGGGTAAAACCGAGTTTAAAAATTGAACTCGCCTACATATCCTAAACAGAAGGAATCAGGCTACTTGTAGTTCGACTCAATCTGTTGAGAATAAATTCTATTATGCTAGATAACCTTTGGTTCTGGAAGAGTGACAAATAGCGCGAGTATGAAAAAGAGGCTTCTAATATCTTAGACATGAATGTGGTGCACTTCACACCAATAATTAAGAACTCACACGGACATAATTTCCAAGTCTATAGGTGCATTGTCACTCAGATTGGAAATTTGCCTCCGGTGATACCTAAATTTCTGAATGCGAATTCGAAGCTGACGAACTTAAAGAAAAACCCACATGCCTTATGATAGGGTGTGGTTTGATTGTGGTGGAAGTCACTCCTCTGCTCGCGTCCTAAGAGTTTGACATTCCTTTTTGGACTGTGTCCCAGTTCACTGCTAAGAAAATGTTCCACGTTGTGCTGCATCCTTTTTGATTTTGTCTGCACCTGTGGTATGTTTTGGAGAATTCACCCTTTCGGATGTTCTCAACAAAGACTGAGATAAAACTTGTCAGCATAAAAACGAAATTTAAATGGGAGACAATGTCTTTTACCGTGTCAACACTTAATCGTGCGCCTCGATATTTGATGTCAACTCAATTGGTTTGACGTAAAGCAAATAAAGCTTATGTCTTGTGTTTGCAATATAATCTTCAATGCACTCTTCAGTGGATGTCAAAATGAATAAAGCTGATGCAATGCTAATATTTTCTTCGTCGCGTTCGATGATTCTCTTGGCATTCACTCTTGCCCAATAAAGATGCAGTTGATGTTAAGCGGTAAATATTTCCCTTGATATGCACGATTCCTTCTATGGCAGTGCATGATTTCTTGCGGGGCATGAATATCTTCTCGCTATGAGTGATTTCTTGCTGGGTATGAATATCTTCGTGCGATGCATAAATTTCTGCGAGGCATGAATATCTTCTCGCGATGCATAATTTCTGCGAGGTATGAAATGTTCTCGTTATGCATAATTTCTATGAGCTATGAAATTTTCTCGCGATGCATAACTTTCTGCGAGACATGAAACCTTCTCGCGATGCATAAATTTCTGCGAGGCAAAAATATCTTCTCACGATGCATGAATATTGACTCGCGATGCATGAATATTGACTCGGGATGCATGATCTTCCGCGATGCATGAATATTGACTCGCAATGCATGATCTTCCGCGATGCATGAATATTGACTCGCAATGCATGATCTTCCGCGATGCATGAATATTGAATCGCGATGCATGAATGTTAACTCTTGATGTTATCCTAGGTACCAAATGAATATAGTGCTACAATCAAGCAACATGGTGATCTTCATCCATCGGGGGAATTTGCTGATTTTAAGGCAAAGTTATTAACGTGCGTCCATAGAAAAATTGTTAGTTTTAATAACGAACTAATCTGTGTCGATTTCTTTAGCTCTCTGCTTTTTGTCCCGTTTTTCCAGTTGATTTCCCGATATCTCGACCCTTGATAGATAAGACAAAATATTTTATGCCGAAATAAATAAAACGTTGAAGGGAAAATTTAAGAGAAATAAATTTTTGAGAAATAGTATCTGAAAGAGGTCAATGCCAAGTCATGTCATAACAGGCCTAAAAAACATCTTTGATTCTAATGCTTGTAGGTTTATCTGATTATTCGCTGGAGAGTTTTCAGAGTCACTCCGGACATGTAGATAAACCCATACTGAAATTTTGAGGCCATCCTCAAAAAAAATTTCCAATTGCAAATCTCGAAATATCTTCAATCTTTACTTGCTGAGGAAGGATCTTCTCCTCGAGAACTTTTGAGTCCATCTCAAAATTTTGTCCCAGTTTCTATTGTAAGGAGGAATAGAAATCTTACGGGAGATATGACCGAACCCTTGTGATGCCTACATATCCCATTAAGGAAGGAATTAGTCAAAGGTAGTTCCCCCTTAAAATTTAACAAAAGAGAAATGACAAAGAAACCGACCGAGGCCAACATAGGCCGCCTACGTATCTCATTCTTGAGAATTCAGGTCGAACGTAGTTCAAATACAAAAAAATAATTAAGGGGATAAATGGGGTGACCGAGGCCGACATAGGATGCCTATGTATCTCATTCTTGAGAATTCAGGTCAGACGTAGTTCATTACAAGGAGGATAAAATTTAAACCAAGCAAATACAAGCAAACTAGAACAAATACAAGTTGAAACTTCACACGTAGTATCTCTTTACAGCGTCTGAGTTTATAGGTTTCGTCCATGCGGTACCATCCATATCTGACATGACCAAAGCACCTCCGGATAATACCTTGCGAACCATGTAGGGTCCTTGAAAATTTGGCACGAATTTTCCTTTGTATTCGTATTGATGAGGAAAAATGCGCTTAAGGGCCAACTGACAAACTTCGAAAATTCTGTCTCTTACTCTCATGTAAAAAGCATGAATCATTCTCCGTTGATACAACTAACCATGAAAATAGCAACCATTCCTTCTCATCGATCAATGTCAACTGATCAATTCTCTTGCTCACCCATATAGCATTACTCAACTAAGCTCCTTGGATGATCCTTAGGGATGGTATCTTAACTTTAGCATGTATAAGTGCCTTTGTTCCACATACTAGCAAATATGGAGTGGCTCCAGTCGATGTTCTGACAGACGTTCGATAACCCAACAAAGCATATGGCATCATCTCATGCCAACCTCGTTGATTGTCAATCATCTTTTTCATGATCTTCTTGATATTCTTATTGGCAACCTCCACAGCTCCGTTCATTTGAGGATGATAAGCAGTTCAATTTCGGTGAGTAATCTTAAATTGATCGCATATATCTCTCATCAAGTGACTATTGAGATTGTCACCATTATCAGTAATGATGGATTCTGCTACCGCAAACCTGCATATCAGATAGTTACGAACAAAATCAGCAAGAACTTTCTTGGTTACCGACTTGTAAGAAGCTGCATCCACCCACTTGGTGAAATGATCAATAGCAACCAAAATGAATCTGTGTGCATTTGAAGCGATTGTCTCCATCGGACCGATGACATCCATACCCCAAGCTACAAATGGCCAAGGTGAACTCATAGCATGAAATTCGTGAGGTGGCACTCGAATCAAATCACCGTGCACTTGACATTTATGGCATTATTGCACAAACTTGCAACAATCTTTCTCCATAGTCATCCAGATATATCCGGCTCGAAGGAACTTTCTTGCCAAAGTGAGCCCGTTCATATGTGTGCCACAAACTCCAACATGTATGTGTTCAATAAGCTTCGCAGCTTCAACAACATCAACACATCTCAGAAGACCTAAGTCTGGAGTTCTCCTATATAGGATTTCTCCACTTAGAAAGAAATTGAGAGCCATACGGCGTATCGGCTTCTTCTGATTGGATGCAGCATCTTCAGGATAAATCCCGGACTCCAAATACTTCTGTATATCGAAATACCATGGCAAACCGTCTGGTTCTGCTTCTACATGGGAACGATGGACTGGATGTTCTTTCAACCATATATCCAGCGGATCAACATAATCTGTATCCGGATATTTAATCATCAAAGCAATGGTGGAAAAAGCATCGGCCAATTCATTCTGTATTCTAAGAGTATGTCTGAATTCGATCTTATGAAACCTCATGCACAACTTATTCACATATTGCACATAAGGTATAACCTTTGGGTTCTTCACAACCCATTCTCCTTGAACCTGATGAATCAAAAGATGTGAGTCTTCAATAACCAACAACTCGTAAATATTCATGTCGATGGCCATCTTCAACCCAAGAATACAAGCTTCGTATTTGACCATGTTGTTCGTGCAATTAAATTGGAGCTTAGCTGTCATGGGGTAGTGCTAACCAGATTCTGAGATTAAAACTGCTCCAATACCTTTACCTTTATGATTTGCCGCTCCATCAAAGAATAATATCCAACCTGGATATGCTTCAGAAATATCCTCATCCACAAATGACACTTGTACATCGTGAAAATAAGTCTTAAGTGGTTCATACTCTTTATCAACGGGATTTTCTGCAAGATGATCAACCAAAGCCTGTGCCTTTATCGCTTTCTGAGTCACATACACAATGTCAAATTCACTCAGCAACATTTGCCACATAGCTAACTTTTTGGTCGGCATTGCCTTCTAGAAGATATACTTCGGTGGATCCAATCTGTAAATGAGGTGTGTAGTATAAGAAGACAAATAATGTCTCATCTTCTTGGAAAGCCACGTCAAAGCACAACATGTTCTCTCCAACAAAGTGTAACGAGACTCATATAGAGTAAACTGGTTGCTTATATAATAGATCACCCTTTCCTTCTTTCTTGTCTCGTTGTGTTGACCAAGTACGCATCCGAATTAACTATTTGAGACAAACAAGTACATCAACAAAGGAATCCCTCCCCGTGGAGGAACCAATACCGGTAGATTGGATAAATAGTTGTTAATAGCATCAAAAGCAGTCTAACTCTCTTAAGTCCACTTTATCGGGGCGTCTTTCTTCAATAGCTTGAAAATAGGCTCATACATCATGGTTGATTGAACTATGAATTTACTGATGTAGTTTAACCTCCCGAGGAAACTCATCACATCTTTTCTCGTCCTCGGTGGAGGCAACTCTTGAATCGCTTTAATCTCAGAAGGATCGAGCTCAATGCCCCTTCTGCTGACTATAAATCCCAACTTTCTGGCTGGAACTCGAAAAGCACATTTGGCGGGATTTAACTTCAAGTTGTAACGACGCAAAATGTCAAAGAATTTCCTTAGATGTGTCAAATGGTCCGAACTCTCGCGGGACTTGATTATGACGTCATCCACATACATTTCAATCTCCTTATAAATCATGTCGTGAAATATGGTCATCATAGCTCTCATGTAGGTAGCACCAATATTCTTGAGGCCGAACGGCATCAGTCTGTATTGATATACACCCCAAGGTGTAATGAAAGCTGTCTTTTCTGCGTCTTCCTCATCCATCCGAATCTAATGATAACCTGCATAACAATCCACAAATGACTGCATTTCATGCCTAGCGCCTTTATCAATCAAAATATGAATATTCGGCAACAGAAAATTATCCTTCAGGCTAGCTTTGTTGAGATCTCTGTAGTCCACACAAATCCTGATTTCCCGTCCTTTTGGGCTACCGGAACAACATTGGCTAACCAAGTTGGGTACTGTGTCACTTCCACCAATCGATATTCTATTTGCTTGGTGATATCTTGTTTGATCTTTAAACTTAGTTCAGGCTTGAACTTCCGAGCCTTTTGCTTCACCTGATCGAACCCCGGGTTAATCGGCAGTTTATGAGATAAGACATCGGTACTCAGCCCTTGCATGTCACCAACTTCCCAAACGAACACATCAATATATTCCGTAAGCAAATGAATTAGGACTTCTCTCTGAGCTTCATTTAGGTGGATGTTGATCTTAACTTCTTTAACACATTCTGGAATCCCCAAATTTAACGTTTTCGTTTCCTCTATATTTGGTTTATGCTGATTTTTGAACTGCTGAAATTCCTCGCGACATACTCCTGTTCCTCACATTCTTCTTCGTAATAATCAACCTCGTCATTACCAGTCTCATTTTGTTCTTTCAGCTCGTAACATGACATGACATTGGCAGGTCTAAAACTTACATTACTGAAACCATAAATAGACAACGTTAGGAATGTAAAGTACAACAAACGACTAAATAAATAAATTTAAAAATAAAGAGGCTTTCATTCAAATTTAAAAATAATGCAAACTTTGGCCTTGACATAGGGCCATGTTGCCTTCTTGAACATCAGGGCTGAAAATTTGAAAATTCAAACAGTTAAGAAAATGCAAAATGATGGGTCTCGGGCCTCTTCCGGACTACCACCGATTTTAACGTGCATGAAATGATTTTTCCTACAAAGGAGTTCGGGGGATAAGGATGGGCATAGTGGTTCAGTTTTGCAGCATATCTCCCGGCTCAGCGTCGCGGATACCAACTAGTTCGACCTCTTCCTCAACGACAACATAGATCTCCTTGAAGAGGTCACAGATTCCTTGCCAAGGCCTTCATGCTCGGCATACTCCCAGATTGGAAAGGATTTATAGATATGTGGGATCGCCTTAACCAATGTTTGATCATTTTTCTTCTTCGTCTTCATGTCATCATATGTGGGGATGTACCCCAAACCATATCTGGCTCCCTTGACGAGGAACGGAAAAGGCTCAATAATTCCCTGGGAATCTCTTCCCAATCCAGAACCTAGTTCAACACCATTCTATAGAATCACAGTTGCTATTATCTTGTATACGTCAGGCATGGGAGTCTGTGGGGGCCAAGTCTTCACCGGTGGCATTCACCAGCTCCACTGTGTAGAAATATGTACCTCGCGATATCTCATCAATGATCGGCACCTGTCTGCCAGAGTGACTCCCTTAGCCATGAATAACCAACTATTCGTTCTTCCACACGAGCTTCATCATCTGATGTAGAGTAGAAGGGACAACTCTAGCCATATGGACGAAAGGCCTTCCTAGAAGAAGGTTATAACTCGTATCGATATCCAATACTTGAAATTCTGCTCTGAATTCTGCTAGTCCCATTTGAATGATAAAATTCACTGCTCCCAACATATCTCTCTGAACCCCATCAAAGGCTCTTACGATTACTTGGTTTTGTTCAAGTTTTCCCAAGTCAAACCTTAACTGCCTCAATGTCGACAACGGGCAGATATTCAGACCAGATCCATCATCTACCAAGACGCGGCTGACAACCGTTCCACTGTATACATCAATGATGTGCATTTCCTTGTTGTGTGACCTCCCTTCGAAAGGCAACTCATCGTCACCAAAACTGATTTAGAACCCTTGAATAACCTGGTGAATCATAGAAGCCACGTTATCGCTGCTTGTGCCCGTGGGTACGTACGTATCGACGAGAGACTTCATCAAAGCCTGCCTTTACGATTGAGAACTCATCAACAGGGCCCATACGGATATCTGAACTGAGTCTTCTCAAAATTCTTGATGATAGAATAATCATTTGGTTGCATTCTTCTCCAAAATTCCTCCGCTTCGCCTTTACTTATCGGCCTTTTATCCTGATCCTTCTTTTGACCTCCGAGAGCAAGCTCTTTAGGAGTGTAACATCTTCCGGATCTGGTCATGCCTTGAGCAGCAGCAGTTTCAATAACGAACTTAGGCTTGACGAGAGCTTTTGATGGTACCAAAGCAACAGCCTTTGCATGTGTCAAAATAACGAACTCTTTTTTCTCTTTGATGCTTAAAAAGGCTACATCCTTTTCCAAATAATCGTGAACGATGGGATTAATCATTTTCTTTCCACACCAGTCAGTGTCTGTCTCGATCATATTGACATTGCCGCCCTTATGATTCAGCAACGGGTTGGTGTTGACATTTCATGCCGCTGGTTGGAGAGAGACTACCTCTTGGTCAATCAAATACTGAATTTTTTGCTTGAGGTTGACACAATCCTCAGTATCATGCCAACACTGTTGGAATGATAAGCACATCTTTGATCAGGTCTGTAGAATTTGGAATTGACATCCATGGGTTTGGGCCCCACAGGGTGGATGTATTCGACCGCAGCCAGTCGCTCGTAAAGCTTTGTTCAGCTTTCAGCGAGCGCAGTGAAATTCATTGAAGGCTTCTTCTCCAATCTGGGTTGGGGAGGGTCATAACTACCTTGTTGAGGAGTAGGCACCTTTTGATAACTTATGGTATTTGGACGGGGAGCTTGGCTTCTGGGATATGGATTTGTTTGGTAGTTTGGCGATTGAGCTATGTAATTCAGAGGGGAATTCTGGTATAGTGGATCTTGAACTTGATAAAGAGTACGGGGTGCTCGGTAGCTCGACTGCACGTTAGCGCAATTGGGATCAACAACCTGGTAGGGAGACGGAATTTGGTAAGGTGGAAGATGATTTTAGTAAATGGGAGATGGATTTTGGTAATTTGGGGATGGACTTTGGTGTACTGGAGCTTGGACGTTTGGATAGATGGGGGTAGAAGTATGTTTATTGGGATGACTAGATTGCGTGTAGCAAGCTTGGTAGGACTTTTGGGAAGCCGGGAAGGACCTTGGTAATATGAAGAGCTCCTGGGGGTTTTCCTTCCCCCATATGAAACACCAACGATTTCTTCTCTTGTTTTTTTCAACAACCCTGAAGATCCACGCAATTTGGCTACACGGGCTATCTTTCCTAATTTTAAACCGTCCTCGATATTCTCACCAATCTTGACTATGTAAGAAAACTTAGCTCCAACGAGCAACATAATTCTATCATAATATTCATTCTCTTGCACGCGCACGAATACCTCAACATTTTCTTTCTCAGACATGGGTGGTATCACCCTTGCCGCTTCTTTTCTCCACCTATAGGGGAACTCCCTATAGTTCTCGATTGATTTTTGATTCATCTTCTCCAAAGAGTATTGGTTTGGAACAATTTCTATGTTGTAAGCAAATCGATCGATGAAATATTTGGCCAATGCATTCAAGCTGGTCCATTGCCTGGTTTCATGCGATGTGAACCACTCAAAAGCTTCTCCGCACAGGCTTCAACAGAAGAGCCACATCTATAAAGCTTCATCCCTTCCAACTCCAACGAACTGGTCTCAGTAGGCTCTCAAGTGATCCATAGGGTTGCTTACTCCTCCAAAGGTGTCAAACTTCGAGATTATGAACCCTTCTTGCAAGTTCAAATTTTGATGAATACATAAGTCTTCATAATTAAGCCAGGCAGTATCAGGGACGCATTGGATCTTTCATTTCTTTCTTGATCTCTTCCTTTATGTCGACCTTTACCTATTCCTTTACCCTCCACTCATTTTCCTGTTCCTCATAATGGTCCAGCTCAGACCGTGCACACTGTGCTCGACAGGGATGGCAATTTGGAAAGTGGCTCTATTTGGTAAGGGTAGAGCTACAGAGGGACTCTGAGCATTTTGAGCGGTTTGATAATTTTATGGGTACGTCTGAGGGTTGGTATTCTAATTCAAGCGGTGGTGGGGTGTTTGGGGATTGAAAGTATTATGGTTTTGATTTTGGTTTTGATTTTGCGGTGGTTGAGCGGTTTAATGGTGGGTATTTTTAGGATGGGGTGGCACTTCGGGGGTGGTTGTTTTGAGGAGGAGGTGGAGTTTTGTAGGATGCACAAGCATATTGGGGATTTAGGTTAGTCATATGTATAACTGACGGATGCTGAGCAGGTGTAGATGACATGTTCTGGGCTGGATCCATATTTGAAGAAGGGAAGTAGATTGCAGGCCTCCCATCAGCAGCGTTAGCAGTAAATCCAGGTGGAGGCATATTCTGTGTCTTTTGCATTTATACTCTCATCTCTACAATCTGTTGCATCAACTGCAGAATCAACTCATTCTAGTTTGCTACGGTGGGTTGAGCCACCACAACATCAGTAAGACTCACTTCTTCGTTATTATCCCCCATAACTGTCTTTCCTTTGTCTCAGCTTTGTCTAGGAAAGGAATCTGCGGAACCCTTTGATCTAGTGAAATAGGGATGATCTGCCAGCTTTTGATCGACACAGATCATTTTCAAAGTACCTGAGAGGGAAAACAACTCAAAGGAAGATTTGTCAGTCCAGATTCAGAATACAAAATGCATAGTATCACACAGAGAGAAGATAAACACACAAGTTGCTTTGTTTGAGGATATCTTCAACCCAAGAGTGAGACGGAAACACATTTTTTAACAAGCAGGAGTTTGCTTGTTTTAGTTTTGAAGCTGTCTCAGAAAGGCTAATCACATTGAGATAGGTCTTCTTGCGGCTGCTCTTTGATGTATGTTGATCTGTTCTTTGTATCTTCTCGTAACATGAAGGGGAGAATGAAATTTTTAAAAGATAAGGGACGGGAACGGGAAGGCTGCATACGTATCTCACAAGGAGAATTTAGGACCAATGTAGTTCGAGTACAAAATAAAACATTTTCATTTATTCATTCATTACGATTAGCTCTTAAAAGATAAAATGATGACAACACGTTAGTCATTTCCCTTCTTGTTGCAGCATTAGTCTCCTCTTTTCAGGCGACCTAGGAATGGAGGTTTGTATATGATTTCCTCGTCGTCGTCTTCCCCAGTCGCTTCAGGGTGAGCATTATCGGGACCACTATTGGCTCCTTTGCCCATTTTGCGAAGTTTGTGAATTATGTTGCTGTGAATTGTTTTCTTCTTCTTCCTCAGTGCAGCCACCCTTTCTCTCATGGAGGCAAATTCTTCCATTTCCACTTTCAGCTCCTCATCAAGTGACATGCTTTTAGCTAACAGAGCAGTTATCTCTGATTCTATTGTCGCCTCTCTCGGTTCTCTTTCTTGCACTTTCAACCGAAGCATGTCCATTTCTCTCACAAATCCTCTGTCTCTATCTCAACATATTTCTTTCTCTTTATCCGTGATGCCAGATCCTTATCCAGCGTCATGGTTGCAGTTTTGTAGATTGCGGTGGCCATGTCGACTCTGAGCCCTTCCTCCTTGGCTTCTTGAATTTCTCGAGTGATTTGTTCTATCTTCCTTTATAGTTCTTCTCCAATGAGTTCCATCTGGATATTCTTACCTCTGTCCATAGCAGTGATTTTTGCCTTTCCTGAGACGGTAGAATAGTGTTTTAGACTTTGGGGTATAGGAGGTTTCTTTTGGGTGAGAATCTTGATACTCGGAAATTTTGGCCGGACATTTGTAAAAGAGACTTCTGTATATTCTTTTGGAAATTTCTGGATAAGAGTGGGTTTACGATATCCTCATTCATAGCAACATAACACATAAGTAGTTAAACACACATATCGTGTCCTAAACATGCTTGTGACCCTTTTATGCCAAGGGTAGGCCTAACGAATTGAAGGATGTATATGCTTTTTTAACCCGATTTATTATCCCCAAAATACTTCATTAATAGCATCCAAAATGTCTGATAAACATAAAATAAAGAAATAGTTCTTAAAATAAATTACAAAACAATGTACAAATTAAGTGGTCCCACGCAGGTGATGGTAAGTAAAACTCAAGCCTCCTCTGATCCTTCTTCAAGTCTGGTACTCTTGGCGATGTTGACCTCTTCCCACATAGCATATCTGTTCGCCCAGAGATGATCTCTCGCCAATCAAGCTCCTTCTTGATGTCTGAACCCCTCTATCGACTGAATTTGTTGTTCCAGGCTATCATCTAACTCTGTCATGCACTCTCTAGCTCTTCGTAGTTCTTGTTTCAATCGAGCTATGACTTTGGCATCTTCTGAGTGACGGCGTTCATGCTCTAATTAATTCTTATCAAACTTCTCTTGATGTTGAAGTCGAACTTGTTGTTTTGCTCCAACATCTGCAATAATGTGAGAAACATTCAGACCAGCCTCAATAGTTCCAGCGAGACTCTTTTTCAACCATTCTTTGTACTCCCTCAAACATTCTGGATGAAACCTGTTGTCTACAGGTTAACCCAACACTCTTCAAAATCTCCACATCCTATGCATGTCTTCAACAATTGTAACTCATCCATTCTCGTGGTCACTTGCAAATTTTCTCATATCTGCGATCTGGGGAACTCTTGTTTCCCTCCTAGTTGTCTCAATAACTCGACCGAGAGAATATGGTATAGTCCCTCTTAACCCAGCAAATACCAAATAAGGGACCTTTTCTGTTCGAACCACCATATTCTTAGTTACCACCAAACTATCCATTGACCATTGTACGTCTTCTTCTCTCAGCCCTTGAAGCCTTGGATACCAAAAACTCTCTCTCCAGTCTTATTGCAACGATTGTGATACAACCACCAATCATGACCATATAGCTCGTCTGATTGCCTTAGGGGATCTAGTTCTTTTGGATTATGAGTCTTGATCAAATGTCGCATCATCCACCATTGTAGTATCATATTACATCCTTGAAAAAAGCGTTCTCCACTCTGACACCTGTCTAAAGCCCTGTAGATGTCGGCCAGAATCATAGGAGCTAAAGTGTAGTACTTTGTTGATGTTTTGTAATCCACACCATGGAAAATGGCATGAGTGACCATAAATACACTAGGATGAATAGTGTATTTTGTCCCTTGAGAGAAAACCATAGTTCCGAGCAAACATATTGCAAATGTGAGGGGACACGTCTCTTTCCATTTTTCTTTTGAAACGAACTCGTCTTCATAATTCTCATAAGCCCTTGCACGCCTAAACCGATAGTATAGTTTTCTTAAAGGTATATTTGGGCCAGGGAGCTTGTCCATCCACTCGGCTTTAACCAATGACAACTTTTCTCTATTTTTGGAAAAATCCCATATTATGGGATTTAGGAGATCTATATCTGGATGTCGTTTCCTTTTGTTTCACATGGAGACACATTCATAGCTGATAAGAACTTCTTCTATAGTTGGCGTCAACTCCTTTTGTTTGGCGACACATTCATAGCTGATAAGAACTTCTTCTATAGTTGGCGTCAACTACACTTCCCCAAATCGAAAGACCATGTTCTCACTCTCCCAGAATTTCACCATCGTCCCAATTAGGCCAGGCCAAGAATTCATCTCTAGCAGCGACGGAAGGTAATCTATGTGTTTCTGAATGATCATTTTCTCGTCGTTGTACATGAACCTCCACCATACTTTGAGGAAGGGATCGGGGATGGTAACCATTCTTGTTTTCAAAGGCTCGTGCATTGGATTCATCCTACAAAAATAGCAAACAAAAATTAGTCAACCCCCACCCTGTAGACAATAAATTGTTTAAAACGCATATACATCCTTCAATCAACACGTAAGCATGATTATCTGTTTTTGGCAATTTGGGCCAAGTAAACACAAGGTGGGCTTCTAATGGGCCCAACACGCCTTTGACGTCGTGTCATCTTAGTTTAAATGCTCCTAAATTTGAGATTTGGCTAAGCTCTACGCTAGTTCACTACGAGCGAATTTTGAAGAGACCGGGAACCCAAACGGACAATTTGGGCTGGAACTCGCGACAACCATTGGATGCATGACGAACCTATATATTGCCGCTAATTCCGAAAAAGGTCGAGTATAAAAAGTCCGGTTGCGGTTCCGCAAACTGTCCTTTAATATACTATACAATATGTATCGGAATTATGCCATGATATGCAACGTCAATTTAAAATTTAAGCAATTTAATCACATATAAACAATTCAATAATAATACTTAGTCCAAATAGTCAAACTATTTTGGTTAGAACTTAATTAATCCCCAACAGAGTCGCCATTTCTGTGTCATTGAAAATATATAGTAAAGTAAAAATGACTAAGTTTTGAAAAGTCAATTAATCTTATGATTTAAGAAATATTAACAGAGTCGCCACTTCATTTTTTTAGTAAAAATCAAGAAAAACTTATTAATTATTTTCAAAAGATTTAAAACAGATAAAAATCAATTGAAAAGGGTTCGAAGTTCAAATATACTTTCTGAGAAGGTATTAGGCCCTTGGAATGCCCGTTATCTCGCGGTGGACCGGCGATTTGACTATATGACCTTTTTAGAATAATTTTCAAGTATTTATATAAACAAAGTGAATTTAATTCTTTTACTATTTTTTATTACCACTTAATTATATAAAAATTGGAAATGAACTAAAGGGAGAAATTTTAAAGAGAAATAAGTTAAAGTAAAGATAAGGTTANATATATATATATATGTATGTATATAAAATTTTAAAATCTAAAAAATGACTATCTTTCGGGATTAACTAAATTAAAACCAAAAATCAAGTAGTACGTTAATGGCTTCAATAACAAACAAAGAGTAACGATAGAAGTGTCAAATTTGGGCCTTTGGGCCAAATTACAAAGCCTTGAACATATCATACACCTAAAAAATTCATCCAAAATATAGGTTTCGGCCCAAATTTCACCAAAATGACTGCTGAAAATTCTTAAGGCTTATGGGCCTCTTTGCCTTGAAAAACCAGCGTATACATTTTGCGTATATCGCTGTATACAAACGCCTTTTCAAGTCTTTCTCCTTCCTTATTCCTGTAAATAACCCCTGACTCGCATTTTTCATCAAATTCACGTTCATGCATTTTTGAAGGGCTACATCGTATATTCCGACTGTATACCAGTGTATACAGATGATATATTAATCTGTTTTCTCGACTTTTCGGGACTAAAAAGTTATTGTCAGCAATGTATTGTAAGCTCTTAACCTGTAAACAAGATTCGTGGGAGGGATGGGCGACTCAGAGAGGATAATTTTAGCCTTTGTGTCTCAATCACGAAGATGTAGGGGAGAAACAAGGTCCGCAAAGACTCGGATGAAATTTCTCATACAAAGAAATGAAAATACATTAGCATATGAAATGGTCACAAATAAGACACGGCTTAGAAACACAAAAAGAACTCAACTAAAATGAAAAAAAAATAAAAATTAACAGGAAAGAAAAAAAAATGAATGAAAAATTGAAAAGAAAATTGAAATAAGTAAAATGACAACACCCAACAATTGCATCCAAGAGTAGTAAATGACTTCCCTTTTTTGGGGAGAGACAAAAAAGAACGAAATTGACTTAGCAGGAAAAACAAAATTTCATGAATTGAACCATGCTACGATATACTTGAAATAGAAAGTATATATGAACTTGTGAGCATTGGAGTTGGGGGTTAACATACATAAAGGCAAAAATTATACTGGATATTCACAAACCATACATCACATGTTTAAACCAAAAAAAAAAAGAACAATAATTTCACCGAAGAACCTTGTGGAGCTAATCTATCGCTAATAGACAAGAGAAAACTTTGTATACATATGTGTGTATATATATATTGAAAGAGTAACACAGCAGCCATCCAAAAAAATATTTTTTTAAAGAAAAATCACAGTAATGACTAACCCTACAAATGTGTCGTCAAACAGTAATGACCAGCTGTGCTGAACATACGTTATATCTAAGACTAAAGTTGGAACAAGAATTTACTTGGATGTTGAAGTCCTGGACAACAACTTATTACAAGTTTTAGTCTTCCCATTTAGCCAAGATACGAGAAAGAAGACAAAGTGTGTCCTCTTGCAAAGGCTATCGACAATTAAACCTACAAACTAATACATAACAAGATATAAAACATTGAAAATAAAAGCTACCAGGGATCTTGAATCGAAAACCAAAAGTTCATAAAAGACAATATGGAACAAATAATGGTACGCGACACAAGAACATAATCTCAATATTTCAGACAAGCAGAAACTAAGCCATTGGGATTATTAACTCGCCCAAACTCAAAAAAATATCGTAGTTAAGAAATATGTGCGACGAATGACTAAAAAATAAACTCTTTTACACTTGATAAACAACAAGAACGAGAAGAAATGACATAAGAGAAGTAAATCACGACTAAACCGAAAGAGACCGCACATGCTCGCAAATAACTCCAAACAGAACCTATATACATATTTCTCGGTTAGAAAGAAAGGATATTGTTTGTTAAAAGGATCGCCAACCAATTTATAACATATGAAAAATCTGAACAAATTTAACACATAAGGAGAGCATAGGCACAACCAAATATGCGATGTAAATAGGGTAACATGTGATGCGACATAGACGGAACAACATACAACTAAACAACAATTAATAAAACCAAGAGAGGCTTTACCTCTTTCCGTGCAGTGAACGTGGAAAGACGAGATGAAGGCAACGACTTCACTTCCACCACAATGCGACTCCAAGAGGGCAGATGAACAGAGCGAAAATAAAATGAGACCCAAAGTTTCTTCCTCCTTTTTATGACTTGGAAACTTGTTTCCAGTCTATTTATGGATGTAGAGCTTCTCTGTGTTTTTTAACTTCAAATTCCATCTAACTTTTCCAAAAATTTTTTCTTTCCAAAATCATTTTTCCCCACAGAAAAATCCTCTCTCAACAAGAAGCCAAAGCGAAAAATATATAGAGGAACATCTAGGGTTGCGAATTCGGGAGGGAAAACCCATTCCAATCCGATTCAGGGGCCCAATTTTTGAATTCAAAATCTCAAAAAAAACTTTCACCATAATTGGATAGAAAACCTTTTCTTGAAATTTCAAAGCATTCCCAATGAGATGGGAGTGAGACGTTGCTCGATCTCATGACCCCAAGGACAGAAACGCGTGCTTCTGCGGCTCTGTTGCGACAACACTACTCAAGGAGATGGGAGGAAGAAGACAAGGCTTCCCGGTGTACTGGGTCGCGTCGTTTTCTTGGGAACTCATTGGCGTTCTTATTTTTTTCGCGTCTGTTCACACGATGAAGGAGAGAAAAATCAAGTGGGTCATGTACTGACTTTGTTGGATTGGGTTTAGAGATATTAGGAGGAACTGGGCCGAGCTAGGGAGAAAAGGAGTAGGCTGGATCAATTTTTTGTGGTTGGTTGGGAATATATGTTGGGGCGGCTAGAGAGGTGAGAAGAAATGGCATGAGCTGAAATATATATATATATATATATATATA
>NC_028642.1:18767772-18774201 GCF_001406875.1 Solanum pennellii | reverse complement strand
TATATATATATATGTGTGTGTGTGTGTGTGTGTGTGTGTGTGTGTATATATATATATATATATATAAGAGGGCCCAATTTATTTTAAATAGGTTCAAAGGCTGGATTTTGAGTTAAGAATATTACTAATTTATCCTAATTAAATTATAATTGGCCATTTTGATTAAGTTTTAAAAATAAGACGAATTAATTTAATTGATTAACAAGCTTCTTAAGATTAATAAAATAGAATAATTAATTCGACTATAAACTAAAGATTCAAAATATAAGCTAAAATAATTAACCAAATATTTATGTAAAACAAAATATTACTATCATTATTTTTTCAATTTTGACAATTGATAAAATATAGTTATTATATGAATGATTATGTAAGACATATACATTAGCTAAAACAATAAAAGTGTCAAAATCTCATTTAAAATAACTTGCAAGCTAAATTTCTTCTTTTTTTTCCCAGAGATTTATAAATCTAATTTATTTTAAATTATTTAAACTCGAGAAGCTCGTAAGTTAATTACTATCGAGGAGGGTCAAAATTGGGTGTCAACAATACAAAATATTATAAATTTTACTATTTTTCTATATATAAATCATTTTAACTTGTTGAAATGTTATACATAAAAATTCACAAAATTTTAGTTTGGTAACTAAGATAAAAAAAGATTTATAGTAAAAACTCATAAATATAATATATAGTGAATGGGTACTATTTGTTTTTTTTCTTAAAATTAATAAATACAAATTTTAAAAAGTGATTATTTTCTATCTTTAAGTTGTTTGTTTTCAAGTTATATACAACTAAATATTAGAATAAAAAAAATATGAAAGTGATAAAATGAGTTATCAAAAATATTTATAAAAAAGAGAAAAATATTTATTGCAAAACTAACATACATAAACATTATATTTGATTATGTGCAATAATCCTTAATTTATCCTTTAATATTATCTCTTATAGCCACAACGAGTTAGTTATAATTATGATTTCTATAGAAATAAAGGGATGAATAAAACTACATGGTTACCTATAAAAAAGTTTTTTATCAAGTGGATAATTAAACACCATAATTAAGTTCATTAAATATAAGTTTTGTATATACTAATCCATTAGTAAAATAATAAGATCTCAATAGATTATGTATTAGATTCGAAGTCTTTGCAGGTGTATCAACTAACTCTAAGAGACAAAAAGAATTTAAATTATACCAAAAACCAACCCATCATTGATATTTTATAGCTAAAGTTGAACATTCCAAAAATAATTTTTAAAAAAAGTTTGAGTTGATAATTAATATCTAAAGAGTAACAACATTTATGAAATATTGTTTTCTCCTTATTAGGGATTTGCTAGACAAGAGATAAAACTAATAAAAACCTAAACATGCATTTGAACAAACTATGCATGTCGTGTCTCGAAGCTATCCGTAGAACATGGACAGGGGATCTAGGATCATTTGTCACCCCAAGATAACCTGATGCATATAAGAAACGTATTAAAAATAAAATAAATCAATAAATATTATGCGGAAGCTAAATCAACTGAATAGTTTGAAATGATGGGTAAATACCCACAAAGTATTTAAATAAAGAAAAACTGAGACCTGGAATAAAACTGAAAAAGTAAAAGTCTAACATTATAGTTGAATCTGTCTATGTGTGAAATAGCCTCTAAGTGAGTAGAAATGTTTGAAAATGCCTCACGTAGATCTAGAAACTACTGAGAACTAAAGAATATAAAGCAAGGAAAGATAATGATGTCATCGTCCTCAATCAATGAGGACTAAAAACTGATGCTGCTGAACTAAAGATTGGAAACGATTGATGCGTGATCTAGAAGCTCAAAACCTTAACCTATATCATGAGAAGATATAGCACAGAGTATGAGTCAGTACTTGAAAGGTACAGAGCATGTATGATAGAATAAAACTAAACAATAATCTTAACTGAAAAAACACATAGCTAATCTCATCTGAACAAAACACATAACTGAGGAATGTATGATATAAGCATTATACTAACTGACAATAGTGACATGAAATGACTGAATGCAATGACCAAGTTTATAATATTTTGAGACTTAATACTGAATTGTGACTGATAACATGGTCAATAAAATACAATTTAACTATAAGGCATATACTCATAATCGACATAAAAACATGACTTATGTGAAGTCCAATGTATACGCCCATCGAGAGGACCCAATATACAGAGTTATAGAAGCATGATTGGCGTGAACTAAAATGATACCTACATAGGAGACTTACAAGCTATGCGACACGTAGTTCTGGTACTTGCTTCTCCCAATTGATTAATTATTTAACAATTGACTCAAGTTATGTATTACTAGTTACCTCAAAGTAGTAACATGCAAACTACGAATATAACATTAATATACTGATAATCATATATTCAAAAATTGAGGCATGTGAATATATATAACTAAATTTACTGCCCTAACATGTGTAATTTATAAGCTAAAGAACTGCACAACAAGTTTTTTCTAGTTTATGCATGAATCTTGGCAAAAAACAGTACTACAACATATTACAATGATTTAGATAGATCTAACAACTAAACCCCACCAATTTTTAACATTGAAGAAAACCCTAGGCCTCGATAGAATTAAGGAAGTCAAGAATCTAAGATAATTCTAGGGACCTAATAGATGAAAGGAATGAACTATTTAAATCCCACATGCGTGGTGAAAAAATTCATGGACTACTATATCGATTTCGGGACAGGAACTAATGAAAACTTGCTGCATTCTTTATAAGAGTTTGGTCACCTCTTTCTCCTCATTATGCTCTAATTTTCTATGTTTTTGTGAATGATCTGACTTAGTTATGTTCTAATTATGTTTCTAGGATAAAATTGACCAAAACCAGGTAGTTTAGGGGTTAAAAAACATAGTTAATGTGTCCAATGCATAGGGGAAAACACTAAATTACATGTGACATAAAATCTGCTGAAGCCACCTACGGACGGATCAACGGTCAGTCAAATGATCCACGATTTGTCCTGTCTGTATATAGATCAACTTGAGAGACTATATTTTGAGGTGCCTTTATAGTATTAACCTACGGACGGATTGGCGGTCTGTCAACTGATCCATGATTCGTCTTGTCCGACAATCAATAGACTTTAAAGACGAGGTTCTAAGGGGTCTTGACCTACGATGGATTGATGGTCCATCGACTAAACCTTAATCTGTCTTGTCCGACCGTAGGTCATGCCTTAGAATAGTTTTTCTTGTTAATTAATGGGGAGGGTTGTAAGTTGAGAATTATGGAACATCATAATGTATCGTGGGTCTCCCTATGGTGTGTGGGTGGTGGTCGTTAGTGCCACATGCAACTCTTGGAACTTGCATTTTGTAGTTCTAATATATCGATGCTACATTATCTCCCCCTAGGGAACATTCATCCTGAATATACTACAACTAAACACTGGATTTTCATCTCTAACTTAGCTATGTTCCAAGAACATGCAAATACGTTCAAAATTAAAGTACCAACTGAAGGAACATTAACCTAAGACTGAATTAGTCAAGACCCTCAAAATGAGTTTAGGTGTCTAGAGCTTCACATGTCCCTAAAAAGGTTAATAACATGTTAGTTAAGTTACTTACAGTGTTTATTGTTGATTTAAAGCTTTGGAGATCAAACATCCAATAATGTCATAAATGTTTGTTAGTTAGCCTTGAGACGTGCAAGTGTGTTCTAGTGTGCCTTGGTATGTTTTAAGTGTTTTGGGTGGTGTAAATTTATAGGGGAGGATCATAAATTATTAATGGACATACTAAGGTTAGAAATGGCTGGGCACTACTCCCAGGACCAACCAAAGGGGTCCTTGAAGAGGACCCAAAAGATGGCAGTAGACTTGCTAGGCAGTGTCCATATACGCTTGGTAGTCGACGCCCCATAGCCAACATGACACCCCGTTGTCTGGGAGGTGTATTCCCATACATGGTGTGGGTAGCTCAAGATCCCTTTATTGAGCGTGAGACCCAAACTAGGATTCCTAAGATGGCCAGTCGATGGGTCAACCAGGCGTAGACTAAAGATTTCGATGCTCCCTGCAGTTCTACAACATAAACGCTGCATAGTTAAGGGGTGAAGGAGAAATTCACCCCACGTCCTAATTAGACTATAGACGGTTTATTTTAAATAGGTATTTTAAGTTAGTATATAAGCCTTAACTATAGTTTAGGATTCATTCTTCAAAACAAATCTTTCCCTCTCGAAACAAACTCTCAAAAAAACCCGATTGAAGACCATGCTCAAGAACAAGCTATGGAGGTGGATTCTTGGAACTTTCCTCTTAAAATTTTGTGGGCTACCTCATGTAAAAGTTATGGTAATACATCATCCCTAGATAACCATTCATCTTTGGAGTCCTTTCAAAGCATTTTCAAACATGATTGTAAGTCAAATTCCTATCTATGAATCTAGCCATGGGTTCATTGTTAAAGTGATTTCAAAAGCATTCTAATATTGAATATGTGATTAATCTACAGTTTTAACATGATTTTCAATTCAATTCAATAAAGAACCCATTATCCCTTTGTAACAGTTCAAATCCAAGACATAAGGTCTATTCACTTTTTAAGGTTTGTTTTATGAATATAAGTCATTAAGGAAGTCTAGAAACCAAAACATCCAAGAACATCCATGACGTCCAGAAACTAGTTTAAGGTGGTACTAGCGTGCCTTCGCCTATTTGACTAGCTTTTTGGAGTTGGAAAATGATTAAAATTGGTGGAAGGGTGTCTAACATGTGCTTAATTTTATTCATAGTCGAAACTTATGGGTATTACTCCCGAAGGACAAACTAAGGGCCCTTGAGGAGGACCCTTGCAAGTGGAGTGAAACACTGCCTAGACAGTGTGCACCCACGAAAGGGGACGAACGGAACGTGTGTTGATCGAAAGGGAATCGATACAAACTGTATACCAATACTTAGCCAATTATTTGGAGGCCCTCACCTGCATAGTCTCTGAAANATACTAATCTCCTTATTTCTTTTGTTGTAACTGAATCATCTACCTTTTTAGTTATCCACCATTTAACCTGTGTGTTATCTGTTCTTACGATAAATTTATTGTAAACTATATATGGTTCGGACCCTTGCAAGTGGAGTGAAACACTGCCTAGACAGTGTGCACCCATGAAAGGGGACGAACGGAACGTGTGTTGATCGAAAGGGAATCGATACAAACTGTATACCAATACTTATCAAATTAGTTGGAGGCCCTCACCTGCATAGTCTCTGAACAAATCGATGAGTGTGAAGCACGGAAGAGGGACCATTCGTTGACTCACAAACGGACCGTTGGTCAAGGTCTCATCTATGAGGGTCTAATTTTCCTGCACATTTTAACTTAGTCGTAAATAATTAATTAAGGGGTTTGGTGGTTATTTAGGGACTAAAAGAAGTCTAATTGACTTAATTAACCCCCCATATAAATATCGCAACCCCATTAGTTTGATAACAACTCTCAAAACAAAACTCTCTTCCTTCTCTCTTCTTTCTCTCTCTATTGGAAGACATCGTTGAGCACAAAGCTATGTAAGAGTTTTAGGGGATGTAAAAGGACTATTTCACCATAAATTCTTAATAAAAAATTGTGTTATGGGATCTTATTCACCTTTGTGACCCCTTTATTCAAAGGGTTACTTCAATGTACATTCAAAAGTTGATTTTTCATGTGGGTCTTTCCCAATCTCAAAAATTAGATTATGAATTGAATTGTTTATGTTTTATTTTGGATATTATGAGTAGATTTACATGTATTCTAACTTAATTAAGATATTTCTTGATGTTTTTTTCTAGTTTGTAGAAGATGTCCCTTAACCCTTAACCCTAGGTTTGATCTTTGTATGAATTAGTGTTTATTTGGTTCAATTAACTTGGTTATTGGCTGAATTACTACTAGGTGATGTTGTTACACTAATCATGAACAAAATTAGGGTGATTGGTAGTCTTTAATGCTAGTTATTGAGAAGATGATCTAGGTTATAAAGTGAATTGACCTAAGTATCTTATCTTAAGCTATGATCTAGTATTGAATTGTGAGGTAGTGATTTTTCTAGCCTTGTTATTGTCACATCCGGATTTAACCACTAGATGTAACCGGCGTCCATACCCTTTGAGGACTAACACTAGCCTCTTAGTCTTACATCATCACATTAATAGGTCAAGAATACGGAAAAATTAAAATTTTTCATTACATCTTCTTGGAGGTTTACATAGACCTCTGCATACACATAAAATATTCATATCGAGTATACATAGACCCTTCGTATAGGAAGGTTACACAGCCTACTACTTTTATTGCACACAGACACAGACACACACACACACACACATATATACATATATATATATATATACATATATATATATATATATATATATATATATA
>NC_028642.1:18766099-18767673 GCF_001406875.1 Solanum pennellii | reverse complement strand
ATATATATATATATACAGACACACACATATATTTATATATATATATATATATCTATATATATGTATATTTATATATAAGAAAGAATTTTCTCCTCTTGTACCATCTAAACGATCGTACAAATTTGGGCATAGCCCTACATCAATGTAAACAAGCCACATATAGGCTTATACAAATCATACTCAAATGAAAATAGAGTGAACATAAGAGTCTTTGAATCAAAGTGACTCCCTAAGCTAGATATTTGCATCGCCCTCGGAAAGTGAGGACCTACCCACTTGGATGGTAGAGAATGTCCAAGTCTTCTTCATGTTGTCTCGAATGAGACTTCAATGATTGGAAGCTAAAATGTTTGGGAAAAAGGAAGAAAATGGGGTTACTATGCCAGTTGTACTATGTATGAGCCCATATGCACATATAAGATCAAAACATGATAAAAATGGACATTTAGTTAAACCATTCTATTTTTACCCTTTAAAAAACCTTATGCATAGTCAAACAAGCCATACCCAGAAACAAGACATACTTATTAAATGTAAATCAAGTAATATGCACATCATACTTTAACCCATAATCTACTACAACCCTATCATCAAGGAATAACATCACAAGCATGAATAAGAGTTAATTATATCATAATAAGCAAGTAAAATACCCATGAATCCTCATTAAGTCAACAAGTGCAATGACCAAACAAATCCCCATAACCTTACTCAATAAAGTAGATCCAACAAGAACCCATATCGAATGTCTAACTTCACATTCGATTATACCTTATATTAAGATTATAGGGTTGTATAATGTTTAATTGAAATGTCTTGACTATGTTGAGAGGTTGATTAAGGTGTAAGTGCTATAATGATGGTTAAAACTATCAATGTGCCTTAAAATGTTATGAAATGTAAAGTGTTAAACCTCACTTATATGAGTTGTGATGAAAGGATTTAAATTCATACAAAACTTATTGAGCTATTGATGATGATGATTATACAAGGGGTAGACCCAATGGCCTAAATTAAGTTATGATGGATAATTAAAGGCTAAAAGACATTTCAAAAACGGACTCGATCTTAGCACCGAGTGAACTAAATAGAGCAGTGTCCTTTCACACATAGAGAAGGCAGGAGCACTACATCACTCTTGACATTGGAGATCATATGCATGGCACATAAAGAGGATCCCAACTAAATCTCGTAGTTCTTGAACTATGTATCCCCCATAGGAATACCAGCTAGTGGATCCATGTAGTTGCTATGTTTAATGTTTTTGTAGTAATTTGTTAAGTAGTCCGCCTTCTTTCGGTGTAGGGTTTTATGACACCGAATTCCACACTAGCTCATGTGGTCTATGTCGGTTAGGTCAAGATGTTCCCAAAAGTTAAAACAAATTAAAGGACTAGAACTCTAACTTTGATAACCTAAGGGGTCTAGCTTAGTCTAGGTAGGGGTATGGAACTCTACCTAGACATTGCACTAGTTAGTCTGGAGGGGAGTCTTAGGAGGAGGTTCTTATAATGTTTATGTTACGATAATATATGATGTGTATATATATATATATATATATATATATATACACA
>NC_028642.1:18758716-18765380 GCF_001406875.1 Solanum pennellii | reverse complement strand
ATATATATATATATATATATATATATATGACGACCATGTCATATTGTTGATGCTATATGTTGATTTGTTCATTTATGAATATGACTTGGGTTATAATGATAATATACGATGAAATGTAAGCCTACATACCGTGAAATGTAAAGTTTGACATTGGTCATGTTTTCTTGTTGAGGATACTTGATTTAGTAAGGTTATGGGGCTTTGCTTGGTCATTGCACTTGTTAAGTTAATAAGAACTTATGAGTAGTGTCTTTCTTATTATGATATGCTTAACTCTTATTCATTCTTGTGATGTTATTCCTTGATGTTAGGTTGTAGTAACTCATGATTTTAAGTGTATTGGGATAGGTGTTACTTGCTGGTATACCTATCATGTTTGGTTGATTAGTATGATTTGCTTGACTTTGCGTTAAGTCCAAAAAATGAGAGGGTAAAATCACATGTTTTAATAAAAAGTCCTTTTTATCATGTTTTGCTTGTGTATGTGCAGAAGATATCATACTTAGTACATGTGGAGTACTAACCCCCATTTCTTCCCTTGTCCCACACATTTTAGGTTCCGGTCGTTGAAGCTGATTTGAGGTGATTTGAAGGAAGACTTGGACATTCTATCATCCAAGTGGTAGGTCCTCATCTTCCTCGAGGACGATGCCAATATTCTTTTTGTGAAGTTACTTAGTTACTACAACTTTTGTATTGACTCTATTACCTATTTGAGATAAAGTTGTATAAAGCCTATATATGGCTTACTTTTATTGATGTAGGGGTATGCCCAATGTTATTGTCCTCATTTAGATGGTTTATGAGATGAGATGAATTTATGACTCTATTTCTTTACTATATCAGTGTGTGAAATAAAAGTAGAAGACTATATAATCTTTTTATACGAACGACTCTATGTATACTCGATATTATTATGATTATGTGTATGTAGAGGTCTATATAAACCTCCGATTAAAAGTAGTTGAAATTTTTTGAATTCTTCCGTATTTTTACTCGATGAATGCAATGATGTAAGACTAATATGCTTGTATTAGTCCTCAAAGAGGATGACGACTCCGGTTACGTCTAGGGGGTAAATCCGGATGTGACATCATCAACCCCTAAATTTCCCAAAACACCTCTCACATAAATAGGTCTTTTTGTGAAGTCTAAATGTCAAAATTATGATTTTACCAAATCGGGGAAGTGGCTCCGCGCCACACGGACAAAAAACACTTCTATTTTTGAAAAATATATTTAACCAATGAGGTCTGTATTGGATGCGCTCGCTTGGAAGCCCACTAATTCTTGACTTTTGCAGGCTGCTTTGGCAGCTTGCCCACCCATGTTGGGTCGTCCTCCATGACCCTTTGGGTGGTATTTGGGGTCCTTTTCATTCGTTCAGACCCTCTATTCAACAATCTACCTAACAAAAGTATTTTTTTCAATTTTTAGACTTCATTTGACCCTCAGAGACCATCTCGAAACATAGCGACGTCAACTAGTTTAATTAGGCTAGTTTCTAGACGTCATGGATGTTCTTTGACGTCTTGGATCTAAAACTTCTTGGATGAATTATATACATTATTTTAGGTGTTAAAACAGTATTTAAATCTTTAGAAACTCATGTTAGTCTCTATATTAGGTCTTGACTTTTTGGAGTGATACAAAGTCGGTACCCGTATTAAGGGACTTTTGGAAGGTCTTTCCTGATGATCTTCCTGGAATTCCTCCCAAAAGGGAGATTGACTTCGGCAAAGACTTATTTCTAGATACACAAGCTATTTCAATCCCACCTTATTGGATGTCCGTGTTCGAGTTGAAAGAACTAAAGGCTCAACTCAAAGATTTGTTAGATAAGGGTTTTACTCATCCAAGCATATCTCCATGGGATACCCTGATATTGTTTGTAAATAAGATAGATAGGTCCTTGAGAATGTATATCGATTATAGTCAATTCAACGAAGTCACTATAAAGAATAAGTACTCATTCTCTAGGATTGTTTATTTATTTGATCAACTCCAAGGGGCGAGCTACTTTTCAATGATTGATTTGAGGTCGGGTTACCATCAACATAGAGTGAAGGAGGTTGATATTCCCATATCGGCATTCTGAACAAGCTATGGTAACTTTGAATTTATACTAACCTTATTGGGAGCCATTGGGATCTAATTCAACCTAATCTTAAAGTATAATGGGCTTGTTAGTCAAGGTATCTAATAGTTTTTTGGAAATTCATATTCCATATGCTTATTTCAAATTTATACTAACCTTATGGGGAACCATTGGGTTGTTTCATTTGGCCTAGACAATGCTTGATCACCGCTCTTCATCTTCACCCCATCATTTTTTGGACGTACCCTAAACCATATCTCGCTCCTTTGACGGAAACTGAATAGGGTCAACAATTCCTTGGGAATTCCTTCCCAATTCGAAAGCTGGCTTGAACCCATTCTGCAGCATCACAGTGGTGATAATTTTGTACATATAAGGCATAGGAGGTTGTGGGGAAAAATCCTCGCCGGTGGCATTTACAAGCTCCACGTGTAGAAATGAGTGCCTCATGAGACTTCATCAATAATTGGTACCTGCCTGCCAGAGTGACTCCCTTCGCCGTGATTAACTAGTTCTTTGTCCTTTCAAACGAGCTTCATCATCTGGTGAAGAGTAGAAGACAAAGTCCCAGCCATGTGGATGAAATGTCTTCCTAGAAGAAGGTTATAGCTGGTGTAAATGTACAAGACCTGAAACTGTGCACTATACTCCGCCGGACCCATTTGGATGACCTAATTCACTTCTCCCAGCGTTTCTCATTTTACCCCTCCTAAGGCTCTTATATTGACTTTGTTTTGTTCCAGCTTCCCCAAGTCAAACCTTAACTGCCTGAGAGTCGACAGTGGGCAAATGTTGAGACCATATCCATCATCTACCAGGACACGGTTTATGACCCTTTCACGACATATGACAGCGAAATGCAATGCCTTGTTATGCAACCTCCCTTCAAAAGGCAACTCTTCATCATATAAACTAATATGTGCCGTCGAATGAATTGGTTGATCATAACTACTATGTTATCGCTGCTTATGCCCACGAGCACATATGTGTCATCCAAAGCCTTCATCAAGTCCTTCCTACGTATCTCAAACTCATTAACAAGGCCCACACAAAAATTTAAGCCAGGGTTTATCATAATGCTTAAAAATCAAGTAGTCCTTCGGCTGCATTTTTCTCGAGAATTCTTCAGCTTCGCTTTCAACACAAACTAAACTTAGGGTTTAGGGTTTGTAGTTAAGGTTTTAGGGTTTAGCGTTTAATGTTTAGGGTTTAGGGTTTAGGGTTTAGGAATGGTTTTATCAAGATAATCACTAGAGAGATAAACTTGGGCATGAGTTGTGTTAAGGTATTGAGAGATGTTACATAATATAATAATGTTAATGACTTAATTATAGTGTAATTAACGTATAAGGTATATATTTTATCATATATAATGCATATATTTGATTATACTCTGCGTCATTGATCGTCTTATTTGTGAACAAACTATTCCTTTTTTTTTCAAGAACGTCCAAGAGGTTCGAAAGTTGGTCTTTAGAGGTGCTAGTGAGTCCTTGTATGTTTGACATGTTCTTATGTGTTGTTTGGATTTAATTGTCAGTGTAGTTGACCCTAGTACCTTAATAGACACGTTAAGGGTTGAAATGTATAGGTACGACATCAAGTCATATTAGCAACAGGCATGTATAAGAGAACATTTCAACATAATCAAAGCAAGACATTTTATTCCTACTATATCCACTATCCAACTTTGACCGTGTTTGATGTCAAAGGGGATATGTCACCTTGTTGTGTATTTCGTGACTCTTAACACACAAGGGATGTGTCCAAGTTCTAACATTGTCAAGTAGAACACCCTCTATCGGAGTAGGTTACAACTCCGGATTCCATGCCTAGCTACCCTGGCATGTGTTAGACCGTTTAACTTCTAAAAGTGACATTTTGAGGACAAAAGTGTCTTTATTGATGAAGTTAAAAATATTGGTTCTACTTATTACGAGTCGTTAATTTTGGAATTTCAGACTGTATTATGTAGAAGTGTTGATAATCTCTCAAAGACCGTATTATCTAATAAAGGATAATCCAGTTTAATGTTCATATCATAAAATTATACCTGGACACATCCCATGTAGGCACATAGTTAAGGAATATGAAGGATTTCTTTGCACTCTAGCCTCAATATTTAACTAGATCTACTTCCCTTACCATACTCACTCGGTGCTAGCCTTTTCTTTCATGGAGTAATTCACATAAAGGATTACATGAAGAGGTTCAATACACACGTAAGGATCATTATTCAAGTGTCGTTCCATATATGACTATGAATGATTGTATAAAAGAACTATGAGATTATGATGTATTGAAGATACCATGTATTGGTAGGTTCTTATAAGTCTTCTATTACATATATAGGAAATGCTAAGTCTTTTCATCTATAACTTTAAGCATAGGCCACGATCACTGATGCCTACAAGGAATGAATTTGAATATTGAATAACAGAAGATGTACCTAATATTCTTTATAGTTAAATATCACGATCATGGAAATAGTAATTCTTCACAAATCTTGACTGATAAGTCTTCTAATTCAACCTAGCATATGGATCTAGTTATGAGTGACTTGTCCCCTCTAGAATACAACAACCTTCACACATTGTATAAATCAACACTCTGGACAAGAGTTGAGTCCAAATCTCTACAAAAAAGAACACCTCCCTGCTACTAATAAGAATTCTCTTTTTTACTAACTCTTTAACTCTATATTTTTTTCTTGTGTGTTGTCTTTTTCAAACGAAATGAAAACCACCACTATTTATACTAGAATAATTCTTCCAAGCAATGAATGGATAATAATGTAGTACTTAATGAAGATAATGGTCCAAGGAGTTAAATATGTTACATATGTTACAAAGAATAATGAAGGAATAAAGAGTGAAATGGTATGGAGAAATAATGGTCCTAGTTTACCATTACCTAACAAGAAACCCAATGGACAACTACTAAAACGTTCTTTGCAATGTTATAAAGTAATGAAATTCTCATATTGAGAAGAGATTTTCAAACAATATAAAACTCTCAAACTAGAGGAGGGCCTCTCGTTAACAAAGATAATCAACATGTTGCCTTCTAATGGTAGTTAAGCTTTATATTTTGTGAGAAACCCACAGAATGTGACTACATCCTCTGCACTTGGCGATGATTCAGTCCTTCTATACATTATCTAGTGGAGATGATGCAAAGGATCACCACAACCATGCACATTCACATCCTTAAATAGTTCAAGACATTTAAATTCAACATCACACAAACCCTATCTAGAGGTATTCAAGGTGGTGGATGCAAACGTTATTGGTATAAGGTAGAAGTGTTGATATATCATGGAGTACTCTTATCCAAAACTAATAATAGGTTTAGGGTTAATATATTTGTGTCTCAGCGTATTTGTATCACTGTTATGAGACACGGATAATCATTACTCTAGAATATTTTATTTTAGTTAATAGGAGTGTTTATCAACAGTTATACCTTATACATTAATTACACTATAATTAAGTCATTAACGCAAACTATAATCAAAGAACCCAAGTCCCACTCGCTGCCTTGGGCAGCCTGTTGTCCAAGGTATGGTCCTCCTTGGGGTCCCTTCAGGTGATCCTCGTGGAGTCGTACTCGGACGTTTTCACCCTTAACGTGTCTATTAAGGCACCAGGGTAAACTACACTGACATTCAATGCGAAAAAACACATAAAACATGTCAAACATACAAGGACTCACTAGCACATCTAAAGACAAACTTTTGAACCTCTTGGACGTTCTAGGAAAAAAAATAAACAATAGTGTATTAACAAATAATAAGATCAATGACAGCTACAACAACATAGCTGTGTATTGAAGGGATTGTATGGATTATTCTTTAAATAACATAGATTGTTGGGCTTATCTTGACTCTATGCTAGTTTGTGTATTAGTCTCTATGTTAGTCATGTTGATACTAGATCATATCTTAGAGTTTTATCTATATAAATCTAAGACTAATTATACATCAATTTCCTTCTTTTGTCAAATCAATAATTGGTTATTGAGGATAATAATGATCCCAAGTGTTTCAGAAGGAACAAATGATTAAAGCTATAACCTCATTCGATATATATCCTTTTATGATGCAGATTTCTTCTTGAACTGTTCCAAAGCTAGTTATACTAAATAAGACTGACCCTTACCATCACGTTTTCCAGGTTTTAAATTGTTTTGGTCAGTACTTCTTTCTCAATTTTGAAGAATTTCATCTTTGAATGGCTCGTATTTACATGGCGTTCCTCCATTTTCTGGGACACGAGACAGATGCACAAAACAACACCTACAGCCTGGAAGTAGGGGGAAACAGAAGGAAGCTTATCCGGGAGGGTACACCCTCAAGCATAAGAGACAATCAAAGGAAATTTTGCGATAGACATGTGTAACGACCTGTTTAGTCGTTTTGAGCAGCAGATTTTATTTCTGGAAAAACTGTGTGAGTCGACGGAACCCACGACGGACCGTCATGGGCACGACGGGCCGTCGAGGGAATCTCGTTCCAAAACACTTAGACTTCTGAAATTTGGGTACTGAAATCGACTCTCTGAACTT
>NC_028642.1:18750108-18753849 GCF_001406875.1 Solanum pennellii | reverse complement strand
TCAATCTAATGAACCTAATTCCCAAAAGAGTATGGTATTGAGGCTTGAGTCCTCATGTGTGAACGCGACGGTGTTATAAATGATTTTTATACTTGTTGCTATCACCTGTTAAGAATATGAGTTGATTCTGAGATATATTGTTTTCTATTTTGAGTTGGCCGATGATATCTACTCAGTACCCGTGTTTTGTACTGACCCCTACTTGCAATTGTTTTCCTTGTTATTTGTGGAATGTAGCAAACGTACCATCGTCTTCAACTCAACCGCAACTCTAGCCAGTCTTCATTACACCGGATTTCAGGGTGAGCTAATGCTTCTAGCTTGGACTGGATCTTCTTCCTCATGTCTTGATGCCTTGAAGTTTCCGGCATGGACTAGCTTTTGTTATTTTAGTTCTTAGAATACTCTTAGTTTAGTAATTTGATCATAGATGTTCTTGTGGTGATGACTTCCAGATTTTGGGGAATAATAGATGTTGAATTTTTAGAAGTGCTTGAATTGTCTTTTTATTAATGAGTTTAAGTCTTCCGCATCGTATTTTGTTCATTATGGTTAAAATGTTAAGGTTTAGATTGGTTGGTTCGCTCACATAGGAGGGTAAGTGTGGGTGCCAGTCGCGGCTCGGTTTTGGGTCGTGACAACATGATGGTCTCGTTATCCAACGTAACATGGCCCTTTTCTTCTTCAAAGGAGACATCCAAGTTCCTACATTTGAGGTGGGAAGACATTCATATGGATTTTGAGGTAGGTTTGCCTCGGACAAAAAATCAATATGACTCTATATGGGTGGTTGTGGATAAATTGACCCAATCTACTCATTTTATTCAAGACAAGTCTACCTATTAGGGGGAAGATTATGAAAGGATATTCATAGATGCGATTCTGTGTAGCTATGGTATTCCATTATCCATTATATCAGATACGGGTTTACAATTCACATTTAGGTTTTAGAGGTCATTCCAATGATGATTTGGTACCAAGGTGAAGTTAAGCACCGCTTTTTATCCTCAAACGGATAGTCAAGCGGAACATATTATTCAAACCCTTGAGGAAATGCTAAGAGCTTGTATTGTTCATTTCAAAGTAAATTGGGATAAGCATTTGATTTTGGTGTAGTTTGCTTACAATAAAAGCTACCATTCATCTATATTTATGGATCCTTATGAAACCTTGTATGGTATGAGATGTAGTTCTCCAATTGGAAGGTTTGAAGTGGGTGAGTCTTCACTTTTGTGTCCCGATTTGACTTATAAGACCCTGGATAAGGTTCATATCATAAAGAACCTTTTGCAAATAGCCTATATTCGCCAAAAGTCTTATGCCGATCATAGGATAAGGGAACTAGAGTTTGAAGAAGGGGTGGTTAGATTTTGCATGAAAGGGAAGTTAAGTCCTCATTATGTGGGTCCCTATGAAATATTGCAAAAGATCGGTAAGGTGACATATGACTTGAAGTTGGCTAGTGAATTGGCTTCGGTTCATCCGGTTTTCTATTTTTCTATGCTTAAGAAGTGTATCGGTGATCCCGAGTCTATTCTTCCTATTAAGGGTCTTGCTGTAACGGATAACATCTCCTATGAGAAGGTTTCGATTCAAATCTTTTATAGGCAAGTAAAGAAGTTAAGGGAAAAGGAGGTGAGTTCCTTATAGGTGTTGTGGAAGATTCACCTAAAAATCCTTTAAGAGATACTTGTGCAATGCATAGGTAAAACTATTACTAGACTTTTCTTTCATCAGGTCCTAATAATGATTAGGATTACTTAGGTGTTCCACATTTGGGTCCGTGTACTTAAATTAATTAATTAAGGCACAATAGACAGTGTAGTTTAACTTAGAACTTGTGTAACATAAACTTGGTACCTATTCTTAGTGTCGGAACCGGTAGGCAAGAAGGCCGTTTAGGGGAGTAAACAAAGTTGAGGCGCTGTTAGGGTAACTAATCAAAGAAGAAAGCTGTAGTAGTGACTAGACGAGATGATTATTAAATCATTATTATTTCATAATAGATAAGTATAATTCATTAAGAGGTTGGAAGGAATAAAACTTTTAGCCAAAATGAATAAGATGAATAAGATGAATACTTATTTAATTGATGATAATGATAATTACAAGATATTACTACTCTATATACTAAAGGATCTTAATACTGATATAAAAAGAGAAATTTATGACAAATTGGTAACATATGAGATAATAGAAATAACAACCCAAGGTTGGACTGAGTTAACCATACAAAGTATACGAGATGAACTTTACTATGATATGTACGATTTATATGATGATCTAGATATATTCACAGATTAATAATGTCTGAAATTTGGCAAAGACGAAATGGTAGAATTTACAAGATAAAAATTATTAAAAACCCAGATAAGTTAAGTAAGCTTTTTAAAATTTTGTACAGAAAAATATAAATGTGTCACGACCCAAAACCGGGCCGCGAATGGCACCCACACTTACCCTCCTATGTGAGCGAACCATCAATCTAAACCTTAACATTTCAATTTTTCGTACAAATTTGGGCATAGCCCTACATCAATGTAAACAAGCCACATATAGGCTTATACAAATTATACTCAAATGAAAATAGACTGAACATAAGAGTCTTTGAATCAAAGCGACTCCCTAAGCTAGATATTTGCATCGCCCTCGGAAAGTGAGGACCTACCCACTTGGATGGTAGAGAATGTCCAAGTCTTCTTCATTCGTCTCGAATGAGACTTCAATGATTGGAAGCTAAAATGTTTGGGAAAAAGGAAGAAAATGGGGTTAGTATGCCAGTTGTACTATTGTAACGACCTGTTTAGTCGTTTTAAGCAGCAGATTTTATTTCTGGAAAAACAGTCTGAGTCGACGGAACCCACGACGGACCGTCATGGGCACGACGGGCCGTCGAGGGGGTCTCGTTCCAAAACACTTAGAATTCTGAAATTTGGGTACTGAAATCGACTCTCTGAACTTCGTAACGGAATGGCAGGACGGACCGTCACAGGCGTGACGGGCCGTCACAGACTCTTGATAAAAATCTAGTCTCTGAACTCTGTGACGGAGCAGTAGGACGGACCGTCGCAGGCACGACGGCCCGTCACAGACTGCGTAATCCCAGGCTGGGTCGGATTTCTGCTTAGTAATTTAAGGGGCATTTTGGACTATTCCTGCTTTAATTATAAAGTTAGTGGGTTTATGTTAATAAGTCTAATTACTTGGGGGTTAAAAGAGGTAACCTTGAGTTAATTAGTGGGATATTATTGCCATCTTTATACTTAATTATATGCTAATTAGGGTAAAAGAAAGAGGGTTTTGAATAAGAAAAAGAAAAAGAACAAAGAGAGACAGAAAAAGAAGGAGAACGAGCGAGAGAGAGAAACGAACGAAAAGAACAAAGCTTTGGGAAATTGCTTGCTTGATCACGAAATTCTTCGGTGGAGGTAGGTTATGGTTTATGCTATTCGTAGTAAACTCTTAATAGCGAATGATATGTGTTGGGTAGTATTATAAAGTCTTCTATATGCTTAAGTGTGTGCATGCATGATGTGATTTTATATATATAATTGTGATGAAACTAGCATGATGAGGCTATTGAATCTTGAACCATAATTTTACTTTGTTAATGATGATGCCTTGGTATAAAAGAAGGCTTGATGAACTAAAGTAAGGAGATTAGGGGATCGGGTGTCACGTTCCGGCACCAGGATAGAATATAGATACATATGGATCGGGTTCGGCACCAGGATAGAATAT
>NC_028642.1:18736603-18749502 GCF_001406875.1 Solanum pennellii | reverse complement strand
ATCTGAGATATATTGCTTCCTATTTTGAGTTGGCCGATGATATCTACTCAGTACCCGTGTTTTGTAATGACCCCTACTTGTATCTATTTTCTTTGTTATTTGTGGAGTGCAGCAAACGTACCGTCGTCTTCAACTCAACCGCAACTCTAGCCAGTCTTCATTACACCGGATTTCAGGGTGAGCTAACGCTTCTAGCTTGGACTGGATCTTCTTCCTCATGTCTTGATGCCTTGAAGTTCCGGCATGGACTAGCTTTTGTTTATTTTAGCTTCTTAGAATACTCTTAGTTTAGTAATTTGATCATAGATGTTCTTGTGGTGATGACTTCCAGATTTTGGGGAATAATAGATGTTGAATTTTAGAAGTTATTGAATTGTCTTTTATTAATGAGTTTAAGTCTTCCGCATTACTTTCTGTTGATATTAAATTGAAATGATAAGGTTTAGATTGGTTGGTTCGCTCACATAGGAGGGTAAGTGTGGGTGCCAGTCGCGGCTTGGTTTTGGGTCGTGACAACTATGTATGAGCCCATATGCACATATAAGATCAAAACATGATAAAAATGGTCATTTAGTTAAACCATTCTATTTTTACCCGTTAAAAAACCTTATGCATAGTCAAACAAGCCATACCCAGAAACAAGACATACTTATTAAATGTAAATCAAGTAATATGCACATCATACTTTAACCCATAATCTACTACAACCCTATCATCAAGGAATAACATCACAAGCATGAATAAGAGTTAATTATATCATAATAAGCAAGTAAAATACCCATGAATCCTCATTAAGTCAACAAGTGCAATGACCAAACAAATCCCCATAACCTTACTCAATAAAGTAGATCCAACAAGAACCCATATCGAATGTCTAACTTCACATTATATAACCTTTAAGGATACATAACATCATACTTTAATAATATAATTCAAATACATGTTAAGGATAATCATCATCATATAGTACCATTTACATTGTAGCATCAACATTTTATCATCATATACATTATTACCATATGCATACATTATATCAACTTCCTAAAGCTTCAATCAAAGCCGACTAGCGCAAAGCATAAGTAGAGTCCCATACCCCTAGCTAAGATAAGTCAAACCTCTCAAGTAACCCTAGTTAGTTTATACTTCATTGCTTCATTTTTGTTTAGGGAACACTTGCCTTAAACGACATATACCACAATAGCTAACTGTGGAATCCGATGTTGTAAGACCTTACACCAATAGAAGGTGGACTAACGACCAAAATAAAACAAAACATAAATGCAATTTTCTAGGTGGATCCGCTAGGTATTGTTCCCATGGGGGCAACATAGTTCAACAACTAAGAGATAGGTACATTCCCTCTTCATACCACTTGGAAATTGGGTCCTCCTCTCATGGGAATCTATTGGATGAGTATTCCGCCTTAGGAAGTCCACACCACATGTAGAACCATAGGGTGAATCTTCCTCTTTGGGAAGTCATTACCTCTCATTGTCAAGTTCACTCTGTGCTAAGCTAAGTCCCTTCATTGGAATATCTTTAAGTCTTCAGGAACAATCACAACATAGTTTGGGTCATAGGGACTAGCCCTTGTATAATAATCCTCCTCATATATCAATAAGAATTGTATGATTATAGTCCTTTCATTACAATTCATATAGGTGAGGTCAACAAATTATACATATCATTACATAACAAGGCACATTAGTAAGCATCACATCCTTATAACATTCACCTCTTAATTAACCTCAAAACCATAGTTAAGAAATTTCAATTTAACATCATACCAACCCTATAAATCCTATATAAGGCATACTCCAACAGCACATCATGATTTAATCATAATTAACCACAAGTAGAAGTAAAGAATAGGGATTACAAGACTTGCCAAACCTCCTTCAAAATTCATCATCGAGGTCTTACCGTCAACCCTTAATTAAAATCACTTAGTTCATAACATCAACATAGTTCAACAACCAACATGATAATAAGGCTAGAAGAATTACTACACCATAATTCAATACTAAATAAAAGCTTAAGACCAGATACTTAGGTCAATTCTCATAACCTAGATCACTTCTTAAGAACTCGTATGAAAGTCGACAATTTACCCAAATTTATTAAAAATTAGTCTAACAACATCATCTAATAGTAGTTTAACCAATAATCAAGTCAATTGAATAAAACACAACCTAATTCTCATCAAGATAAAACCTAGGGTTAAGGGTTAAGGGTCATCTTCTACAACCTAGAGAAAACAATCAATATATATAATAATTATATTAGAATTCATGTTAATATATTCATATTATCCTAAATAAATCATAAACAAATCAATTAATAACATGATTTTCGAGATTGAGAAGGACCCACATGAAAATTTAACTTTTGAAAATACTTTGTAGGAGCTCTTTGAGGAAAGAAGTCTCAAAGGTGAATTAGATATCATACCTTAATGTTTTGATGAAGATTTGATGGTGAATTTTTCCCTTAACAGCCCCCAAATCCCTCCCATAGCTAGTCTTCAATGGTGCCTTCCAAATGGAGAGAGAAAGAAGAGAGAAGGAAGAGGATTTGTTTTGTGAGTTGTGTTTAATCTAATGAGGGTTAGGGCCTTTATATGGTGTTTTAATTTACTTAATTAAACTCCCTTAAAATCCCAATTAAGAACTTGAACCAAACTAATTAAACGAACTAACTTAAAAAGTGCAGGAAAATTACAAGCGCATAGACGAGACCACGACCGACGGGCTGTCGGTCCATCGACGCTCAGGCCTCTCTCGTTACTGCACAACCATTGTTTTTTTCCAGAGACTTGTGAAGGATAGGGATCCAGCATTTTGGCTAAGTGTTGGGTTTGACAACGCGTCGATCCACACACCCGTCCTTTGCACCTCGTGGTTGCACATTGCCCAGGCTGTGTTCCCTCATACGTGCTAGGGTCCTTCTCACGGTCCCTTGGTTGGTTCTTGGGTATTCGTACCAGGAAATTTCGACCATTAATATTATTAAACACCTATTAAATACCCTTCCACCAATTTTCATAAATTTCCAACTTCTAAAAGCTCGTCAAATAGGCTTAGGCACGCTAGTACCTTCTAAAACTAGTTTCTGAACGTCATGGACATTTTGGTTCCTACACTTCCTAAATGACCTACATCCAGTAAAATACGTCTTAAAACAATTTTTAGACATCGTGACACCTATGTTAATCTTTAAGACTAGTATTCAATTTTCAAAACGTTACAGTTATCGTGTTTATTATTGACTTATGTTGACGTATACCCAAATTAAGTTTAATTGAGGGTTTATGGTAAGACATTGATGATTAAATATGAAGGAGACTTGGTAAGTCTTATGATCTCTATCCTTTAATACAAATTGTGGTTAATTGTTATTAAGTCATGATGTTGTATTGCAGTATGCCTTGTATTAGGATTGATAGAGTGGTATGATGTTGAATTGAAATGTCTTTATTATCATTGAGAGGTGTTGGCTTATGATGTAAATGTTACAAGGAGGGTGAATGATTTATCTATGTGCCTTATCATGTGATAAAGATGTTTATGTGCTAACCTCACCTATATGAATTGTAATGAAAACACTTATACTCATGCAATTCTTATTGAGCTATTGATGAATATTATTATACAAGGGATAGACCCTATGACCTAAACTAAGCTATGATTTTTAATAATGGCTTAAAGACATTTCAAAAAGGGACTCTAGCTTAGCACCAAGTGAACTAGAGTGAGGAGTGTCCCTTCCTACATAGAAAAGTAGGATCACTAATGTAATCTTTAGATTGGATACAATAATGCAGGTAGCATAAAAAGGGTCCTAACTACATATCCGAGTTGTTGAACAATGTTTCCCCCATAGGAATACTAGCTAGTGGATCTACGTAGTTTCTATGATTCATGTTTTGGTACTATCTTTGCAAGTAGTCCACCTTCCTTCGGTGAAGAGTTTTATGACACCGATTCCATATTAGATCATATGGTCTATGTCGGTGAGGGCAAGATGTTCCCAAAAGGTAAAAGAACTAAATGAATGAACTCTAACTTGGATAAACTAAGGGGTCTAGCTTAGTCTAGGCAGGGGTATAGGACTCTACCTACGTATTGCACTAGTTAGACTTTAGGGGAGTCTTAGAAGGATGTTCTTATGTATGAATATGTTTATGATGATATATGATATGAATATGATAAACATGCACATTGTTGATTCTATATGATGATTAGTTTCAGTTATGTCAATGTGTTGGTCTATAAGGTTAAAGTAAGATGATATGTACTCTTAAATTCCATGTTATGTGAAGTAGGATGTTATTCATCATTCTTGTTGGGTTAGTTCATTGAGAAAGGTTATGGGGCTTTATTTGGTCATTGCACTTGTTGACATGATAGGGGTTCATGGGTAATTGACTTTTTTTGGTTATGTCAAAATGTACTCTTATTCATTCTTGTTGCCAATATGACTTGATGATAAAGTTACTTGAATATGTATTCGATTCTATGATATGCATATTGACTTCAATAATTTTGATGTTGTTGGTCTTGTGATGTACATGCCAATGACTTAATGAATATTCATTATTGATAGGTATAGTCTTGTGAATGTGCATAAAGGATTTTAATTGAAAAATGCATACTTTATGAAATGTTCCTTTTTCTTAGTATGTTTTCATAATATGTGTGCATATGGTCTCATACTTAGTACAAGCTGCGTACAAACCCCATTTCCTCATTTTTTTGCAACATTTTAGGTTTTGATCGTTGAAGTGCTTTGAAGATGACTTGAATCTCTTATTCATCAAAGTAGGGTAGGTCCTCAATTTCCAAGGGCGATGCCACTATCTAGCTTATGGAGTTGCTTTTAGTTAAAGACTTATATGGTTCTTTCTTTCCATTTAGTATGAAACATTGTGTATCCCATGTGAGGCATTTTTACTTTGATGTATGGGCTATGCCCAAGTTCTTACAATCTTATTAGATGGTTATGAGATGAGGCGACTATTATGAGTATTATATCTATGTTATATTTTATATACTTATGTGCAATAAAAGTAGAAGACTAAGTAATCTTCCTATACGAAGGGTCTATGTATACTCGATATATATATGTTATGTGTATGTAGAGGTCTATGTAAACCTTGAAGTATAAGTAACGAAAAGTTTTATATTTTCCGCTAAATTTGACCTATGAAAGAATGATGTAAACTAAGAGGCTAGTCTTAGTCCTTAAAGAGGACGACGACACCGGTTACGTCTAGGGGGTAAACCCAGTTGTGAAAAACTTGGTATCACAGCATGGGGTCAAATTATATTTAAGTCAGTGTCTGTCTCAACAACGTCTATGCAAGTTCGTATTCATAATTTGAAGTGTGCCACACTAATGGATAGGAACCTACGTGATACCTAGGAAACTCTCACTTTCTTGGAAATCCAATATTGTGCAATTAAAGTATACTTATTGTGTGATTTTCAATCTTATCCTAGTGTTGTGGTTAGAGGAATTGAACAGTCTGAGACAGACACCACCAACATATTATACAGAAAGTTATCAACAATCAGATAGAGCTAATGCAATACGGAACAGTAGGTTAAATAAAAATTGGATACCAAAACCAACAAATGAACAATATAATTTCTTAGACCTAGATTGTGTAACAGACATAAATAAAGCAGTGTTACTATGGACAGGAAATATATCCAAACAACTAATAGATAACAAAATAAAAACAACAGAAACACCAAGATATATAGAAAGAACATTCGTAGGAACGGTTAAATTATGGATAGAAAACCTACCCCCGGAAAGTTTAAAGTACTTAGGAATGATAAAAAAATGGATGGATCTCCATCAGCAACAAATATAGATATATTAGATAAATATGAATCAGCAATAAGAAGTGAATTTGGAGGTATGACCACAGATATAAGAGAACAAAACAAAGAAAAAATAATAAACAGACAACTTATGAAAAAATTAGCTATATGTAAAATGTGCTATATAGAACAATACACTTATGCATTTAAAGAATATTATTACAAAGAAAAATATAATCTTAATGAAGCAAAAGAAATAAGACAACAATATTTTACAAAATTACCAGAACCATTTAGTACAAAAATAATTAAAGATTGGGATAATGAAGAATTAATAGATACTTTAGGATCTAGAATAAAATTCTTATCTCAATGGTTCACACAACTATGTGAAAGCCAAAAAGAAAAATTAAAAATGGAAAAAGTATTAAAGAAAAATTTATCATGTTGCAACAATAAAATGGCACCACAATTTGGATGCACATATAAAAAACAAAAACCTAAAAGATATAAAAATTATAGAAAAAATAAAACTAAGTGTAAATATAGACAACCAAGACGAAGATATTATATAAAAAATTATAAAATAAAAAGACCATATAGACCAAAGAAAAAAATATCCCAATATACTTGCTACAATTGTGGAAAAATAGGACACATAGCTAAGGATTGTAAATTACCAAAAGATCCAAAAAGAAAACAAATTGCAGAATTAAATATAGACGATGAAAAATATATGCAAAGTCTATGAAAAATATATGCAAATACAGTATATAGATTATGTATTACGCGAAAATGATAGTATATATGAAGTATCAGATATAGAAACAGAGAACGAAGAAGAAAATATTAATCTAGATAATGATGAAATAGATGAAGAAATATAATGTCTGAAAATGAAATAAAAATAATAACTGAAGAAAATTATGAAAATGAAGAATTATCACACCAAAAAATTATATTTGATAACACAATTTTTGAACAGATAAAAGGAAAAGAATTAGATGTAAGTGTTGAAAAGATACTCGAAATACCCACATTAAAAAATTGGTTTAAAAGACAAAGAGAAGACTATTATGTAGTTAGTCAAAAAGAACATGTTATAGATTGTAAATATACAAGTGGAAAAGCATATATACCCATAATAAGCAAACGAATAATAAATAAAGAAATATAAGACATAAAAAATAAAGCAGCTATAAAATATGTACATTTAGGAGGAACAGAGATACTAATAAAAGCTTGTTTCAGAGAAGGAATAGATACACCCATTGAAATATATTTAGCAGATGACAGAATAATACACCCTATAGAAAAAAGCGTAATCCGTGCAGTTAGAGGAAATTTAATATACCAAAAATTTAAACTTATAATAAGTGCTAATTACACAGTAGCATTAACAGATACAAATATAGATAAATCACTAGTACTATATTGGAAATTGTCAGGAATAAAGTTAGCACCAGGAAGTAAGATATTTACAGCAAGATGTAAAAATTTATATATATTAACAACAAAACATAAAATAACAGCAAGGAATAAAATTGATAAGATAAAAATAGAAAATCCTTTCGAAAGAATAATTACTGTAATAGATAATAATGACTATAGCTATAAATAAATTGATACAGAAGAAAATTTGGAAATAGTAAAAGAAAGATTAAGCACCTCGAGTACACCAAGTACAAGCACATCAAATACCTCACCAAAGATAAATACATCTAAAAGAAAATATGAAATACCACAAAATTTATTGGAAGAAATAACACCAAATCATTATTTTATAACAGGAATAATGGACCAAAGAAAATATAAAATCCTAATAAACACGGGACAAGAAGAAAATCATATAACAAGAGAATTAGTATTAGAAGAAGAAATTATAAAAACAGGATACACATGCCCTGGATTACCTAGTCAAATAGTAAATACAAATGAAGAAATAACAGAAAAAGAAATAATTATAGGAGGAATTCCATTAAAAATACAATTTAAAATATACCAAGGAAACCATAATATCACGTTAGGAATAAAATGGCTAGAAAATGTTAAACCATATAATATAGAAAACGAACAATTAACAATAACATGTCAAAATAAGAAGATAATTATAAAAAGTACAAAATGAATAATGAAAATATATATACTCGCAAAAATTATCATAGAAAGATATCACAACAGATACTATACCCCCATGATAGATACAGGAGCAGAAGCAAATATATGTAAATATAATTGTCTACCAGAAGATAAATGGGAAAAACTAAAAACACCTATGGTAGTAACAGGATTTAACAATGAAGGAAGCATGATTAAATACAAAGCAAAAAATATAAAAATACAAATATGGGATAAAATACGAACAATAGAAGAAATTTATAATTTTGAATTCACAACAAAAGATATGTTACTAGGAATGCCATTCTTAAATAAGTTCTACCCACATATAATAACAAAGACACATTGGTGGCTTACTACACCATGTGGCAATAAAACAGGAGCAAAAAGAGTAAAAAATAAACAACGAAAACCTATGGAATGGATAAAAGGTAGTGAAAAAATAAACCAAGAAATGGAAAATATAAATGAAAAACAAATAACGCAATTAGAAATCATTATATTTACAATAGACAGAGTCAGAATAATTAATGAACAGTTAGAACAACTATATAATGAAGACCCACTACAAGGATGGGAAAAACATAAAACAAAGGCAAAAATTGAATTAATAGACGAAAATAGTATAATAACACAAAAACCATTAAAATATAACTTTGATGATTTGCAAGAATTTAAAATACATATAATTGAATTATTAAAGAACAATTACATACAAGAAAGTAATAGTAAACATACAAGCCCAACATTTATAGTTATAAACACAGTGAACAAAAAAGAGGTAAAAGTAGAATGGTTATAGATTACAGAAATTTAAATGCCAAAACTAAAACATATAACTACCCAATACCAAATAAAATATTAAAAATAAGACAAATACGAAGATACAACTACTTTAGCAAATTTGACTGTAAATCAGGATTTTACCACCTAAAACTAGAAGAAGAATCTAAACAGTTAACAGCGTTCACAGTACCACAAGGTTTCTATGAATGGAATGTATTACCATTTGGATATAAAAATGCACCAGGTAGATATCAACATTTCATGGATAATTATTTCAACCAATTAGAAAATTGCATTGTATACATAGATGACATATTATTATATTCTAAAACACAAGAAGAACATATAAGATTATTAGAAAAATTCATACATATAATTAAAAATTCAGGTATAAGCTTGAGTAAAGTAAAGAAGAAATAATGAAACCACAGATAGAATTTCTAGGAATACAAATAGATAAAAATAGAATAAAAATGCAAACCCATATAATACAAAAAATAATTACCCTTAACGAAAATATAGATACAAAAAAGAAATTACAATCATTTTTAGGATTAGTAAACCAAGTAAGAGAATATATACCAAAATTAGCAGAATATTTAAAACCACTACATAGAAAACTTAGAAAGGACATTGAATATTATTTTGATGATAAAGATAAAGAACATATAAAAAATATTAAAAAATTATGCAAAAAATTACCAAAACTATATTTTCCTGATGAAAGTAAAGCATTTACATATATAGTTGAAACAGATTCAAGTGACCACAGTTACGGAGGAGTACTAAAATATAAATATAACAAAGAAAAGATAGAACATCATTGCAGGTATTACTCAGGATCATATACTGAACCACAAACGAAATGGGAGATAAATAGAAAGGAATTATTTGCATTATATAAATATTTATTAGCATTCGAACCATATATAGTTTACAATAAATTTATCGTAAGAACAGATAACACACAGGTAAAATGGTGGATAACTAAAAAGGTAGATGATTCAGTTACAACAAAAGAAATAAGGAGATTAGTATTAAATATATTGAATTTTACATTTACAATTGAGATAATTAAAACTGACGAGAATTCTGTTGCAGACTACCTCTCAAGAGAAAGATACACTAAAAGATATATTGGCCATGATGACAAATCTATGCCAAAAGATGGAAAAGATAGAAACAGAAGTACAAAGTCTGAAAGAAAAAGCTAATAGTCAGCAGCATGACTATAAACATGCGGAGCTAGGTCAGCAGCATGACCATAAACATGCGGAGCTACAAGGAGACGTTGGGAAACTCCAAAAAACCCATAACAATGTTTGTTTAAATGAAGCTACAGCCAGCACATCTACAGCAGGACAACCTATAAAAAAGGAGGAGACTAAGGTAAAATATACAAATGTAAATATGAACAAATTATTTTCAAAACCATACACTCCTCAAAATACCCAAAAAGATATGACAGTCACCCCACAAACAAATACATACAAAGCCAGCTTAGATTCCCAAAAACAAACATACAATTATATTTCCAGAACATATATAGAAAACATATACAAAGTACAGACTTTTCTTAACCAAAACCCTAAAGCTAAAAATACGAAAAAACCCGACGAAGACTATATAACCCAGTATTTACAAGGATATAATAAATTAATTGCACAACCAGGAACCAATCCAAACCTAGTAGCAACTTGCTACAACTATGGATTATTAAGTACAGTATATACAGCAACAGGAGATGAGATATCTAAAATACCGGAGCTATACAGAGCATTTTTACAGTATAAAAGAATAACTAAAGGTACTCTTTTTTACATAAAATTCTACTCAGCTACTGCAGAGATATTATATGACGAAGTCAAACCTACAATCCAAGTTATAAAGATTGGGTTAACAAGGGAAATGATAATCCCTGAGAAGATAGACACCCAGGAAGAGGTACAAAGAGTAGATATTCCAGAATTCTATGCCAATAAAAGAACTATCGGGATAGCTACTATATTGAACGAGATAACAAACAATTATTTGAATGAAAATGCCATATGGACATACTACAACCGAGATCAAACAATAATCTATTCAAATTGCAGAGATATATGACCAACAGACATGGAAGAACTAAGACAATGGATACTAAGTCTGCTAAAGCCAGAAACTACACCAACAACAAGAGCTATAAAGAAAAATTTTATTTCTCCAAATCTGCTGACAAGATATTGCAAGTTGATAGGACAGAAATATCCCGATCACCTATGCTCAAAATGTGAAGGAGAAGAAAATTTTGTCCCAGACGTACAATTAGAATAGATAAAAAAAAAGTCTGTAAAGTTAAGTCTCTTATTTTTGTCGTTTTGCGTCGGCTGAATATCAGCCATGTGTAAAAAGTATTGTGTCGGCCGGTAATAAAAGTAAAGGCCACTATGTAAAGTAAAGTTAAAGTTTTTTGTTTTGTTGTGTCGGCCAAATATAAAAAGGCCAAGTGTAAAGTAAGTGTCGGCCATTTTGGCCAAAAGTATGTAAATTTTGTATATAAATAGAGGGCTTCCCCTCATAAATAAAAACACACACAACTTCATCCAACTTACAATCTACTTACTCTCTCAATCGCTTCCACCCCAAAATTGGTATCAGAGCTAGATAATTAAATAATAACTATGGAAAATTCTGGAGCTACAAATCTACAAAATCAGGTATACACTCTTAAATTTATGAGTAGCTAAACAAATTTATTCCTGAAAATCTCTTGTTGATTATAATTATTTATCATGACTTAATAATGTTATAATGAACATCTTTAGAAGGTTTGCTACAGAAATATTCTGCGAATAAGTATGCCCAGACTATGCCATCCTAAGGTTGAAACCGGTAGGCAAGAAGGCCATTTAGGGGAGTAAACAAAGTTGAGGCGCTGTTAGGGTAACTAATCAAAGAAGAAAGCTGTAGTAGTGACTAGATGAGATGATTATTAAATCATTATTATTTCATAATAGATAAGTATAATTCATTAAGAGGTTGGAAGGAATAAAACTTTTAGCCAAAATTAATAAGATGAATACTTATTTAATTGATGATAATGATAATTATAAGATATTACTACTCTATATACTAAATGATCTTAATACTGATATAAAATGAGAAATTTATGACAAATTGGTAACATATGAGATAATAGAAATAACAACCCAAGGTTGGACTGAGTTAACCATACAAAGTATACAAGATGAACTTTACTATGATATGTACGATTTATATGATGATCTAGATATATTCACAGATTAATAATGTCTGAAATTTGGCAAAGACGAAATGGTAGAATTTACAAGATAAAAATTATTAAAAACCCAGATAAATTAAGTAAGCTTTTTAAAATTTTGTACAGAAAAATATAAATGACTAGTACAATAAATAAAGAAACCAAAATAACAAGAACCAAGATAGATAAAAAAATACGAAAGATATGGAAAAAATTAAAACCCTTATATAAAGAATATGAACTATCACAATTTACTAAAACAAGTAATGATAAAAAAAATTATTTAATAAATAAAATTTCAAAAACAGAATACAAATATGTTTGTTATTTGATAAAACAGCATGAACAAAGAAATATATAAGCAACAATTTACAGAAAAAATAGATGAAAAAAGACAAGAATTACAACATAAAAAACAAAGATTAATAGAAAATATGATAGCAGGAGTATGTAAAAGATCAATATTTACACAAAGAAAAAACATATTTATACTAGAAATAGAAATAGATCACCTAGAATATAAGTTACAACATAACATAATCCATAAATTATAATGAATAAAGAAGAATTTGCAGTAGATGAAAAAACATATGAAAATCAAGATGGAATGATAATAAAAATAATATTTTCAAATTTAGGAAGAAGATATAAAAAAATAGGAAATAATCTATACCTAATGTTAGAAAAAGAAACAGCAAAATTAGAAGATAGTTTAACAGCCATGATAAGAATAACAAAAGAAAATGAAGAAATAGACAAATCAAAAGAAATAGAAAAAATAAAAATACAAGCAAAACAAGAAGTACATGTGTAAAAAAGTGTCACGACCCAAAACCGAGCCACGACTGGCACCCACACTTATCCTCCTATGTGAGCGAACCAACCAATCTAAACCCTAACATTTC
>NC_028642.1:18676911-18726603 GCF_001406875.1 Solanum pennellii | reverse complement strand
ATATATATATATATATATATATATATATGCATATATATATATTCTACAAACCAAACTATGAACAATTCCAACAATGATCAACCTAAAATTCAATAGCTCATGACAATGTAGACATGAATTTAAAATAATTAGATCATAATCAATATACCCCTTAAGAGCCAAAATTAGGGATTCAAGGAATACATGGGTTCAAGGAAATTTTTATCATAAAACCAATAATTAACATTGAATACTTCATAAATCATCTATTTAAAACTTCTAATGCAAGAACCCATGGTTAGATTTCAAAATAAGGTTTAAGGTTTTTGAGATTTTTTTTAAAAACCTTCGAAATTGGCTCCATGAATGAGAGAATAATCAATAATGAAATCACCATACCTTAATGAACATCTATGTAAGAAATCTAGGTTGAAAACTTGAGGAATTGGTCGTCTTCCTTGGAACTTGAAGGTTCTTCAATAGAGGATTTGAGTGGAGAGAAAGGTTTATAGAGAGAGAATAGCTTCTATTTATTTTATTCTTATTTGAGTTTTAGGGTTTTAGATTGGGAAATAGGTGAAAAATGACTTAAAATAAATATATAATACACCCCCAAAATATCCAAAACACCCTTACATTATTTGGACCTTTTAATTTAGTCTAATTTGACTTTAAAACGACGCGACCAGATCTGGGAAATGATTGCACGTCGGAGAGGCACATCCAAATCTTAATTTTTGAAATTATTTTGAGGCACTGAGCTATGTGACAATCCTGTGTCGCGTAGCCAAGTTTCACCATTTGAGTGCCATGCTAGCGATGCTCCATTGTCTCTTAAAATGGACTGACATGGCAGCTTCCTTGGCCCATGCCTGGGTCCTTCTCCTTCTCAAGGACCTTAAGGGTGGTCCTATAGATGTCGTACTCGAATGTTTTGAACTAACATGTTATTTTGTACCCTAGAGTCACCTCCACTGATTTTATACTCCAAAAAAACACAAAACATTTGTAACATACTAAAACACACCAACACTTAAAAGACTACTTTCCGAACGTCTTGGTCGTCCCTTGACGTTTGACTTCAAAACTCTTTAAAAGTGACTTCAAAAGCTATTCTTCATTATTTTAACAAGTTATTAACTCATAAAACAAATATGAGGCACTAGTTCATCCTACTTCATTTTGACGATCGTTACACCCTGCTCCAACTTGCAGAATTGATCCCTGAGGCGGTCTTTGACGCTACGAGGGATAAACTTGGACAAAAAGGCCTCAAAAAACTCATCCCATGAGACTGGTGGCGATAAAACTTGTCTAGTCTACATAAATGTGTGCCACAACTGCCTAAATGGCCCATCTAGTTGGTAAGTAATTAAGCCTGCCCTTCTAGACTCCACTAGACCCAAAGTGCAAAGCCTCTCATGAGAAGTAGTAAGAAACTAGTTGGCATACTTACCCACATCCCCAAAAAAACTCGGTGGTGGAAACCTGAGAAACACACCAAGCATCTTATGGTCTTGGAGTTGCATAGGTCTATCTGCTGCCAAGGGTTGTACTTCCACAGGTGATACCTTGACTTGAGGTTCCCTCACTGTAGGCTAAACTTGCAGTACTGCTGCTTGTGTAGCTGGGGCGGGTGGTTATTGCATACCCCCAAGCACACCCAAAAGTTATGCAATAGCAGTCTGAAGATCTGGAATCAAAACCGGTCCGGGTGGTTGCTGGGCTGGATCGGATCCCACCAGCGGAGCTGGTATATGAGTTGTTGGAGGGTCCACTACTAGATCTAGAACCTCCTCTCTATTTCGGATTGGTGTTGCAGCCCTGCTTCAAAATCAGGGTCGGCGTCTACCCCAAGCTGGGGCTCTATTTGAAGGTCTGCGTGCATCACCCCCGGCCGTGTCACCTCGCGATTGAGCCATCATGGGAAAGATTGAAACAATTAAGATTTTATGTAACGAATAAGACACACTTTGCAAGAAAGTGAAACAAAAGACAAAATCTTCCTAAGGATATCCTGTAGCATCCCGAATATAAGTTATGGACGTCTTCTCACCAATCCGCATGACTCAACTAAACGTTAGCTATGTACAAGTTAGACCAATGAACCTGAGGCTATGATACTAACTTTCCACGACCTGATTTCTCGATTTATGGTGGCACCTACTATACACCACCAGTAGGTAAGCCAACCTGTAGCCCAGAATATTGAGTAATGCGTGAAAGGCAGAAATAGAAGGAGCAAACCCAAAACGTGGAAGCTACTAGTACAGAGCTATCTAATAAAGAGTATAAGTCCCAAGAGTGGACCATTCAATAAATAGTGTCTCAAATCAAAATCAACAAGACTAGAAAAAACAGAAGTAGAAGGAGCAAACCCAAGACGTCAAATGATCACCCTCATCTCAAATTCGCAGCTACTATAAAAGGCAGGAACTACTCACTACTGATAACTGGTACTGGGACCTGTATACATGCAGAGTGTAGCATGAGTACCAAAACAACATGTACTCAGTAGGAATCAAGGGTCAACTAAGCAAAAAGAATTAAAACAATAAGAAAGGATAGAACTTAGACATAGAGAGATCAAAGTGGGTGCGGAAAGACAGCACACGAGCATATAAGAAATAAACTATGTACAAATAAACTAATCCAAACTGGACCCCCATAAGCCTAGAAGGTACACGCATGTGCAAGTTTAAATAAAACCTGAATGAAGCCCCATAAGCCCGATAAGTACACAAAATAGGATCCAATCAAACAAAATCACAGCTCAAAAGAATGACCTCAGATGGTAATGGTATCTCCACTAGGATCCAATCCAACAACAGCCATCGTAGAACATCATCCACTCTAAGAAATCACAAAAAAGGCTCCAAACCTATACTTTCTCAAATCCCACACCTTTAGTGATACACTAAACCTTCGAAAGAGCATTAGAACCACAGAAGTAGAGGGAGAAGATACATAAGTACAACAAGCATAAATAGCGCCTAATCTAAGGCTCAAACAATTATACTCATGTCTTCTACTCTTGTCTACACGGAGCGAAGTCATCGAAACGACGTTGGTATAACATCAAGGCTGTCCAGTCCACTAGCGTCATAAGTCTAAGGCTATGCTAGCATAACCTAGAGTAAGGACATCATGCTTACGGTTAAGGCTGAACAAATCATACAACACATAACATACAAGACTACAATAGCATTTAGCACGTAAGCATGCAACTCTATTATTAAAATGGTACTACACCAGAAATATGGTTAATTTGATCCTAACATAAGGTATTAAATAAAAGTAAAGTAGGAAACTAGTACCCACCTCCAATTCAGTCCAATCGACATATTTTTACACAATTAAGCTCAATCTAATAGAAAGGAAGTCGTAGCCTACCTTTAGGCTGACCACACGCTCTCCAAATCACTTTGACGGAGATTTTCCCTTCCTATCAACCCTTGAATGGTACAACTCTTTCAATTATAGGATCACAATGTAGGTAGGTAATTTAGACACTAAAATCATAACAAACAGAAACGGTCAATTTATTAATTCAAAATGGGAATTGTGGAACCCGCACCAAAATGTCCGGATTTGACTCTGCCAAGAGATCCAAATATCTATCCCAAATTTTTTTTCCAAAATAGAACACAATTTGGGGCTTAAAAGAAAATAAACCCTAACATGCAATAAACCCACACTTAAATCAACTTAAAAGAAACAAACAGCAGTCTAATCCAGGAATTTACTATAATCCCATCCCTCTTTGAAAACTCCACAATGTATACACAATAATTTCCCACATGTGGAATTTTGAATGGCCCAAAACCAAGCTAAAATGAGAGAGATATGACTAAAATAAGAAAGCCAAAATCAAATGTTTGAAAAAGGGACAAACATTCAGGTTTATCACAAAATTTACCTCAAAATACGCACAGACAACAACTTCAACACACTCTACCGTGAAGCCACAGAAAATACAAATTTCTCAAACTATGAATCACCTAATTCGGTTTAGAGATTAGATAGTTAAGCGGTTTTAGAGATTTTCCAAAATGTGCAAATTTTTCTGCATTATTTCCCGAAACATAAGAACATTGATGAGATGCTCCAAACTCGCTCGAAACCCCGTGCATGCAAACGAGATATGAAAATATACAAAATTCGATAATTCTAAACTCATTGGTGCAAACTAAATTTCCATACAACTTAAACATGATAAAAAGTTGGTCCTACACCCAACCGTCATTTTAAGTCAAAAACCACAAAAGGGTTCAGAATAATATCAGAATCCTCGATACACAAAAGAAGGGTCAATCTAGACCAAACTCAATATTTTGGATCTAATCGCGCTGAGGAATTCTCATCAGAGCACGTTTACTTAGAATGTTGAATAAAGTCAAACTAGGCTTGAACTTAAAGTCAAAATGCCTAATTTCACCAACTCTCAATGAAAACCTTAAGAATCAAGTTGACCATGCATCAAGCCTAAAAATGACCCTTTCAGAGCTGATGGAATCGTCAAAATTTGATATTGATGTCATCTTCTTGAAATGATTGTTCAAGGTTCATAAGCTCCAAAAACACTAAAACTCGCACAATAAAAAAATGAACTACCAGGTGATCAAACTATCAATCCCAGCAAGTCATAAATGACTTGGGTCCTTATAAAAAGGCTGCAAACGACACACAAAAGGCAAAACACATTAATGACCAAGAGGGTCACTACACCCTTCAACAATAAACTCATGAGTAGTTTGTGTTAGAAATTTAGTTTTCAGCAACATAAGTCTTCAATGTACAATGCACCTACCAATGGTCTTGCTGAATATTTTAACAAGAAACTTGGTAACCTATTGAAGAAAGTAGTTGCAAATAATAAAAGGGACTGGTGTGAGAGAATTGATGATGCTTTGTGAGCATATCGTACAACCTTTAGAACAGATAGGCAAGCTACTCTGTTCATTAGTGTATGACGTGAAACAGTACTTCCAATAGAGAAGCCAATTCTATCATTGCAAATATCAATCAAAAAGGGACGTACAACTAAAAATAACATTCAACTTTGCCTAACAGAGTTAGAAGCATTGGATGAGAAGAGATTGGAAGCACAACAATGTTTGGAATGTTATCAAGCTCGACTTGCGAGAGCATTCAACAAGAAGGTGAGAACTCAATCATTTCATGTGGGAGACTTCATCTTAGAAGTATACAGACCCATACTCCTCAACAAACGCATCGGTTTAAATTTTACATCAAAAATCTCGACTCTTTCATTGATTTAATGTAGGCTTACGCTCTCAGGTTTGACAAGCTAACTCATGGATCACATCATGACACAAACTCACCATGCAATAGACACCTATACTGTTTTGCCTCTCACAGAGGTACCAACTTTCCGATACCGCAACTAGTGCCCTAACTTTAAAAGAAATCATCATTTTTCACACAGTGATTATGAATTTGGGTACAGGGATCTTTGTTCAATACCCGCACTCATGAACAAGTTCAAATACAATTAGTACCCTTTGTCTTGGTCTTTCCCTTATTTTCACTTCTTAGGTTCACCATACTATACTCTAGGATCATGGTAGGACATTCTTGGCTTGTAAAGTAGGATCAGGGTCAGGTTTGGTACATTTGGGTACATTTTTATTGACTTTTTCCCTCCTTGACATTACTTCTAAGCTTCCTACATCTTTTAATTTCCTTTGACACCCTATTTTTCTTCTCTTTTCTTTTTTGGCTTGCTCCCTTTTTGGATATGACTTTCACTTCTTCTGCATCTTTTTTTCTTAAAAATCTTTTCTTTCTTATGTTTTATTTTTATTTTCATTTTCAATGAATTGATAATTTCCTAAAGTCACACCTTTTGCTCACTTAAACTTTTCTTTTCAACATCCAACTCTTTTCATACCCATTTTTGGGTCTTCACTCATAATAGCTACCCTCAACTCATGGCTTTTCATGAGTTGAAGTACACAATACCCGCAGTCGGGTCAGGGCCAAGATGAGTTCACTTATTCCATTAGTCACCCTCAAATTAGACTTTTAGCCTTAGTGAAGTGCATATGCCCAAGGAGGGACTAGGCCAAAACATTAGACCCTGGAAAGGTGAGTTGGTGAATAAAAAAAATTGTCTATGACAGGCTCAACATATTTGAATCAAAATTTTATACGCTAAAATTATACCTCCCCACAGAAGTATAAACAATTGTAATCATGTAGAGAACCCAGCTAGTATGTTGGGGTCGATCAAACGAGAAAAATGGTTTATACTTAACTTTAATTCACAATTACATCTATTTAGTCAATGTCTTTCTTAAAACAAGTAATTAAAAGGGGGGTTGTTTAATAAACAAGTGCCTTATACAGTCCAAGTTAATAGGTAAACGACATTAGATGTTGAGTTTTGATCAAGTTATGATAATAATTAGGGTGTATGTGTTCCCCACATGTTCATAACGTTGTATTCCTAACGATAAAAATTCTTTCCTAGTGTTTTACATGAAAAGTGGTAAGTTAGATATCTTTAAATCCTTGGTCCGACATCTAAAGAATTTCACCCCATACCTTGGTCCAGCTACGTGAGTATAATTTACTAACCCTTACCTTTACCTCATATTAGACATCATTATCGATGTATGTCTTAGTTGTTACTTCGCACCAATCGACACTAGCCTATAAGATAGTATCCCACTAAATTTATGTTGATAATACTTTTCCTATTCCTACCTCCTTGGTCGTCCAAGTAGCAACAAGGCGAGTTCTAATACGTGCACTTGTTAGAAAGACTTCTAAGCGAAAGAATTATCAGTACATGCAAAAACACTACTTGAGAATTGCTTAATTGCTAGTTATACTTTGTGAATTACCCATGGTTCCCACAACCCTAGTTGTGCATTTTGTTACCCATGAACTAACTTATAAATAAGAAGAAACTCAGAAATTCAGCTTGAAATTGAAAGAAAATTCTTGAAAACAAATCCGTAATTGATTAATTGCCCAAGTTAGCAAAACCCAATCTCTAAGACACAAAATAGAACAATAACAATAGTAGCTAACCCCAAAAACTAGGTTTTAATTCCCTTTATATAGAAAACATAGTCCTAAAGAAAAGGAATTGAAATAAGGAAAGCTCAATCTAGGTACCGCAACATCGATCAAAATGGTCCATCGACTGCCTCTATCAGTCAATACTCAGAAATATTTTTGCTCCACCGAATAGCACCCTTTCTAAATCAAATGATAGACAAGCAGTATGGTCCATCGATCCATCTATGGTCCGTTGATCCATCTATGGCCCATTGATGCTCCTCCGTATCTCTATCTTAGAATCTTTAAAATTCAGGTGCTGGAACCTTCTCTGAACCAATCGGTCGTTCACCTGTACGGTCCGTCGATTTCTCGTGGTTCCACACTTGGTCAGATTTCTTTGATCTTCTCCCGTAGCCTGAACTTCACATTGATGGTCACCACCTACGGTCCATCGATTAGGCGATGGAACATCGATGGCCTTCCTAGGTGATCTCTGCATTTTTTTAGCTGCCTTCTACGCTTTCAACCTAGACATCTTTCCTGCAAAACAAGACACAAAACGTGTTAAAACTACTACAAAAATGCTCTAGGCACACACAACTCTTAAGTATAATACATTAAAGATACCGTGAAACCATCGTTCATCAATTTTGTTAGGAGAATTATTTATTTCAATGATTCTCTTGTCGCTGATTTATACATGGGAGATTCTTATATAGAAGTTCCTTTGAAAAAATTTCATTTCTTATACAAGGAAAGCTTTGGTAAAATAGGAACAAGGAAATCATATCAATTCTTACTCTTCTAAATGGAAGTTGCTAGCACTCCAAAGGAAAACAATAAGTACTAAGATTTCATGAATAATTCTTGATAAATAAATCAAAGGAAATAAAAATTGGTGTGATTATTAAATTACCAATTATTTCAAAGATGAAAGTTTGCAAAATAAGAAGCCAATCAATTTATGTTCTTTTAGTAAAATTCAACTTGAAGGACTTGTGTAAAACTCTAAGTGTTGGTGTCCAAATTTGAATTCAAATCAATGGTGAATGTTTTTTTTAATTTAAAATTTATGAAACTTTAACTCATTTATTTGGTTATTCCTCTCGAGAGAGTCCTACAAATCGTACCTTGAGTGGATTGAAATAACAAAATTCCTTAGGATAACATCAAAATGGAGTTGCACATGACCTTACTATGCAACTTGCTTTATCGAAAGAAACAGAGTCAAGAAAATGTATTAAGAGTGATATTATTGGACTTACGAAGACTTCAACTCTCGTCGTCAAATTCGGCAAGACTACACGTTGACAAGTATCAAAAACTAAAAGCATACTCTTGAATACTTCAAGTCTTGTCACCAAACTTTGGCAAGCCTACACGTCGACAAGTCACGAATAAAGGGTCATTTGTGGACACATAAGTTGTATTGGATAAAATTCATACAAAATTTGTATTAAATTCATGTTCATTTGGGCTGAATGATTAATTTGGGGTTTACAAATTAATAAGTCCATTTTATTAAATTCAAATCCAAGGTCCATTTCACCTTGAAGCCCAAACTCATGCCACATGTCACAATGACTATGCATCAAAAACCAGTAAGGCAGTGTCACGTGTCCAAATGATATGGTAGCCCCAATCGAGTGCAAGAACCAATAACAACATGCCAAGTTTCGAAAAAAAGACATCCTTTAGTCAATCATATGAAACCTTTTCCACCCCGATAACTATAAATAGGGGATGGAAAGGACATTCAAAGGGATCAAGAAAATTCTTCAACAAGCATTCTCCCATTGAAAAAAGCAACACCATCAAGTACATAGATCTTCGATAGGGTGATCAATGGAGTACTTTCCAGAGATTTACTTGAAATAACGAAGTGATTTCTGACATTTTTGGAGATCGACAACATCGCAAGGAGGTCTGCGTCATCCGATAATTTAGGATATATGCTACTGATGCCCCTCGAATCTTGGAGAAACTTAGGAGAGAAGTGAAGAGAACAACATAATTGTATTCACACGATTCATCAATAAAAATAACATTTTAATTTTATTTATTATGCTTGCAATCGATTTTAAACATTTAAGGAAATTTGTTGCGAACAGTATATAATGTCTCTGAGATGAAAAATAAAAATAAAAGGTTGGGAAGTAATCTATTATCAAAGTTATTCGATTATAATTTATATGAAATTAGTCATTATAATATACCAAAGAAAAAGAAATTATATATTAAGGTTGGGGTAATATTCTATTAATCGCGTCTAAAATTAGATTATTTGAATTTTGGTGTATAGTTATTAAGATATTAAAACTTGACGTTCACACACACACCTCCAAACTCTATTCAAGTAAGATATATTTTATAGCTAAAAAATATTCAATATTTTTTTGTAAAATAATAATTTATTGATAATATAAACTTTATGTTATTACTTCCTCGGATCCGTTATACTTGTCGTCCATACTAAAAATATATGATCCAAAATAATTGTCATTTTAATAAATTAATATATAATTGGTTGTTTGTTTCCCACTTTACTCTTAATCATAAATATGGAGAGTTAATAATTTTATGCAAAAAAGAGATGCATTAAATAGAGAGTGGTTATACGAAAAATCACCCTCTAATTAATATTTTTCTTAGGTGATATGTAAAACAAAATATAAAAAAATGGACCAAAAGATAGTACAACTTATATAATAAATTGACATAAATTGTTATTATTAACCCAAAATCACTACCTCAAAAATGATCATTAGCGGCAATTAATTCCAAATTGTCGCTAAAGATGTATTTTTAGCAACAACTAGTCGTTTTTGTATATGTCCCTAAAGCCTTTAGCGACATTGGTTCTATGGCACTCAACTAATGTTGGTAAAGACTTTAGCACTCTTTATTAATATCAATAATTATTGCCGCTAAAAGATCTTTTTTGTTGTAGTGAATTCCTCATATTGCAAATGTTGCTTGTACCATGTGTCTATATGATATTTTCAAGAATGATTTTAGTCATATGCATCAATGGATCATTTTTTATAATTCATATATAAACTTTAATTTAAATCCCAGGATCTTAATATAACTTATTTTTTAACACATCAAGTGAGTCTCATATCCAATTGTCTCTTCTTTTAAGTTTAGCTATTATAAATATTTATATTTATGTACAAAGATCTTACTCGTGAAGTGCTTAGCTAAAGCGTAAAGATTTTTTGTCTTTTAATTGAATTAGGTAGTTCATTTTTTTTTAAGATTTCTCCAACTTTAAGACCTGGGTGAATAAAGAGAGTTCATGAATATGATTAAATTAAAATTAATTGACATATATGGGATAAAATATTTTATAAAGATACTAAACAGATACAAAATAGAATTGTTTTATTCTAGGTGGTTTGATCATTCTAACAAATGCACGGACTAGGTCCCTGGCTAAGTTCTCTCGTCCATATCTATAAAGCGGTACAACTATAAACTATTGTAGAGTTTTCGTGTCAGAGGTTGGTGAGGCTTCAGTGTACTACATAAATGAAAATGGACAAAGTTTTTGTCCAACGATCAATAACTTTTTATGGTTAACTTAGTCAACATGACAAACAAAAAAATAATTCATTCATTCAAAAAATGAAGTAATATTTCAAGGGACATCGTCCTTTCATGATTGCTGACATGAAAAGGTAACAAGACAGTTATCAGAAAAGTTGCTACGGTAGGTGCAGAACTTTTCTAAATAGCAGACCTTCAGCCAATAGAATTATCTCAACGAGTTTCTGTTGATTTATATATATCTTTCAAAAATACACAAACTCAAGATTTGGCAAACTAAAACTTGGACTTTCTCTGAAAATTCACAAGCTTGAAAAAAAGAAGGTCATCTTTAAGGAAGATTACTGCTCATATCAACAACGTACCAGAAGGAATGGTGAAGCATCTTGTTGAATTTAGAGTTGTGTATCCCATGTGCATAAATTGTAAATCTACACCTAATTTATAAAGGATAGTAGCTAAGTTGCTTGTCTATGTCTTAGGTTGAGTCGTATTAACTAGAGTTAGTTAGTCGAATCATCTTGGTTTTAGTCAAGCTTTTACACCATTGTTTTGTTGATCTCTTGGATAGAGCTGTCTAAAAGTGTCAACTAGAGTTAGTTAATGTGTGGTGCAGCAAAGCTTCTGCTCATTTATGCTTTTGTCTTGGAGATTTGAGCTAGTGGATGGAGTTATCCTTGTGGAGGTTCTTAAATCTAGATCTACTTGAGTTTGTAGTGGAAAATAGGTTTAGTCGTAAGTCATCTGCGGCCACCTAAATTTTTCCGCATAATTTCCTTAGACACTTCAACTTATCCTTGTGCCAATTGAACACCTTATATGTTCAAAAATCATTCTATTGGACACATAATGCTGACATGGCTAAAAATGGATGGTTCACTTTCTTTGAGCGTGTTTAGTCATCAAAAACTAATTATTTTTACTCTTTTCTCCTTAATTTATGCACCTGAATTAATTTTAAAAAACTAATTAACAAAAAATAGTTATTTTTACTCTTTTTCCCTCAATTTATGCACCTGAAATAATTTAAAAAAATTAATTAACAAAAAGAAAAAAGGAGCAAACGTCTTCTTCCCCATCCCTGCAACATTCCACAAGTATTTATAGTTTTAAAATATTAGTTTTGCGGAGGGATGGTCGGTGGATTTAGTTGAAATTGACGGACAAATCACCAATTCACTCTTTGATCACTTCATCGCCATCTAGTGCTTAGTCCAAGAATCTTTGTGTTCGGAATCTTTGGGCGACAAGGTGCTGCTTCGCGGAACTTCTCGATGATGCGCTGACTACTTCTTTCTACCACCGATTTCATCCTTTCCTTTAGGGCTCAGCATAATGGAAGAAAGGAAATCTTCAAGCCTATCGGTGAGTAACCAAGTTGACTCGGCGATCCTCAGGCCTTCATTTCTTTATTATTTTCATCCTTTTTGTTCCTTTTTTCCAAGTAGTGTTCATGTTTTCCCTTAAACTCAAACTACTTGAAACTCAAGTTTATTCATCATTAATTGAGATAAAAACAAGCAATTAAGGACACTATTTCTATCAAAACATAGCCCTAAATGAGTCCAATCTGAGGACTCATCAACACCCCCAACTTAGACTTTTACTTATCCTCAAGTAAAACTTAAGTTCAGCAGTTCAAAAAGGATGTCTTAAATAGTGTTACACAAGAAGCAATCTTGAATGTACACAATAGGATTCAATTTACTTATGCAAGGATCAATTGTATACCCAAAGATTCAAGTTGTGACACACCATTACCAATGATTTTTAAGCTCGCAATACTTTCTTCAAATTCAAGTTCAAGCTCAACAAACGCATTTGTATGCCCTCACACAATGGATGATTCCATTCTCACACACATGATGTTAATTATTTAAGGTTAAGGAATCAAAATGAGGAATACAATGCATGCTTTGACCTATAGGTTGACCGTATTTTGTTATCGACATTTGTTTCATCTTTCTCAAGATCACAAAGGTATTTTTAATGATTGTAATTGAGTTGAGTGCAAAGGTATGGTCATTTAGTCTCGGTGACTATGATACTCATAATATGTGATGCCCACTACACATCCTTTCCTTTCCTCTTATCGAATTCATTAGTGCTTACAAGTCATTCCTTTATTCGATTTCCTATAATGTGTTAGTTCTTTTTGTAACTTTTCAGTTGATTTCACAACTTTTCTTTTTTTATCTTTTCTCTTTCTTATATGGAGGGGTTCCAGTTTTCTCAACACAACGGGTATATGGGATTTTTCTTTCACATTCTTGACTTGCTTTCTCATTCACCGCACCCTCAACTTAGGCTTTTAGCCTAAGTTGGCTATGCTACTAATTACAAATCTAGAGAATTATGGGTAAAGGTAAAAAGAGTTCATGTGGTTTTCAAGTTTCTTCCAAATAAAGGTAAGGCTCAAGGTGTTTTCAAAAGATATTGACACACGCACAAGGTAGGTCACATAAGAGGTATATGTCAAATTGGCTTACACTCTTAAAAATTTCCGAAGATCATTGTAACATCTTGTAACCCAAAATAGCTAGCAATAAGCTAAGAAACCAAAAATAATCACTTTTGTATATAAAGGTAAAATTATGTAAATTTCCTAAGTTTGAAATGTGAGTTTTGGTCATTTTCAGATGGCCATAAATTCTAGCTTAGAAGGAGTTAGGGTCAGTTATTTATATGGTTGGAAAGCCCTTGGGAACACCTTTTCAATGGCATTAGTTTTTTTTTGATTTTGATGTTGTATGAGGGAGATAGTCTTTCTAAAGTTGGATTGTTTATTGTGGAAACTCCAATCCAGATCTTAGTAAGGGTAAAGTAGTCTTTTCACCCTAGTATTTCCTAATTCCTTTTAAGGGTTTATTAGGGGTAAAACTAGGACTTAAATAAGTTTTAGAAAAGTTGGAATACTCTTAGGGCTTGGGAGAAAGGAAAAGACAAGAAGAAGAGGAGAGGAAGATCAAGAACCCTTCAAGAATGCTAAGGCTTCTCGAGTGGAATACATCGGGGGAGATCCCTATCGAGTTATGTGACATCTCTCTGTGTTGTTTTGGTTCACCCACATACTAATATGTTTAATTAAGCGAGTTTTGAATAGATTGAATGATGAATACTTAAAATCTTGATGAACAATTATTGAATTCTTGTTGGTTGAGTTGTAGCATGCCTTTAGTTGATTTAATTCGTGTTTCCGGGTTTTTTTCGAGTTGAATCTATTAGGTATTGAGTTTATTAGTAATACTAAGTGATTGGGTGAGATAAATGGATGTTTAGAAGGTTTAGAGATGAAAATAAAGAAGAAAATTTTGAATTCCCATCTAATAGACCTTGGGTCGCCGCGCCTGCCAAAGCCCTTCAGGGTAGGCTCTATTTGACAAGCCCTAGCGTGTTGCGCCAGCCAGAGCGCCTCAGACCAGAGTTTGTTCGTCAGGCTCTGGCACTCCGCGCCTCTCAGAGCGCCAAGGTAACTTGGATACCCATTCTTTCCTATCTTTTCGTACTAGCTCCTAAGTAATGTAGCCAAATTTCTTAGTTGATTCCTACACTCTATGGTACATCTAAACATCATGAAATCTCCATAAACATGAGATCATGATCCTTGAATTCATAATCCAATTCAAGGAAAGTTATGATCAAAGTCAAAGAAGTTAAGAGTCTAGTCTAAAAGATACAAAGCATGTCAATGTGAGTACCTAAAGTTCCTAGAGTCTTTAACAAACATTTTCACGTTGTTTTAAGGCTCAAGTTGCAAATTAAGCAACGGTAAGAAGTTGAGTTCACTCTCAAAAGTTATACGGGGACTAAGTAATCCCTAAGAGTTACAAATGTCTTCACAAATAAGCAAGTAAAGAGCCTTTGGGCTAGTTTTCAGACATAAGTAATATAGCTTTATAAAATAAAGCAAGTAGGGAAACTATTATTTCCAAGAGAGATTTTAAAGTTACATTTAGAGCATTATTCTCGAACCACAGAATTAGTATGTTTTAAAAACATAAGAGTCTGTATATTTTAGGAGTAGTATTGAGCACCGATGTGGGGATGCGAGTTCATATTAAGTCAAGTCTCCGGGAAAACCATGTACCTATCATGGATAGAAGAGGAGTGAACCTTTTTCATAATATACTAATGGATCCATTAGGCAGTTCAGGTCCTATACTCTCTCAAGGTTAGGGTGGCCGAGTAACGTTGTATCATCACTATAGCTATTAAGTGAAGGTTGTCGGTTAGAGAAGTTCCCACGGCAGTTATTCATTTTCATATACATTAGAAATTTGTATTTTAACATACATCTCAAAGATTATTTTTGTCCTCGTATACATTCAGAGTTTACAACATGTTTTCAGTCAGCTTTTCATAATATTGCACTTACTTACAAATTGCGTTATATCGAAATATAGTTATTCATGAGTTGAACAGAGCCAAGGTAATTGTTATTTCTTACTCCTTTTCGAGCTTAAGTGTTGTTTTAGCATTACAACTCGCATACTCGTACATTTAATGTACTAATTCCAATTGGCCTGGATCGTATTGTGACGCAGATGCAGGTTTCTAGGATCAGTATTTCGCGTGTCGTTGATCAAGTGAACAACTCAGAGTCAGTTGGTGGGCCTCCCTTAATTCGGAGGACATCTTTATCATTATTTATTTGTTTTCTGCATTTTCAGTTATAGAATGTTGTGGGGTTTGTCCCAACATTCATCTTAGTGTTTTTACAGGCTTCATAGACATATAGTGTTAGTTCTGGGTCTTTTCATTTCATTTATAAACAATAAGACTGAAATGTCATTTTGTCCAGATTAGTACTGTTTAGTTATTTCCCTTGAAAATGTTCCTTACTTTGTATATTGAGTTAAGTTAAGTCTTCCAAGCTGATTTAAGTAAGCCATGCCAAGGACTCGCTCAAGACCAGCAATGGTCATTGGGTGTTGGCCACGTCCAGGGTGTAGGATTGGGACGTGACAAACTTGGTATCAGATCACAAAGTTCAAGATCCCTTGGGAGTCTTTGAAGTTGTGTCGATAGAGTCTAAGTCATCGATGTGAAATGTGCCACATCAATGATTAGGGGTCTACAACATTTAGGAATCCCTCCCTTCTTTAATATTTTTTTTGGTGCGTTAGAGTTTATCTCTAAAAGTAACTCTAAAACACGTGCTTGTGCGTGTTTCAAATAACTATATCTCCATGAAGAGCATCAAGAAGTCATTCATCTTAGACGAATATTGAACCTCAGGAATAAGAGTTACCTAATGCTTCTAAAGTGAAACTTCAGGGGGAGGTTACCAATGTTGAGTTCCATGAGGCTATCCGGATGTTGAGTCAAGAAGTGACCAACCAAGTTGGGAAACAAAGAGGAAATCGAAAAGAAGGGGCTCATACTTTAAGGATTCAAAAATTCTTGAGGATGAATCCCTCAAGCTTTACTGGTTCGAGCACTATTGAGTATCTGAAAAACTTTATGGAAGAGTTGAATAAGGTATTCGATGTGATTGATGTTAAGAGAATTGAACTAGCCGCATATAACTCAAGAATGTGGCTAGGACTTGGTTCGATCAGTGAAAGGAAGGCATAGATGAGAATGCACCACATCCGAGTCAGCTTGCTTTGAAGAAGCTTTATTGGGGCACTTCTTTCCATGGTAATTGATGGAAGCAAAGGTACAGGAGTTCCTTACTCTAATGCAGGATTTTTTGAGTGTTTATGAATATGGGTTGAAGTTCACCAACTATCTCACTATGCTTCTGAAATGATTAAAGATATGAGAAGTCGAATGATCTTGTTTGTTGTTGGCTTGGGTCGGGAATAAAAAAAGGCAAAGCTGCCATGTTGATTGGGGACATGGACATTTCAAGGTGAATGGTCTATGTGCAGCAGGTAGAGGAAGAGAATCTTAGGGCTAGAGAGAAGTTCAAGATCAAGATAGCTAAGACAGGGGATTAGTCAGTGTAGCAAAAGAATGATGCCAACCGGTCATCCTTCGAACTAAAACAGAATTACCCTGCTCAATCATCTGCTAGTGAACCTACACCTAAGAACAAGGGTGATAACTATGGGAAGAATTCTAGAGTTAAACCTTCCTAATCACAGGGTAGTGTGGCGTAGAGAGGTAGTAAGCCTGCTGCCTGCGCCAAGTCTGGTAGAAATCACTCTAGCATTTGTTGTGAAGGCTCTGCGAGTTATTTCAAGTGCGGTAAGACTGGGCATTACATGAGAGAGTGTCCATAGAACAAGCAAGGTGGTGGTAATTGGGGCAATAGAGCTTAGTCTTCATTAGCTGCTCCACCAGATATGGCTTCAACTAGGGGACATACTTCTGGTGCAGGAGGAGGAACAAACCGCTTATATGCTCTCCATAATTGCAAAGAACATGATAATTTGCCAGATGTTGTCACTCATATGATTTGAGTCAATGACTTTACTGTTTATGCATTGTTAGACAAGGAGAGAATTTATCTTTTGTAACTCCCTATGTTGCTAAGAATGTTGAAATTACTCCTGAGCAACTTAGTGAACAATTAAGTGTTTCCAGACCAGTTGGTGAATCCATTCTAGCAGAAAGAGTCTATTGTGAGTAGTAGATTCAGTAGTGCTTAAGGGTCGTTTCATTTCGTACCCTAAGGAGAGGATGTTAGTTGTAAAGGGTTGTATCTATCACTTAGTACGTCTTTATGGCTCAAGTGTTGAGGTACCTTCACTTTAGTCCCGGAGTCCCTTCTGAGAGAGAAATAGACTTCAGCATAGACATCATTCTGGATACTCGTCCAATCTCTATTCCTCCATATATAATGGCACCAGCAGAATGGGAAAATTTAAAAGAACAATTGAAATATTTGTTAGATAAGGGATTTATTCAACCAAGTGTCTCACTTTGGAGCGCTCCGGTCTTGTTTGTAAGAACTGGTTCCTTTAGGTTGTGTATAGACTACCGTCAATTTAATAAGGTGACCATCAAGAATGAATATCATGTAACAAGGATAGATGATCTTTTAGACAAGCTTTTGGGTGCTTTCTGCTTCTCGAAAATTGATCTCAGATCAGGCTACCATCAGTTGAAAGTTAGGGAATTTGATATTCCAAAGACAACTTTTAAAACCAGGTGTGGCCATTATGAATTTTTAGTTATGACCTTTGGTTTGGCAAATGCACATGCAACATTCATAGATCTTATGAACAGAGTCTTCAAAACTTCTGTAGATTTGTTTTTCATCGTCTTCATAGATGACATATTGATTCATTCGAGGAATGAAGAATTTCATTCTAGTCACCTTAGGATAGTTCTTCAGACTTTGAGATATAAGGATTTATATGCCAATTCTCCAAGTGTGAGTTTTGGATTAAGTTTGTGGCATTCTTGGGTCACATAGTTTTCGGTGATGGGATTAGAGTCACACCTAAAAGATAGATGTCACATCCGGGGAGCACCCCCTAGAAGTAGCATGGNACCACTTCCTCATGAATTTATCTTGAATCGAGATCTTTTGGCTCAACTTTATCCCAGTTTTGAGCAAGCTTCATGTGTATAGTATTGGTTATAACTGTCTACTATCTACGTAGACATTTTGTTTCGTTTTATCTTTTAATTTATTAATTTTTCCGCAATTATTTTTTGTGTTATTATTATTTTTATAATAGATTTCACATTTTTTATAAGTTCTAATAAAAAAATATATAGATAAGAAATAGTATCAAACACCATTTCTAGTATATTTTATTTTTCTAAAAAAAGTACTACAAAAAAAAAGTAAATGTGGTGGTTCTTCTTCTAAATTTGTCACGCCCGGGGAGCACCCCCTAGAAGTAACATGGCGTACTTGACCTCTCGGAGGTCTTATACAAGCCCATAGTTATCATTCATCGCATTGTCATAGTAATTTTAGAGGAAACTTTAAAACTTTTCATAGCACATCATATGCTAGAACATTACTTCATGTATATATAAAATATCATTTTACATACTTAGACTAAGTATCTTTGCCATATTAGACTCAAAAACTTTAGAGTACATTAGGGACACGACCCTTATAACATAATACATAACTATATAATTCATAAAACTTTACTGTAAACTAAACATTAGGACATCCTTGGACTTAAGGATTCCTTTCCTTGAGCTTGGGAATCATCTATCATGTTCTTCACCATTTAGGACATCCTTAAGCATCAATAACCTACACTTCGTGTAAAAGCAGAGAACAATGGGATTAGTACAAGAAATGCNGCATTGTCATAGTAAATTTAGCGGAAAATTTAAAACTTTTCATAGCACATCATATGCTAGAAATATCAATTCATTTATATATAAAATATAAGTCATAATACATATTTAGACTCTAAGTCTCTTTTGACATCTTAGACTCAACATCATAGAATAGAATAGGGACACGACCCTTTCAACATAAAACATTAAATAGACTATTACAAAACTTTAAACATAACTTGACATAAGACATCCTTGAATCTTAAGGATTCCTTTCCTTGAGCTTGGGAACACATATCAAGCTCTTCACTATAGAGACATCCTTTAAGCATTCATAAAGAGAAGAATAGAGTTAGTACAAGAATGCACTAAGTATGACAATCATGCAAAAACATGCATTTAAAAGAGACATTTTTCTTGAAACCATGCATCATGCCTTTTTTTGTGAAAACTTCATAATACTTGATACATTAAGCATTATACAATTTACGTTCTTCATTTACACATATACCATAGTCATAATATCACATAAAATCACACATAGAATTTAAGTCACATTTTGCATCATTTTACAATAAGCTTATTTCCATTTATAGTCAACACATTCACTTTACAGTGAGTTCATTCAACTTCATTTCCTAAACTTCCCAAGTAACCCTCTAGTAATACTCGGTGCAATACATCACCTTAAGGCCACAAGGTACTCATACATACCATCTACATAATCCAATACATACCTTTATAGAATCATTTCATATAACAAGGCACATACTTCACATTAAACCCAACATAAGACTTTACTCATAATCCTAATTTAAGTCTACTAGTGCAATGTGCATCTGAAGCCCCATAACCTCACACATACATAGTAAACATATCATACGACCACAATCATTAACAATTCACCTCATATGTCAACATAGTAAGTATCAACACTTCATTCACACCAAGTAATACACTCATCATATAGACTCATTAGGAATCATACCATGCATATCATCACAACAAGTAGACAACACTACAATGTCATGCATAAGGAACATAAACATAATCATACGCATTAGAACACCTTCCTAGAACTCCATTCAAGAGCTACTTGTGCAATGCATAGGTGAAGTCCCATACCCCTACCTACACTAAGCAATTTTACTTAGGTTATCCTAGTTAGGGTCTAGTTCTTTACTTCCATTGTTCATTTTACTTTAGGAAAACTATAGCCTTAACCGACAGTATGACCATGGCTACTACATGGAATTTGGTGTTGTAGAACCTTACACTAAGGGAAGGTGCTCTACCTTGCCAAAGTAGAACATTAACATCATGCTAGCATATTAGGTGATATCACTTGCTAGATCAAATGGGGAAAACATAGTTTATGAAACTTGGACGCATATATGGAAACCCTCTTTATGCCAAATGGGGCAAGTAGTTATACACCTTGTGAGAATTATGGTGAGCCTACCTTCCCGCATTCGGAAGGGACACCTCTCAACTTTAAGTTCACTCGATGCTAAGCTAAGTTTCCTTTATTGAAAAACCTTTATTAACATTACTTCATATAATTGAGCTTAGGAGAGTTAACCCTTCATATGATTAGCTTAGCTTATAGGTTACACATGAGAGTTCATCAACCTAAATCATGTGAGAAGTCCTTTCACATGACATAACATATGTAAAGCACCATCTAGTTTAGGGTACACTTGAGAACACCTTTCAAGGCCCCTCTATTGACTAGATCATCATACATGTGTGTGTGTATAAATATATGTGAGCAATCCTTTCATACAACACATGAAGATCACACATGTTCATACATTAACGTAATCATGCATTCACATTCATGTACATAGAAAACCAAACCTAGGAACTATCCTATCAAGGCACACATGTGCCATGCATAGACAAGGTCCCATACCCTTGACCATACTAGTACACCTATCAAGTCATCCTAGTTAAGGGATACATAATCATACTTCATGAACATATACATCACATGCGTAGTAGTAGACACAAGTGCATATGAGCATACCCTTTTATTAGACACCATGAACCTGTACTACTTGTAAGCATACATGAAGTGTGAGTGTGTGTACATTGGTCAACATGATCACATAATGAATATCAATAACACATTGAGGAAGCCACCCTCTTAGGACGACTATGCCCAACCAAACATAGAACACACACCACATAATAGCATAGGAGACAATATAACTTCAATACTTGCTTTCAAGACTCCTAGCCATAGCTAATCACACATTCATGTAGGGGTATGTAGGTAAGGGGTCATTCATCATTTATACTTCATCATTGGAAGCACCTAAACTAACCCTAACATAGTCATTCACATACATATTACATGAGCAATACAACCTAGATCACAACTAGAATGGATGACTAGGCATGCTTCACATTTGGTGATCATCACCACCACACCTTCATAATACAATTTCCTTCAAGGCCATGATCACATGATATATATAATGACAATAAAGTAAACACCGCCAACATAACTGGACCATACCACACAATGCCATCCAAGGCCAATTCTATCAACAATACTATAGAAAAATAATGAAAGTAGGCAATCTTACCAATTCCTCAACCTTTGATCATCATTGATCAATACTCCTTTTTAATCAATAATTCAAGTATAGGGCAGTAGATAAATGTACTTTACTATAAATGAAATCATGCATAAACCACTGCAAGATCATGCTACTAGCAAGTTCATTACATCACTCATTCACTACAAAGTATAGAGACATAGATCTCGTACCAATTTCCCTTGCTTTGATCATCAATCACAATTCATTAATAATATACATGTAGGGAAGTATATAAAGAGGTAATAACCTAAACTAAATCATTCTTCTATATCCCTAGAATCGAGACCATACAAGTATTCTATATTAACAATCAGTAGTAGATAGAAGAACATAAGTCAATACTACCTAATCTTCAAACCTTGATCCATATTGGATCCGTTACATATAACTCATAATCAAATTACATAATAGGCAGTAGATAAGTCAATTTATCACAATTGAAACTCATAGCAATCATTCTAGCATCAAGATCACAAGATACTACATTAGAAATCGATAGAAGATACAAGAACATAGGCTATTCTTATTCAAACATTCATACCTTGATCCACATGGATCAATTTCATATAGTTCATCAGGAATATACATAATAGGCAGTAGATATAAGCGTTTAACATAATTGAATCACAATTCGATTTGCATAAGATCAAGATCATAAAGCCCACACATAGTCTAAATCGAGAGTTTGAAGGGAGCATAGTTCATCATGCAAATGGATTGAAATTCACCATAAAATAAATACATTAACATCAATTCATCATGAGAAAGACTTTGAAAACATTTTGAGAAAGAACCCATGGCTAGATTGGAAGATAGGAAGATTGATCATGAATTCTCTTTGAAAACTTTGAAAGGAACTCTCTAAATGAAAGGTTATTTAGAGATGAAATATCACCATACATTTATACATGAGAAACCCATGAAAAATTGAATAAGAAACCATGAAAATCATCCCTTAACTTTAACCTTGAGTTTTCCTTCCAATGGAGGTTTGAGAGAATTTGGAGGAGAAGAGAGCTTTGAGATTTTAGATTTTCTTATTGGTTGTTGGGGTTTTGGGTTGGGAAAGGGGTTTAAAAGATCCTACAAATAGTTTATAACCGTCTCCCTGATTTAGCAAAACACCCGCATACTTATTGGGACTTTTAGACATGTCAACATTGACTTTAAAATGATGCAACCGGATCTGGGAAGTGGCTGCGCGTCATGGAGGCAACCTCTGATTTTTCCCCAAACAATTTTTGAGGCATTAGACCTCGTGCTGGGCGCGCTTCACACAGGCACACTCAGTGCCAGACGCGCGATGCGAGGCTGGTTCCCAAATCTTGCTGCAGATTGCTGCCTTAGGCAACCTCCTTGTCCAACGTTTGGGTCCTCCTTGGGGGCCCTTAGGGTGGTCCTCAAGGAGTCGTACCCGGACGTTTTGACCCTTAACATGTCTATTAAGATGATAGGGTCACCCTTATTGTTTTTGGACTTCAAACAACATGCGCAACACATCAAAACATGCTAAGCACACTCAAGTACGTCCAAGGGATAACTTTCGAATGTCTTGGACGTTCTTGAACGTTTGACCTCCAAATGACTTCAAATCAATCATACATACTATAAAATACTTAATGAACATATTCTAAACCTTTTTAGACAGATGTAAGTCTCTAAGCACCTTAATTCATTTTCGGGGTCTTACAAAATCAATACCTAAAGTTAGATTTAATAGGAATGATTCTACTTATATTGATGATATTAGTTTCACTTCTCATTTTAATATAGATGCAAATACTGAAATTGATACTGAAATTTAGAACGACGTTATGGTAATACTAAATTTTATGAAGATTTAGATGAAGATGTAGAATTTGATTTTGGAAGAAGATGAATTGGATGATACACCTTCATCTACCAGTACGACGAGTGAAGCTTTAGTTTGGATGACACACCTACACATACTAGTCAACTCTTTTGTTGTGAATAAATGTATGACTTTAGATACTATAAATTGTATTGCTAGTTGTAATACATATAAATTACCATTTGTACATAGACACGATAGAGGTCAAGGTGGGATGGGGAGTCTAAATAGACATTTGCTATTTTGGAAATCAATAGAATATTAGATGATTAAAGCTTTAGCCTATAAAAAAGAGAGGTGAAAATGTTGATGTTGATGTTAATGAATCGGTAGAGGATTCTAACATGGTTCAAGGAACATTGGATACTATACTTCTAACCTGGTAGTTCAATTACACAACGTAAATATAATAAAGAAAGAGATCATGAAAATTTAGCTAAGACGGTTGATGTTTGTGGTTTGCCTATTAGTTTTCCTTCACATCCTGGTTTTATTGAATATATTCAATAAACTTATAATCTTTTATTTTAAAGGTATTGCAAGGAATATAGTTAAAAATGATGTTTTTGATTTTCAAGGTAAACATTGTCAATATCTTCGTTACATATTTAGAATATTAGATTGTAAAATGTCTATAACTTCTGTCGTGGATCGTAATATTAATGGACATGATTATTTAACTGTTACAACACATTGGATAATCATAATTCGAATTTGCAAAAAAAAAAGGTATCTTAAGTTATAAACAATGTGTAGAGAAAACAAATTGGTGCTTATATAGCTTCTATTGTTTTAGCTATTTTATATTTTTATATAATCTATGATAAAGTGATAAGTATCGCATTAAATAATTCCTTTAATAATACTAAAGTTGCTAGTATTTTAAACACTAGACTATGTCCAATTGATACTAACTATTTCCATGTTTGGTATGTTGCACAAATATTTAATTTATTTTTATAAGATGTTATTGCATTATTTGGTTGTATGTTGTTATATGGATTTTTTATGCTCATAGAGCTTCTAATATTAGGAAATTTGAAGAGTGTTGTGCACTATGTGATCCTTCACCACGAAAAGTTTCAAACATGTTAAGACTAGGTGAAATTCTCTTTATGAAATGCTTTCAGTTTCTCATGATTATAAAAAAATCATATAAATGATTTTTAATGCCCATAATGTTGATCCACTAGATAAAATTCGTTAAGAATATTAGAATGAAATTAAATAAGTATTGAATTTTTTAAAACTTTTTTTATTAAGCTACAAGTATGTTTTCTGGAGTTTATTAACCTACTATTTCATTAGTCTTATTTAATATTTGTGCTATTTCAATTCAATTTGTTCAACACAAAATAATTGAAATTTTAGACCGTTAATTGAAGGTATGATAGAAAATTTTTAAAAATATTTTTTCCCTATTCCTCAAATTTATTTAACTGCGACCCTCAATCTAAATTGCGAGATGCACAGACATTTATTTAAATTTTTTTGAAAAACTTAGAAACTTTACCGAAAAAATTTCAGATTTAGAATTTTGTAGGTCTAGCTTAAAAGTGCAAACAAAAATTTAATATGATAAATATAGATTTATGGGAAATAATGAAGGATACGATGCTCAAACTTCTAATGTTAACAATAGTGATTGTATTGATAATTATATGCGATTGTTTTTGTCGTGATTCTATTAACCATGATAATATTGAAGTATCTTAATCAAGGATTGAAATTGATTACCGACGAACATGGCAACATACAAATATTAGACTAGTGGAGAAAATGTGGTAGAACATTTTCAAATGTTAGCAAAATGGTTTGTGAAATTCTAGCTATTCAAGCTTCATCAATTGCTTCAAAGGTTGCTTTTAGTGTTACAAGATTTCAAATTGGAGACATAAGATATTCATTGACACAAGAAAACTTAGAGACATTAGTTTTATTTGGAGATTGTTTCAACATGAAGAGAAGAAATTATAATTTTCCAATGTTAACTTCTCAATAAAAAGCTTATTTAGATTCAATATGAGATCTAATAGTGATGTGAATTCCAGCCTGGTTCATCTCGGGACCCAGGGGCGGATCCACACCATACGGTGGAGGTGCACGTGCACTCGGTAACTTCCAAAAAAAATCATATGTATATATGTATATCTATTTTGAAAAACTGATAGAAATTAAAATATACTTAATAGTGCACCCATAAAAAGCATAATAGTGCCCTAGTGCAATTGGTAGAAGTTGGAGTTGTCATTCTCTAGACCAGGGTTCAAATCCCACTTAAGACTGTTTTTATTTTAAGTTTAGCTTAGACCTTATATTTGAGCTATGTTTACATTGGTGCACCCAAAGCCTTCAAATCCTGGGTTCGCCTCTGCCTGGAGTGACTAAATCCTAGTTGATGGTTGTCCCAACCAGCCTGTCATCAGTCTTCCCGTTCTTTCCCGCCGTCTTTGTCCCTTTTCTAGCCTTAGGTACGACCAATTAATTTTAACTAAATTTTTTTTTCATAAAAGTCAAAATAAAGAACATTTTTTCTTTCCTTCAAGGCTTCGAAATAAATATACAATTTTTATGAAAAAATTCAGTTCATATTTGCAAAAACAACTTTCCCTTCTTTTTGAGATGTTTTTCTATTTTTCTAACAGATTAATTTAATGAATTATAACAAATCAATTAATGGTGATCCATATATTTTAGACTATAGTTAATGGATACTCTTAAATCATAACTGTAATTAAATAGACTATGATTTCGTACCAGAATTTTTTTTAAATTCCTTTTTGGTTAAAGTGTTCTTAACAACAAATACATACCCACATATTAGAATAGAACTTCTTAAAAAAAATTATATTGATTGTATAGTATATACCCATTATGTACACAAAATTGGCAGTTATTCGAACAAGCCAAGAAGTTTCTCATATATATCATGCTCGGTCTGCCAGGTAGCTTCCCCAACTAGACGATGTCTCCAATGGACCTTAACCACATGAATGATTCTCAAACGAAACCACCATAAATATCTATCTAGAATGACAAATTGCTCCTCCATGAAGGTCAAGCTATTATCCAACTATACAACATCATACTGAAGCACATAAGACTCATCCAAAACATACTAGCGCAACATCGAAACATGAAAAACTAAGTAGATACCTGAGAACATCGAAGGTAACGCTAACTCATAAGAAATCTCTCCAACTGACAGAAGATCTCAAAAGGCCCAATATACTTGGGGCAGCAACTAGCCCCACCTCCCAAATCTCATCACGCTTTTTTGGGCGACACACGGAGGAAAACTACATCACCCACTAAAAGCCTCTAAGGTTACCACTTATGATCAACATCATTTTTGTGTCTATTTAGAGTTGTCTAAAGTTTGACCGGAATCACCTCACCTGCTCCAAATCCTCCTGAATCAAGATTGTACCATGCGGTCTAGACTGTGTAGACTCAAACCAACAAGAAGGAGAATGGCAATGCCTACCATATAAGTCTTTGAAAAGGTTATCTGGATGGTAGAATGGTAGTTGTTATTGTACACAAACTCCACCAAAGGCAAGAACTGGACCACTAACCTTTTAACTCTAACAGACAAGCCCACAACATGTCCTCAAGGATCTGTATTGTACGCTCTGACCATCAGACTATGGGTGAATGATAACACTCAAACTACTCTTCAAAACCAATAATAAGAGTAAGCAATCATCGTCAATAAAAACACCCAACTAAGAGTGTCACGACCTAGGGGCACCACCTAGATGTAATATGGCATACAAGACCCCAAGAGGCCTATACAATCCACTTAGCTTTCATAGTAAAGATAATAGAAAATTGATGAGATTTAAAATATTTTCAACATAACCAAAGTTTTTAATTGCAAAGCGGAAGTCTAAAACACGTGTCTCAAAAACCATCAATATAATAGAATCTCGGGATATAGCCCGTATATCAATTTTTGAAAACACAAATGAAAAGAACATAAAAAAGGACTCACCAATCTTCAACTTTTCCACAACTATAGATCCTAGCCACAAGGATGAGAATCGGAAACGCCAGACCCTACATTTGGATAAGAAATGTAGGCATGAGTAGTATTAGTACAAAAATGTACTAAATATGATAACTTGCATAAACATAACATAAGAGTTAGACAACATAAGACATAAAGTATAATTAATAAACATACTAGATCATCATAATATATAAGGAGTAACCTTGATTTATCCTTATTGAAGACATGACTAATCGCCTCTAGTCTTACTCATCATGGAAGGAAAACTCAAGCAACAATCCAATATCATCACCTATCAAAACATATCATACCTTATTATTAAGGACATGGGGAATCATCTCTTGCCTTACAATATAGAGGATCAAGGGTAATCACCTCCGTTCCTTTTTTCTGTGGGATCATGGGTAGTCGCCTCTTGTCCAACTTGCATTGTAGGAACGCAGGTAATCGCCTCTTGTCCAACTTCAAGGAACATGGGTAATCACCTCTTATCCTTCCCATTTAGAGTTCATGGGTAACACCTCTAGCCTCATAAATTTATAGTTCCTTAGCTTATATTCATTTTAGGTGAGAAATCCTTTCATCCTAAGTAATTAGATGTGAGCAAGCCTTTCACATTCATTCATAATAAATCATATGGGGAAACTCCCTTCCACAACAATCATATCAACACTCAACACTTAATAACATATGCTTCACTCTCAAAGAAATTTTTATAATAAGTCATCACATATGCTTCAATCTCAAAACAATTCATTTTGTATCTTATTTATCCTCTAAGAACACATATAAATCCATAAATTCTCATTTCATAGAATAAAACCCATTTTTATTCAATTTCTCCTTAGAAATTTGGATTAAGCATGGGTACATGAAATTTCATCGTAAAAGCATACAATTCTCTCAATTCATGCATAATCAATCATAATATAGTAAATTTAATCAACATTAATAAAGATGCAAAACTTAGAAGAAAATCCTAAATCAAAGTGGGGAATTTATACTTTAAATTGGGAGAACTTGGGAGCTCCATGGATGAAAAGATATCATACCTTGCCATAAAAGCCCACATAGAATTAAATAATGGGGACTTGAACTTAAGCCCTAGCTTCAACCCTCCTCCTCCTCCTCTTTTGTTTTCTTCTTCTTCTTCTTCTTCTTCTTCTTCATCTTCTTCGTCTTCTTCTTCTTCTTCTTCTTCTTCTTCTTCTTCTTCTTCTTCTTCTTCTTCTTCTTCTTCTTCTTCTTCTTCTTCTTCTTTAAGTTTTTAGTGAGAGAAATATTTTGGAGAGGAAGAACTTCGGTCTTCTTTTGGACTTTTTGAAGAACAACTTGAATGGGTAGGATTTGGGGTTAAAATCACTTATTGAATAGGTTCCTACGCATGGATAAAATGACATAATATTGTTTTAAAGGAATGTGGAAAAGACCCAACTGCACTCAAACTTACAACTGGCTTAGCCCCCACACGTCAGGCTTCACGAGTCGTCAAGGACTTCACGACTGGTTGTGGCAGCCGTGGTCCTTGACCAGTGGCTTGGAAAGATACCCCAAAATCTTATCCTCTTCACGACCCACTTCATGAGGAGCCTTGGCTCTCATGAGCCGTCAAATAGCTCGTGTAGAGAGTCAACCTTTAGGGTAGCTACTGCCTCCCTCCTATGGCCATCAACCACGACCCATTGGTCTCTTCACGAGCCATTTGGGTGCTCGTGAATCATGGGAGGGGAGACTTCTTTGTCTCAACATTATGAGACACCACATGATACACCACACCTCGTGGTTCCCTTGACGACTCTTTGGGTCCTTCGTGAAGGTGCCCATGCTCAATACTTGGCTTGTGGCCTCTCACTTTGTCCCTTGCTTATCCTACTTGATTCCAAGGTGTTACATTATCTCACTGTCACGACCCAAGGGTACCCTCTAGTCGTAACATGGAACATAGGACCCCGAAAGGCATCATGTAAGCCACTTATAATATCATACGATAAGTAAAGAACATTAGAGAGTAAAAACACATTTCGAGTCTTAAGAATTTTTTTGTAAAAACAAAGCGACAGTCTAGACTTGTCTCAATTAGACATCTATTACAATACTTGAGTCAAAATTGGGTCACAAAGCAATACAACATAATATGAAAACTTAAATTACTAGAAGGAAACTCAAATGATAGCATTCGTCCTCGACCTATGAGGACTCACCACAAGTTTGGAGAGTTGCTGATCCAAGCTTTGACGAAGAAGGAGATCTCTTTAATGACCAGGCCCTACACTTATGAAAAAAATTTGTATAAAATATGGGTTCGTATAAAAATGCACTAAGTATGATAGTCATGCAAAAAATCATTAAAACATGATAAAAAGGACATTTGGGTTGAAAACCATGCACTTTACCAAGTTGAACTTATCATGAATACATTGGAAATCATATGTCATAAATCATATTGTCATGCATAAATCGTCATATCATAATGGCAACATATCATAAGTACCCTCAAAGTGTATTTGTGCAATTTTATGGGTAAGATCTCATAATCCTACTCATACTAAGTAAAGCTTCTTGAGTAGCTATGGTCTATAAATCATATTTTTGTTCATCTTAACATATTAAGGAATAAACCTTAACCGACATAGACCATGTGAGCTAAACATGGAATCCAATGTCTACCCCACACCGAAAATGGGTTGTTCTACTTTCCTAAGGTAGAATCATACTCTTAGCTTAGGTGGATCCACTAGATAAAGACCTACGAGGGCACATAGTTATGGGATAGGAGATTTCTTCTGTAAATCGGACATAACTAAGGTAGAAGGTTTCCATCTCATGATATACATATTTCGGGAACCCGAACTCAATTAGTGTAAAAGGAAGCCATTGGGAAGCTGGACTCAACTGTCGTATAAGATTCCATCTCATATTCTTATCCACTTCGTGCTAAGCATTAATTACCATTTGAGTTGATATTAAGCATTGACTTAAATTCATAATTGTGGAATAATGTCTTGACAATCAATCCATCATAACTCATATTAATAGATTTAATGAGTGAGAATAGTCTTTCAACACTAGAATCAGAATATTGTGAGAAGACCTCTCATCTCATACCATATTCATACATAAATGTGTACATAAGGATAATCATCCAAGCAACACAATAACTAGATCTCAATCATATTCACTTTAATCTAAAAGTGTTCATAAAGCATATTCATTAATCTCATTGTCATACATAATTCTCATACTTTTCCCTTCAAGGACCATATGTCACATTCAATCAACATATCTAGAATTTACTACATTAGACATGGATGATGACATGATTTCATTACTACAATTACCATAGGCATAATCCTATAAAACTCTTCTTTCTACAATTCACCCACATCACAAAGTCAAAATTTGAAAATATGTGGTTTCATGGGTTCTTGGGGGAATTAATCATAAATCAATAATAATTCATCAATTCAATCACAATCCATCATAAATCAACTATTAAAAACGTTTTTGGAAAGAACCCAAAAGATTGAAGTCAAATCCTAACTTTGGGAAAATCACTAGTTTTGGTATTGAATTTGAAGGGACTTTATGGATGAAGGCTATCCATGGATGAATGACTACCATTTAATAATGGATTCCAGTAGATTTGGTGGGAACAAATTGATTCTTGAACCCTAGCTCCATCTTTTTCCTTCTTCTTCAGCCTTGAAGTTCTAGAGAGAGAATTTTCGTTGGAGAATGACTTAATGGGGGAAATTTTGAGTCTAAAAAGCTTATATACTTTACTAAAGAAAGAGTAGTACAATGTAATGCAAATTTAGGGAAAATAAATAAAGACCTGAACCATTCTAGTTTAAAAATTTCCTACCTGCACGTCTTGGCTCGCCAAGTGGACCCTTGATCCGTCAAAATATCTAGAAGCTCACTCAGAGAAGCCAGCCAACATGGCGATAGGAGAGCCCCTTTGGTGATACACCAATCCAACTGGCGAGACCCGAATTGACTTGCACAACTTTCCAACTTCTAGGCCAAAGGGGGGCTTCCAACCAGGCGATGGAGGCTCACTTGGCTAATCACCAAGTGACTTGGGCGATGGTGCTGCCTCTCGCCCGAGTTGTCCAAGAAGAAAACGTTTTCCTTCAGCCTTCCAAGGTAGCTTAGGACCATGACCTCTTTCATGGTTAGCTACTCCCCTCACACTTGGCCCTATTTTAGCCTACTAGGATACGAGGTGTTACAATATCTCCTCCTTAGAGGAATTCATCCTCGTATGACGATCTAAATGCCTTACGGAAGATAAGACTCAAGACTAGCAGCCTATCATGGATGTAACATATAAATTATGCATAATTCAAAGGAGGAAGCATCAATTCCATTCCTACATAGTTCATTGCAATACAAGGAAGTAGGAACTACATCTATCAACCCAATATGCATGCAATCTCAACATATCTCATATTTGTAAGAGGAATTACCTTCCGTATATAAAATCATGATCAACACAACATCATTGAGACAACATGCAATTACTCTAAAAAACATACTAAAGCATGTTCATCAACTCATCTCATGAAGTCAAATAGGTAACTCTAACTAAATGCACAACAACATATGGAACATAAATCATGAAAATAGATAGACATGAATTTCATTAAGAACATGTATCATATAAGGATATCATGGAACACACGTAATTCACACATGACTCCTAAATTACTAAAACTCAAAGGGAACTAATTACCTCAAGCTTGAATAGGAGTACCCTCAACTAAATAATCCTTCATAAAGCCGTTATGGAAGCTAATTACTTGTTTTTCAATCTCTTGACTTGCTGCTCTAGGATCTCCACCGAAACCTTTTTATAGGAAAGACTTTCATCAACTCCCAACCCTTCTATGGGAATAATAGACACCGGGTCCCCAATACACTTCTTAAGCCTTATAAAAATGAAATATCAGATGAACCGGAGCAAACTCATTTGGAAAATCCAACTCATAGGCAACCTTCCTAATAGATTGCAAAATTTGATATTGGCCTACATACTAGGGACTAAGTTTCCTTTTCTTGCCAAACCTCATCACACCTTTTATGGGTGAGACTTTGAAATAGACCCAATCATGAACTTCTAATTCTAAATACCTTCTCCTCACATTAACATAAGACTTCTTTTCTACTTTGAGCCATCCTCAACCTTTCACAAATGAGCCAAATTTTCTAAATAGCCTCATAAATCGATTCTGGACTACTAAAAGAAATTTCACCTACCTCAAACCAACCAACTGGAGACCTACATCTCCTACCATAAAAGGCTTCAAAAGGAGCCATACCAATACTAGAATGATAACTATTATTGTAGGCAAACTCTATGAATGGTAAGTGGTTATCAAAATTACCTTTAAAATCTGTCACATTTGCCATCAACATGTCCTCTAAGATCTGAATGATGTTTTCCGCTTGACCATCCGTTTGAGAGTTAAAAGTCGTGCTAAGCTTAACTTTAGTGCCAAACCCTTTTTGGAATGACTTCTAAAAGTATGAAGTAAATTAAGTACTTCAATCCGAAATAATAGATAAAGAAACTCCATACAGCTTCACTATCTCTCTAATATACAACTTGGTACAGTCTTCCACTGAATGAGAAGCCTTGACGAGAATAAAGTGGGTTGATTTTGTCATCCTATCTATCATAACCCAAATAGAATCATGTTTCCTACGAGTACGAAGAAAATCCACAGTAAAATCCATATTCACCTTCCAAGTAGGTATTGGTAGATCTTGCAAAGGACCTCCCGACCTTTGATGATCAACTTTAACTTGTTGACAATTATGAAATTTGTCTACAAATCCCACATTATCCTTTTTTATACCGTTCCACTGATAGACTTCCCGTAAATAATGATACATCTTGGAGGCTCCTGTATAAATAGAATATCAAGAACTATGACCCTCCTCTAAAATTTTCTCCCTCAAACCGTTAAGATCCAGAACACATAATCGATCTTGATACCTAGGTACCGCTATCCCCGTCGGGAGAAAGCCTTAACGGACTTCTTGAGTACCACCTCTTTCAACTCAAGTAATAAAGGATCAAGATCTTGTTTAGACTTCACATCCATCACAAAGGACGATTGGAACCATTATGGACCATGAAACCACCCTTGGAGGAACCCACTAGTTGCACGGCTAGTCGACCCATCTATGGAGATCTCTATTAAGCAATTCTTTCTTTTCATTCTCGACATTATCCACACTTCCATGGATAATCTACTAAGTTCATCCATTACAACATTAGCTTTGCAGGGGGGGGGGGTAAAAGACACTCATATCATAATCCTTCAAAAGTGCTAAGCATCTTCTTTGTCGGATATTCAAATATTTTTGACTAAACACACATTAGACACTTTTGTGATCGGTGAAAACATCTAGATGGACCTCATACAAGTAATGCCTCCATATTTTCAAGGAAAATTCTACCGCCACTTATTCAAGATTGTGGGTCGTATAATTCTTCTAATGTATTTTAAGTTGACTTGAAGCATATGAAATCACTTTTGTATTTTGCATTAAGGACACATCCTAACCCACTGTAGAGATGTCACAATATACGACAAAACCATCTGTACCCTTTGGCAAGGTCAACACCAGAGCGAAAGTAAGTATATCTTTCACTCTTGGAAGTTTTTATCACAAACCTCCGACCACTCAAATTTAGGTTTATTTTGAGTCAAAGCCATCAAAAGAGAAGCAATGGAGTAAAATCCCTCAACAAACCTCCTATAGTAACCGTCCAAACCCAAAAATCTTCTAATGTCGGAAGTAGTTGGAGGTTTAGGCCAACTTTTGACCGCATTTGTCTTCTTAGGATATACCTCAATACCATTTCTTGACACTATATGACCAAGGAAATACGGACCTTAACAAAATTTCACACTTACTAAACTTTTCAAAAAGTTGTTGTTCCTTAAGAACTAGCAATACAATTCTCAAAATGGACCATATGATCATTCTTATCGTTGAATAAATCAAAATATTATTTCTAAACACAATCACAAACATATCAAGGTATTGTCTAAACACCCTATTTATCAAATCCATAAATCCCTCCAGGGAATTTGTCAATCCAAATGACATCACCACAAATTCATAGTGGTCATATTGGGTCCTAAAATACGTCTTGTGAATATCAACCCCTCTCACTCTTAGTTGGTGATAACCCCAATGAAATCTATTTTGGAGAAATAGCTAGCCAATTCAAGTTGATCAAACAAATCATCAATTCTTGGAAGGGGATATTTATTCTTAATGGTCACTTTGTTCAATTGACGATAGTTAATACACATTCTAAGAAACCCATCACTCTATCTAATAAACAACACTAGAGCACTCCATGGAGAGATACTCGGACGAAAAAACCCTTGCATAACAAATCCATTAGTTGCTCTTTTAAATCTTTCAATAAGGACGAAGCCATTCTATAGGGAGGAATGGAGATAGGTTTCATATCTGGTAAAATATCAATGTCAAAATCTATTTCCCATTTGGGAGGAATACCAAGAAAATCACTGGGAAAAACTTTTGGAAACTCATTAACTACCTAAACCAACTCAAGAAAAGAGTTTCATACTCAACATCCATCATCCTAACAATATGGTAAATGCACCTTTTGTAGATCATTTACCTAGCTTTAAGGCAAGAAACAAATTGACATTTAGGGATAGAATTCCCCACTTTCCACTCTAAGGTAGACACATTTAGAAATTTTAAACTAACCACCCGAGTCCTACAATTGATAAAGGAATAATATGCATGCAACCAATTCATAAAATCACATCAACACCTAAAATGTCTAATTCTATCGAATCCACCAAATTAACTCTATTGGAAAAGGAAATGAGATGACTTCTATAAACTCTTTTTGCCACTACCAAGACACTAATCGGGGTAGAAATAGAAAAAGGTTCTACTAACACTTCGGGGAGTATTTCAAACTTTATTTCCACAAAAGGTGTCACAAAGGAAAAAGTGGCACTTGGATCTAACAAGGCATATACATCAATAGAGAAGACTTTTAACATACCGGTCATAACATTCGAGGATCTCTTTTGGTCGTCTTAAGATTGAAGAGCATAAAAGTTGTTTTGCTTTTGAGCATTGGTATTGGAATCACTTGAAGGAGCTCGTTTATCTTCCCTTCCCTTGAACTTGAGAATTGGACAATATATCATCTTGTGACCAACCTTCCCACAACTAAAACACCCATCTATATCAAAAATACACTTGCCATTATGCTTTTTACCACACTTTTTACAATTAGTCTTGGAACATAAGAACCCCCATTACCTCCTTGAGATTTAGGGTTAGAGATCATATCATTGTTAACCCTTGGGAGAGCACTAGAGGATCCTTGATTTGGAGAACCTTTGTTTGAACCTTGTTCTACCTTGTCCATTGGGCCTAGCATTGGAGAAATTCTCACCACCAGTTCTAGCACTTTTCCCCTCCCGATTCTTGTCTTGGAGTTTCTCTTCCTCTATTTGTTGAGAATACACCATGAGACATGAGATATCCATATTATCATGAAGAATTTCCGAACGACATTCTTTTCTCACCAATCTAGACATACCCGTCAAATACCTTCTCATCATATCCTTTGAGTCCGCCACCAAAGAGAGAGCATACTTTAACAATTGAGTAAATTTTAAAGAATATTCTTGAACACTCATACCTCCTTGATGAAGGTTAACAAATTCGTCCACCTTAGATTCCCTCAACTCTCGTGGAAAGAATCTATTTAGGAATGCCAGTATGAACATTTCCCAATCAATTAGGCCCACTCCTACATACCTATTGTTTTTCCATTAAGTATACCATACTTGAGCCACACTCTTCAATTGGTAGGTGGCTAACTCCACTTTCTCTACCAATGTCACCCCCATGGCATCAATTATCTTATAAACCTGTTCTATAAACTCTTGAGGGTCCTCTCCCACTTTGGAACCATGAAACACGGGAGGGTTCATTCTAGAAAGATCCCTCAATCTAGAAGCCACAAAATTCACATTAGGATTGACCGAAACTACAACTTATCTATTGGCTTGGACCGTCATGACTTGGGCCAACATTTTGATAGTAGACCGAAATTCCGCATGGGTCACATTCTTAATTACGGTATCAACTAGAGCTTAGTTAACTTGAGAAGATTAATTACCTTGAGGAGGAGATCCTTGATTTACATTCTCCTCTTCCATCCTTCTTGCGTTAGCCCTTCGTATATTCATTTCCTGAAGACACAAGAGAATGATTAGGAGAGGGACTTTATTAGAGTTTAACTCTAAGTCACAACTTGAGAGTAATGAAAGAAGTGAAATTTTCTAAACATCTTATAGCCTCTGACTCAAAAAGTTGGCGCGCTTCACACTCATGAACAAGACCCTATTAGACGTGGTTTATGAGACATCATCCTAGAATCATTATAAACCTTGTGCTTTGATTATCAACTTTCTGACTCACGGGTACCCCCTAGACGTAATATGGCACATAGGACCCCAAAAGGCACCGTGTAAGCCACTTAGCATATCATAGTATAAGTAAAGAACAATAAAGAGTAGAACATATTTCGAGTCTTAAGAAATCTTTCGTAAAAACAAAGGCGGAAGTCTAGATGATTCCTCCACTATACTTTCACGACATCATCTTTTTTCTCGACTTCTTGACTTGCAGGTCTAAAATTTCAACCGCAACTTCTTCATAAGAAAGATTCTCTTTAACTATCAAACCTTCTAACAAATATTGTATCTCCAACATATGTTTTGACATAGAGACATGGAAAATCAGATGCACCGGTGCCAATTCATTAGGCAATTCAAGTTTATAAGCAACCTTTCCAACCCGTCTCAAAATCTGATATGGGCCTACACAATAGGGACTAAGCTTCTGTTTCTTACCAATCTCATTACACCCTTTATAGGTGAAATTTTCAAGTAAACCCAATAACGAACATTAAACTCAAGATCTTCTTCTTTTAAGATCATCAAATGACTTTTGTCGACTTTGAGACATTTTCAACCTTTGTCTAATAAGTCAAACTTTCTCAATAGATTCATTCAGATGCTGGGACCTATTAGGGTAAATTTACCCACTTCAAACCAGCCTATGCTATCTACGCATCCTACCATACAATGCCTCAAAAGGAACAACACCAATACTTGAGTGATAGCTATTTCTAGTGGTAGTATATAGGTGCTCGGACGACCCGGTGGGTTGAGTTGTGACAATAAAGCAAAAGGGCAATGTTTATATTAACAAAAAGACAATGTTTATATAGTAATAATTATTTTGAAGCAAACTTTCAAATAATATAAGTCACATAAGTAACATTGATAAATAAAGTCATTATTTTGTCTTGAGCATCAAACAAATAAATCATGACAATTCTCGAACTCTTGAGAAGTTTAATAATTTTTTAAAAAAGATATTCAGAAGCATATATCTACATCACAAGAGAAGTTGTTAACAAAAATAAAAATTAGTTTAGACTACATCATGTTAACTTTAGATATTGAAACATTGCATACTATCTAAGGAAAAATAATAATTATTAAATCATCAAAATTATTTTCCTCAAGTGTTCGAGGTTAAGGAATATATCATCTTACGATAGAACAATTTACTTTTATCAAAATAGTTGTATTCCGCTGAACATTGAACTCACTCAATGCCAATAAATCACACAAAAAATTTTAAAATGCAAGAATAAGAAGAGTAGAATATTCAAAAAAATTATGATTGAAAAATGAGAGGAAACCCCTATATTTATAGTAAACAAATGGTAGCATGAACAAGTGTTTTTAGTGTCTTATCTGAAAAGTCATGACCTTTTCAAGAAGTCACGACCTTTCCAAGAAGTTACAACCCTTTGGAAAAGTCAAAACTTATTGAAAACGTCACAACTATTTGTAAAAGTCACAATTCTTCGAAAAATCAGAACTCTATGAAAAAAGTCACAACTTATCTGAGAAGTCATAACTCATCGAAAAAGTCATAACCTAAGTTAGGGATACTATAGTAATTTAACATTCAAGTTAAAATTTCATACTTTTAAGGTGTATATATATACCTTATATGATGATGATGATGATGATGACGACGATGACGACGACGGTCATCCATGATGATGACGATGATGATGATGACAATGACGATGACAATGATGATGATGATGACGACGATGACGACGACGGTCATCCATGATGATGACGATGATGATGATGACAATGACGATGACAATGATGATGATGATGACGACGACGATGATGACGACGACGATGATGATGACGACGATGAGGATGATGACGATGATGATGACGATGACGATGACGATGACGATGACGATGATGATGATGATAAAAAAAATCCAAAAATGTCTACATATATTTGTCAATTTTTCTTCTTCTCATAACTTTTTTGTAACTTCTCTCAAAAATGATATAATATATGCAGGTAAAGTATTATCATTTATGAAAAATATAGAAATTTAATAATTTAAAAGGATGCAAATCTGCAACTGGAGACACACACATTATTTACTTTAAATATTCATATTCATAACTCATATCCACAACTCTTATCTTTTCATATTCAACCTCTAAATATTTAATCTAAGCCCCTAACAAGGTTGGAAAGATTTCCAAAACTGAGAAGTGATTTGGGTACCTCAATTGGAGATAATGGAAAAGGGCACTTATGCAACCTTACCATTTCCCTCAAATATAATTTTGTCATAGTCTTCCACCGTATAAGAAATTTTGACATGAATAAAATGAGTCGATTTCGTCATACGATCTACTATAACCAAATCGAATCATGTTGTCGTCGGGTACATGGAAATCCTACTATAAAGTCCATATTCAAATCTTCCTACTTCCAAGTGGGAATACTAATGTCTTAGACAATTCTCTCAATTTTTGATGCTCAACTTGCACTTGTTAGAAATTCGAATACTTAGCCACAAATCCCGCAATATCTTTTTTCATTCCATTCCACTAATAGACCTCTTGCAAGTCATGATACATCTTGGTTTGGGTGAATGAAATACCAAAAATGATAGGCTTCTGAAAAGATTTGTACCCTCAACTGATCAACATTAGGAAAGCACAAATGACCTTGATATCTAAGTACACCATTTCCCTCTTGGGAGAAAGCCTCAATGGACTTTCTAAGCAATAATTCGTTGAATTCAACTAAGGCTGGATCAAAACATTGCTAGGCTTTAACATATGCCCAAAAGACGATTCTAAACCATTTTGGATCGCAACACCACCCTTGGTGGAGTCCATTCTCCGAACACCCAATCGGGCCAATCTATGTACATCTCGTACCAATTTTCTCTTACCATCCTCAATATGGGAAACACTACCCATTGATAATCGGCTAGAACATCTGCCACTATATTTTTCCTTATCGAGGTGGTGGAGAACACTCATATCATAGTACTTAAGTAACTCAAGACACCTTCTTCTGCGAAGATTAAGGACTTTCTGATTAAACATATATAGTAAACTCTTATGGTCAGTTAAAATATGTAACAACCCTAAAAATGGATATACTGAGCGATACTTAATGTGTCAAGAATGCCTATGATTGGACCAGGGTTCACACGGATTGTTGCGCGTAGAACCAGACTTCGAAACCCTTGCTACATCCAAGCCAACTAACTTGGGGAGTTAGTTGATCTAGGAAAGGTTGGGTCCAACCATGTAGGGATCTCAAATACGAAGGTTTGGAGGGTCTAGGGGTGGTATTTTTCTAGACTAAGAGTAGTATCGTAATCACCCTAAATATATAATTAGTTATATAATTAATATGGTGGAGGGGCATTTTGGGTAGAGAGGACCAAAAATTGGCTCTTAAAGTGAAGTCTTGCTCCACCCGGCTTCGAACCTAGGTGGAAGCAATAAATTAAATTACTTTTAATTTAAGTTGGTAAATTAATGTAATTAATTTATATTTATTATTTATTAGCTGATTTAAAATAAAAGGAAATCAAATTATTAATAATTAAATAAAAACTTTATTTAACTTAATCCTAAACTAGACTCCTAATCCTAAGAAAACTCTTCCCTCCCACGCTCATCTCTCTCTCTCTCACGTCTCTATTACTCTCTCTCACGATTCACTCTGCCAAATAACTTCGAAAAATAGTAGGTAAACCAAAGTTCTTCACACTTGAAGAACTCACAAGTAAAATATAAGAAAACAAACAAAATCAATCACGTAGGCAAAATGAAGTTTGTCCATCGAGTTAGTGTTGACTTTGAGGGGATTTGCACGTGATTTTTGGAGAAGATTTTGGGAAGAAAGTCTAGGTTTGAACGTCATAAAAGGTATGGGTTTTCTTACTCTTGGTCCCTTTCCCAAGAGACCCTTAAGGCTCAGATGAATCTACTCGAAAACTAGGGTTGTTCCCGTTCTTGTCGAACTCCTTGTCCCTAGTATCCCTTTGATCTCAATGTGAAATAGGTTAGAGATCATGTTTTTGGTATGTTTGCTGGTAGTTTAAGTATGAAGTTTGATTTTCGTGATAATGTGTTCTTGATTATGTGTTCGGAATTGTAAGCATGTTAAGTTATATCAACCGAAAGTATGTGAAAATGTTTTTATGGTTGAATTTTATGTGCGAATGTTTGTGTAAATCACGACGTGTAAAAGTGTTGTAATGTTGCTGGATGAAATGGTAATTCTTGGATGAACATAATCATAAAAAGATTACACTTAAAAATGCACCAAATGATCCACGAAATACCTTAAGTATTAACGTATGAATGATGATAAAAAAAAAACGGAAAATAGTGAACAAATTTCCAGCATTTGGTAGGTTGGATTCGGCAAAATAAAATGGTACAAAATTCAATGAAAAATGAATGTAAAATAAGTGAGATCACTAAGGATTGAACCGAAGACATCATTACATGAAAGCTACAAAAAAAATCAAAATTAAGACAAAAATGGATTGGAAGAGACTAAATTTCAACCCTGTTGGAAATTGTAGTCTCAGTCAACTTTTAAAAAAATGAGCTTCGTTTATTTTTTTTAAAAAAAAATGTGAGATCATTGGGGATTGAAACCATGACGTCACTAAATGAAAATTTCATAAATATTTCGTGAGAAAAATGCAAGGAAAAATAGATGTGGTGAGTGGGGATTGAACCCACAACCTCTTGAATGGATGAGAGAGTTAGGATAAAAATAAAGGATAAAAATAAATGTGGAGAGTGGGGATTGAACGCACAACCTCTTGGATAGGTAAGAAAGTTAAGAGATAAATTAAAAGAAAAATAATGAGCTTGTGGGGGATGAACCCACAACCTCCTTGACTTAAACGAAAAAGGAGAGGAGAAAAAAAGAGGAAATATTATGGGGTTAATGGGGATCGAACTAGGGTCCCCCAAATCTGAAAAATGCAATTATCAAGTTTAAAATAAGATTAAGTGTTGTTTCAAAATCGAGTTCCCTTGCCCAATTTCGTATTGACACATAAGTCATACGTAAGTAAATATTTAATGAATGCTGCCTCTCAAGATCGAAATCAATATCTTGACATATCTACAAGATGCATAAGTCTAGTACCACAAAATCTTGGGTAAATATGAATCACTTAGTCAAACTATGAATGAAGCCCCATGGCTTGTATGTATATACTCATAAGTTTAGCATACGTTTAAAAGTAAGTGAACCTAAGATGTATCTGATGAAATGATGTAACCCTAAAAGGGTTAAGTAAGAGTGTGAAACACACTAAATGGCCAAGTGCATTGGCATACGATGAAATGATTCTAATGTAATGAAATGATGAAACCCTAGAAGGTTTAAGTAAGAGTGTGAAACACACTAAATGGCCAAGTGCATTGGCATATGATGAAATGAACATTCACGTAAAATGGGTTGAGTAATTATGAAGAGCAAATTGGTGACAACATGATATGAAGCTAATGTAAAAGATGAGAGCAATCTCAAATGAGCCTAAGTAAATGTTACCAAAACGTACTCACCTATGAGAATGTAAAGTTAATGAAGAGACCAGTCTCTATGAACACTATAATGAAAGTATTGAGATTAATACACTTAATACTAATGATGAAATGAGAAATCATCTATTGAGCTATGATGTCCTCATACTAGAAACCAGCTTCCGTGATGTATGAGTTGAATGTAATGGAACTTTATACTGAGCACCGATAGACTAGCTATGAGGGGTGATGCCTTCTTTTAGGAAGGGAGGATGTTCACGTAACTCTCATGAGATGAGACTGTCTGGCATGCCGGGTATTGGATCCTTATGTCTCCTAGTCTTCGAACCTATACTACCAATAAGGGATCTAGCGGGGTTCAATTCCTATGTACGCTAGCATGTTTTGGTTCACTTTGGCCGATGATTCCACCTCTTTTCTGTGTGGGGTTTCATGAAACTGGATTTCATGATGCTCACATGATTTATGTCGGTTAAAGTTAAAGTTCCCAATGAATGAATGAGGCCAGCCTCAAATGATGCACATAATGAAACGAATGATACCAAAGGTGTTAGGATAGGATAATCAAGAGGTGAGTTAGATTCAAGTAATGACATTAGGTCATTCTTGGTCATTGCACAACGAACCCGCTGAAAGTCTTAAACTACATCCTAGGTATATCTGGTGTTTACACTGGCCCATAAATTAAATGAAATGAAGTACGTAAGAATGAATGAAGTAGACCCTGTGTTTGCTAAAGCAGACTCCCTAGTTTAGGTCCCATATGTTGAGCCCTCATTTTTAGGAAGTCATAATATCAAGTACATGATTCCAAGGTCTCGTGACATACGAATGAATCATATGAACAACATTATGTGTTATAGGAATTATGATATGTGCTATGTGTACACTGTTGTGTGTTGTGTGCAAAATGTTAAGTATGATGATGCATGGTACTCTCATGGCATAACTTTCCTAATCCAAATTTTAAAAGCTCATAAACTTTCCTAATCCAAATTTGGGATGTTCACTCATTTTCCTAATCTCAATTTGGCAAGTCCACTAACTTGACCTGCTATAATCATGTTGATAGGAAAGAGCTATTCTTACTCATGCATGTTATTAGTGTGTGCTTGCATATAAGCATACTTAGTAGCAAGCACAAGTTGATGCTAGAGCTACAAGATGAACGTTGCAGTTATCCAGACGTCGATCATTCATCTGGACTTGGTAGACCCTCATGCTTTCGAGGATGCTTGCCCATTTACCTTCTAGCTTAGTTGTAGGATTGAGCTAGTGGAGTATGTTCCACTAGCGTTTCTTTACCATTTTTGTTCAGACATTGTATTGGTGCCATTTTGGCAAGTACATCTTTATCGTTATAATAAACTGTTTCTTTCGTTTGATAATCTTAATGTTAGATTGTTGATGGTGAACAATTACGTATGTAGTAGAATGTTTAGTAAGCATGTTAAGAAACAAAAAGTTTCAAATTTTCCGCTAAAATTAACCTAGACGAAGTAAGAATGACGTAAGTAGGCTTGTGTGCAACCTTTGAGAGGTCAACGACGCCGGTCTCGTCTAGGGTCTAAACTCTGATCGTGACAAAATATCTACATGAACACCATACTTGTAGTGCCTCCAAGTCTTTAAGGTCAAAAATAACTATCGCTAATTCAAGATCGTGGGTTGGATAATTCTTCTCATGAACCTTAAGTTGCCTTGATGCATAGGCAATGACTTTCTATTTTGCATAAGTACGCATCCTAACCCAATTCTTGAGGCATCACAATAAACAATAAAATCATCAGTCCTTTCCGGTAAAGTCAACACCGGAGTGGAAGTTAGTCGATCCTTGAATTCCTAAAAAATCTTCTCACATTCTTCAAACCATATGAAATTAGCATTATTTTGAGTCAGTATTGTCAATGGAGATGCAATCGACGAAAACCCCTCAACAAACCTTCTGTAGTAACCAGCCAAACCCTAGACGCTTCCAATATCTAAGGTGATAGAGATCTTGGACAACTCTTAACCGCATTCGTATTCTTAGGATCTACCCAAATACCCTAACTTCGAACAATATGATCAACAAACGCTACAAACCTTATCCAAAACTTACATTTGCTAAACTTCTCAAAGAGTTGTTGGTCCTTGGGAATTTGCAACACAATACTTAAATGATTGATGTGATCATCCTCGCTTCTTGAATAAATCAATATATCATCAATGAACACAATCACGAACAAGTCAAAGTATTGTCTAAACACCCTATTCATAAAATCCATAATGTCACCGGACCATTATTTAAACCAAACGACATCGCCAAAAACTCAAAATCACCATAACAGGTTCTAAAAGTTGTTTTCAAAATATCATCTTCCTTCCCCTCAATTGGTGATAACCCGACTGTAGGTCAATCTTGGAAAAGTAACCTACCCCTTGAATTTGGTAAGACAAATCATCCATCATTGGAGAGATATCTGTTCTTAATGGTCACCTTATTCAATTCTCGTTAGTCGATACATATTCGAAGTGAACCATCTTTCTTTCTAATAAACAAAACTGGAGCACCCCAAGGAGAGATACTCGATCGGATGAAACCCTTATTCAAAAAATCTTTCAATTGTTCTTTCAACTCCTTTAGTTCTTCCAGAGACACACGGTAAGAAGGAACAGAAATAGGCTACGTATCTGGGAGAAGGTCAATAAGAAAGTGTATTTCCCTTTAGGGAGGAATACCGGGTAGATTATTTAGGAAGACTTTAAGAATTCATTAACAACGGGACTAACTCAATATGAGGGGTTTTTGAATCCATATCCATCACTCTAACTAGATGGTATTTACAACCGTTAGAAATCATATTTCTAGCTTTAAGATAGGAAATTAACCGATATTTTGGCTTAGAATTTCACCCCTTCCGCTCTAGGACAGTCTCATTCAAAAACTGGAGTTTGGCCACTTTGTTTCTACAATATATAGAGCATAACATGAATTCAAACAATCCATCCAAAGAACGTCATAAGAATATAACATATCAAGCTCTATAAGATCAACATAGGTGACTCTAATGGGATACTTTCTATAGACCCTGTTAGCCATAACAGAATCACCAACATGATTAGAGACAAAAAATGATCTAATATCAGGAAGCACATCAAACTTCATAGCCACATATGGAATCTCAAAGGATAAGGTATCACCGGGGTCAAGTAAAGAATAAACATTAAATTGGAAGACTTTGAACATACCGGTAACCACATCGGGAGAACCTTCTTGTCCACCACGAGTTTGAAGTGCATAAAACATATTTTGCTTGGAGCCTTTGAACCCCGAACCACTTGGACCAGATGAAGAATAGGGTTAATCCCTATGATTTTTATCTTCCTCATTCTTAGGAAGTGAAGGACGATCTCTTATCTTTAGTTCCATCTTACCACGACCAAATCAAGCATTGGGACCCGCTAGACATTAACCTTTATGCTTTCTTCAATACATAGCACAATTTGGCAATGATGGCCTACTACCACCTCCTTGAGGTTGTTAGACACCATACCTTGGTTAAATCTTGGAGGAACATTATAGTAATCTTTCCCGGAAAACCTTTGTCGAAACCTTGAATGACCACGTCCACTAGACCTAGAGTATAAGAGTTATTATCTTCGGTTCTTTCACTCTTAGGTTCTTTAGAGTTTTCCTTAATTTTATCCTATTTGATTTGTTGAGAACGGAACATGAGCTGAGATATGTCTGTGTCATAGACAAGAAAAGCGGTATGACATTCTTTCACCACCAATTCAGACACTCCCAAAATGAACTTGCACATCATTTCCCTAGAATCAACAATTATAGAGGGATTATACCTTGAAAGTTGTATCAATATTAAAGCATATTCTTTCAAACTCATATTCCCGTGTCAGAGTATGATAAATTCAAGAACATTTGACTCTCTCATCTATAGAGGAAAGAACCTAACAAGGAAAGCAGAGTTGAACTTCTCCCAATATAAAGGACCCACATCTTCTGGCCTTTCTTCCTTTTATTGGTTGAACCAAATTTGAGCCACATCATTAAGTTGGTAAGCGGCTAATTCTGCCTTTTTGTCCAGCGTCAATCCCATAATTGACAACATCTTTTAAACCTCATCAATGAACTTTTGTGGATCTTCCTCAACCTTAGAACCATAAAATTCTAGAGGGTTCATCCTAGTGAAATCCCTTACTCAAGATGTCGTCGTACCCACATTTGGATGCACATGAGCTACTCCCCTGCTAGATTGGGCCATCACGAATTGGGACAAAACTTAAAAGCGGTTCTAAACTCTGTATTGCTTACTTGCCCGACAAAAAGTCCATTAGGAACTGTAGATCTTAAGGAGTAACCTCTTGGCCAACATCTTATCCCTTATTCCTTCTAGCATAAGCTCTTTGAGTAGTCATATCCTGTAGACCATCAGGTAAGGATTAGGAGGGGAACATTATAGAGTCAAACTCTATTGCAGGACTTTAAGTGAAGAAAGAAGTGAAGTTTCCTAAACATCTTTTAGACTCTCATTCATGGAGAGACAAACACTCATTAACAAGACTCTACTTGAAATGATTTTGAGACATCCTAGAACCTTTCTAAACATTGTGCTCTGATTACCAAATTTTTCACAATCCAGGGGCACCCCCTAGATGTAACATGATATACAAGACCTCGAGAGACCTTTTACAAGACACTTACCTTTCATAGTCAAGAAAATAGAAAATCGACGAGATTTAAAAAATTTCAACATAACTAAAGGTTTTAATTATATAGCGGAAGTCTAAAAACCCATATAATAAAATAGAATATCGGAACATAGCGTGTACATAAAAATTCAAAAAATCAAATAAAAAGAACATAAAAAAGTGGTGGAAAAATCCTTAGATGAATGACTCACCAATATTTGACTCTTCTTCTGCTATAGATCCTAGCCATAGGGATAAGAATCAGGAACGTCGGACCCTACTTTTGGATAAGAAATGTAGGCAAGAATATGAGTTAGTACAAAAATATACCAAATATAATAACTTGTATAGACATAACATAAGAGTTAGACATTATAAGAAAGGAAGCATAACCAATTTACATAATAGATCAACTCAACATGTAAAGAGTATTTCTTGAAGTAACCTTGATTTATCCTTAGTTAATACATGGGTAACCACCTCTAAGATTGCTCATCATAGAAGGCAAACTCATGAAACAATCTAAGCTCATCACCTATCATAACATATTATAGCTTATATTTTAAGGACATAGGGAATCATCTCTTGCCTTACTATAGAGGATCAAGGGTAATCACCTTTTGTCCTTCTTTTTTTTTTGGATCATGGGTAGACTTTTATTATACAACTTTAATTATAGGAACTTGGGTAATTTCCTCTTGTCCAACTTCATGGAAGGTAATCACCTCTTATCCTTCTCATTTAGAGATAATGGGTAATCACTTAATAGCTTCATCAATTTAATAGTTCCTTAACTTAGATTCATTTTAGCTTATAATACTTTCACCCTAGAACCATTCAATGTGATCAAGCCTTTCACATTTACACAAAGTAATCATGTGGGAAAACTCCCTTCCACAACAATCATATCAACAATAATCAATGAATAACATATGCTTCACTCTCAAATAAATTCATATTGTAATTTATCCTATAAGAACACATATAAATCCATAAGTTCCCCTTTTATAGATTAAAACACATTCTTTTCAATTTTTTCCTTAGAAAAATAGGTTAAGCACGGGCACATTGAATTTCATTGTAAAAGCATAGAATCGTCTCAATTCATGCATAATCAATCATAATACAATCAGGGCGCCATGGATGTAAAGGTTTGATTGATTGTATTATGATTGATTATGCATGAAGAAAACTCAAGCTAAAGCTCAAATTTGAAAATTTGTACGTGAAATTCAAATGTGCCCGTGCTTTTACAATGAAATTCAATTTCTTCTAAGACCCACAACTTAGAAGAAAACTCAAGCTCAAATTTGGGAATTTATACTTTCAATTAGGAGAAATTGAGGGCGCCATGGATGTTAAGGTTCATGGATGATAACTATCATACCTTGCTTCTTCCTCCTCATCCATAGCTATCATACCTTTCTTCCTCGTCCTCTTCTTGTTCTTCCTCTTCTTCCTCCTCTTTTTCTTGTTCTTCTTATTCCTCTTCTTCTTCCTCGTCTTCCTCCTCTTCTTCTTCCTCTTCTTCTTCCTCGTCTTGAGGCCTTGCAAACCCCTCAAACTTGTGGAACTAAATTGAGTCCCAGATCACGGGAAATGTCACACCCCGAGCCTACATCCTAAATGCGATTGGCACTCGAGAACCATTGCCAGCCCCAAGAAAACCTTTGACGATACATAATACTAAGCGGAAGATTTACTCTATACAAGATGAACTCAAATTTAGAGCTAACCTCAAAAGTCTCAAATAATAAACTAAGAATATTATATGTCGATGTGAAGGTTTGCGAATGAGTTATTTGAAATTGTCCCTATGTCGATGCTCAATACTACTCCCAATAATATAAATCAGCTCATATTATTAAAAACTTTTCCTCATCCTCAAACTTTGAAATAATTTCTCATAAGGTTCTCTTAAAATAGATAATACTGAAAAACTACTCATGAACTCATTTGGATATTGATATTTCCTCTCATTTTAAATGTAAAGACAGTTACTCTTGGGAATACTTAGTTCCCATATATTCATTTTGAAAAAAAATAATATTCAACTCTACTCATCCACATACTCAAGTAATCAAGTCTTAAAATAAGTTTTAAAAGTTTGTAAAAGACTTCTTAAAATGACAGAAAAGACTCTCTCAAACTTGATTCTTAACTCTCTCTTGAATTTGAATTATGAATTCAAGAGTTATGAATTATGATATGAATGATCTCGTGTTGATTAAATGGAATTTAGATAGTTGATAATATGAAATGAGCGAAGACACAGACCGGGAGCAAAGTTACGACGCGAAGATGAATTCACTTATTTTGTCTCGAAATAATTTTGAAATAGTGTGGTCCGCATTCTCTCTTTGACGCAGAGAGAGATTAAAATTTTTGAGGATTCGAATTTGAAGCATGTCCGTGACGTGGACCTAGGCGCTTGTTTTTTCCTGATCTATTCTTCCTCTCCCAAACTTGATTTAACTAGGGGTGTACGTTCGATTTTCGGCTTAGTTTTATACTATTCGGTTTGGATTTTTGATTTTTGATTTTGAAGAAGTGTAACCTAATCCAAAACTAAAATAAATTTAGTTTGGTTTGATTTTTCTCTTTTTGGTTTTGGTTTTTTTGGTTCGGATAATCGATTTTTTAGTAATTAGAAACACAACAAAGTTATATTTGCAATTTGAAAATAATACATACATACATACATACATACATATATATATATATATATATATA
>NC_028642.1:18656297-18675328 GCF_001406875.1 Solanum pennellii | reverse complement strand
TATTATAATTCGGGTTTTTCAATTAATTGGTTTTCATTTTCTAAATCCGAAACCAAACCAAAAAAACAAACAAAGTAAATTTAACCGAACCAAGATCCAAAAATCCCATCCTAATTAGAATTCGGTTTGATTTGGTTTGTTTTTTTGTTTAATCCAAATAGTTGCACACCCCTAAATTCAACTCATAACACTACAATTCTGAGGTAAAAAATTCTTGACTTCTTATCACCAAGACAATCTTAGTGAAAACCATAAAAGAACGATCAGCTTACTTAACTCATTCGCAAACCTTCACCTCTAGAAGTCAAAACAACTTTCCATAACTAATTAAATTCATGAACCTTTGAAGAACTCAACAATTCAATCATCAAGAATGATTTCATGGGTATAAGATTTCATAATTGGAATAAGGGAATACCATGGAAGCAAACATATCTTAATTTTGTGAAATAAATCCTTGATTTGCAAGAAATCTTGGCGAATGCTTGAACTCCTCCTTGTTTCCTCCTCTTGAACTTCTGTCAAAACCCTAAGCGTTAATTTGAATCATGAAAACTAATGTAAGTCACATTAGACCCCTAAAATATTTCTAAAACGTTTAAGCTAATGGGATAAGAAAAAGACCAAAATACCCCTCATTACTTAAGGTAAATTTTCCTTACCGTGTAGGCCGATTCAAACAGGCATATCTCCTCATCTGAACTCGAAATTTAGCAAAGTTAGTGGAGTTGGAAAAAGAATTCAAGCAACTTTCATTTGATATGTTATAGTGTACCTAACACATCCTGTACTGAATGTTATGGTCATTTAAAGTTGACCCAAAACTCACAACCTAAGCTTAACTTGAACAAATCTTAGTTGGTTCTTTCCAAATTAGTTCTTTCAAAGTTTAGCTCTTTCTAACGCCAAGTGTCACAGGGTAGACGCTCAAAATACCACTACTGGAGAGCCATCTCTTCTCAAGGTTAATACGTTCTCCAGCAGCCTTGATCCTATTGAGGGTTTTTGGAGCGGTTATTGGGAGAACTCGGAAACTGGTGCCTGAGTAGAAAAAGGGTTACACTAATTTGGACCTGATGTCCATTCTTTTTCTTGCCACCACCTTTTCGGGTTTCTCACTCACACACATAAAAGAGCGGCAGTGGTTTGTTGTGGGCGAGGAGTTTTAGATGGCTCATTAATTGTTTTAGCCCTCACCATCACCAAGAGTTCAACCTCGACATCAACATGACACCCCAAACACAGCTATGCCAACCAAATCCAAAGTACTCACTCAATTTTATATACACCTTCTTAGTAAAATTCTTAATTGACTTCAAACAAGTATATTCGTTGGAAAATTTCTTCATTTATTAAATTTTCATTCTGATATGCATCCACTCACTTGGAGCTTACAATGAAACCACAAGCCTTCATTTAGAATCATCAGAATACAATTCACAAACTAATGCATTAATACTGTACCAAAAATCCACAAATTAAGTCTTTCTTATAAATAATGATTTAACTAAAAAGTCTGTAGTAATAACTAGTTGGTTTCTCAAATATGATTGTAATATCAAATCTCATTATACGAACATGTGATACAATTGATAACTCCTTAAGTAGTTAGTATTTACACTTGACAGTCGACATATCCATTTGCATATACCACTAGTACCATATCGTGAAAGTTCATTAGATCCACCACTAGAGCACATCGTATATATTGAGAAGATTGTACCCAAATAGCCCACACATTTCTATCCATTAGATAACTACAAATTATTATCAAATCTGTTCCATCTCTAGCCCAAGCGAACTGTACTCTTTTATGGATCAAATCGATAACATAACTAACACACACCATAAATCTAACCATGTAAGAAGTGGTATCATTGTATTGTTGTATTATGACCCTCTTTGATATACACTAAATCTATGAAATCTTAGTAGAGATTCTGACCTTAATTGGTGCAACATCATTTGCTAAGACACCCATACATGTTATGACAACTTTATTAACTATAGTTTCCAAAGTTAAAATGTTTATTATCTAGTTGTAAATTAAATCATTCCACTTCTAATTGTCAAACCACTCAAGATATTTCTTATACCACACAAGTATTATTCATCTACTGGGTAACTAGCCAGAAAAACATAACGTGTTTATGAAGTCCCTCAAACCATTATTAAACCTTATCATTAGAATATCCTCAAAATGTATTATTGAGTCATCACCTAACTCATCCCTTTTAAAATTGTTGAACATCCTCAATCTGAACACACATTCTTTTCATAAGTCTACCACTTTAACTTTAATACCAAGTCTAACATCCAAGCAATATATGAAATATGAACTACTCACATGAGGAACTATTCACGAGTCTTCCCTATATATGAGAGTAAATGAAATAAAGCGATAAGAACCAAAACGGCAAAGGATGCACGATACATATTCAAGAAGTGAAGATTTTTCCTAAAATTCATTGTATCCTCTTAAAGATAAGTACAAAAAGTCTCCGTACTGATCCTTGAAACTCTACTTAGGGGCTCTTATACCATTTTTTTTGTCATAATCCAAAAATAAACGTGATGACACTCGTCTTATGCCACCAAGGCAAGTCAACATAAATTGAACCATTATGATAAATTGCAGATTTAAATGATTAATAAAAGTATTATACTTTAATATAATGCGAAAATTCATAATTGACCTAAATATACCCTAGGCCACCTAGTTTTCATATGTACAAGCCTTTAATGTATTACAATTGATTTGAAAGAAAATGTAACTCTCAAATGATATTGTATATAAAATAGAACAAGATCATAAATAGGAGTAAATAGTTTGCCGAGATGACAAGAAACTATCTCGAAAATCTCCACAGGAAGACTCAGACAAGAAGTGAAAAGAAAATATCGTAAAGATCCGGGCTAGTAACCTAAGCAAAGGTTGAGTACACATGGTACTCAACAAGTAAGCTTCTACACACAAGCTAAGGGAATAGAATATAGGTACTCCTTGCACCCCAACCAAACTTCCACAACTACCACCTGCATAAAACTAGCCAAACCTAATAACTTACAATATACATAGCACACAACTCCACAACAACATTCTAACAATTTATCAATCCTCAAAAATAAATTCAATGTTTATGAATCACAAATTCCATAGAAAGGTACTCAGAAGATCAACAACACACAAAATCAAGATGCACCAATGATAAAGATCCACAATGTAATGAAATGCAATGTCAAGTATAGTTATGCATGTCTGACCTAAGGAGACACCCCCGTTGTTTCTCAGTTCGGGTCTCATGGGGGACATACTGTCCATGCATCCATTACGGCGTGCGACATGAACTTCAATAATAAAATTTATCGTGGCATGTGACACATCCCTCGATAATATAATCCATCACGGCGTAGGACACGTCACTCAATAATACTATCTGTCACGGTGTGTGACACGTCCCTTAAAATGAAATATTTTTTTTAATTTCTTATTCTTCCTCAATCCACATAACACTTATCACAACCATTTCTCAAAAATAATGCAAATGACACGTTCACATACATACAAAGAAGATATGACCATTTTCATAATGATGCACAATTTACAACAACACAATCACGATACAACATCAACAATGAATCAGTAAGTGTTTCAAAACATTCTCAACACATCATACACCAATAATTAATTACATTGCCTTTTATTACCTCCTTTTCATCGTTAGAATTATTCAATATGGACAAGTCAACCCATCACCAAGCCTCATTACTCCCCAACACATACCATAAGGAAATGCACGATTCTATACACTTCACAATGGGTTAGAAATCCACTTCCTCAAATACTCAAACAATCACTCCAGGACTCGAGTGTTCTTTTTTGTTGGGCTTCCAAAACAATACAATATATTCACATAAATAATCAGAATAAGCGTTCCAAACTAACCTAGACCATAAAACTCACTCAAACCTAAAATCAAGTTCTTAAATTTTGATGCCAATTAACATGTCAACTCTTTCAATTTTCTGTAATTTACAAGCCTAGGGTTCAATTCCAATTCCTCCAATATCATAATCTAATTGTATTCATATAATAAAATATATATAATATTTAATTTCCTATCTCAATATATAAAAACTTGAATCACAAGATGATTATTATAAAAAGAATCAAAATTGAAGCCAGTTAAATTACCACAAGAATCAGTAGCCAAAACATGAAGTAATATGCATCAATTTTTCTATTCAATGTATTCCTTCAATCCCTTATTATATGGAAAAGGTCCTAAAATACCCTTGAAGGATTCAAAATGGTATAAAATTACCCTCCATCAACCTATTGGCTCCAAAATGCCCTTCTCATCCACCTATTGGCTCCAATATATCCTTGTCATCCACATTTGGGTTCAAAATTGACCACTTATTAAACTGTTTTAAAATTAAACTGTTTAAAATATTTTTTAAAATACTTGACGCTCAACTATTGGTTATAATTTAATTTATACTACCTACTCATTACTAACAGAGCCCCACCCAATTAATAAACAAATTATAATATCAAAATCTCCATAAACACTACCAAAACACGGCGAAATTATAGATTCCTGAAAATGACAGCCAAAATTATTCAAGTACGAATCGAAGCTCCAATTTAATTTAGGTTGAGCCGCTTATTTAGGAGGACACTTTCAATAAGATTCTCTTTCAAGCTTGAATTCGAAATTTATGATTAAAGGTAAAGAAGTATTGCATTCCGAATTAATTCATGCACTTTTTTAAAATATAATTTTATAAATATTTATGATTCGTTTCAAAACCTTAAGTAATATTATTTTTTAAAAAAAAGTTATCTATGAAGTAACATCACATAATTGAGACGAAAGAATAATTAATATGAACATAGTCAGACTTTTATGTTTATCCGTAATTTTTATTTAGAAACTTAAATGTATGATAATTTAATTATATAGATATTTCGCCTCAAATTTTTAAACACAATCATTGAGACATTGACAGTAGCTTTCATGTTGTTGCGTTAGTAATGTGACAAGTTTATTAATTTGCTGGGGTTTAATTAGTAATGGGTGGGTAGATAATTGATTAAAAAATTATACTAATAAGTTAAATTATAATAATAGTTGAGCATCACATATTAAAAAAATATTTAAATAGTTTAAATTTAAAATCGTTAAATAAGTGGTCAATTTCAAACACAAAGGTGGATGACAATGGTATTTTGGAGTTAATAGGTGGGTAGGAAGAGTATGTTGGAGCCAATAGGTGGATGAAGGGTGATTTTGTACCATTTCCAATACTTCAAGAGTATTTTAGGCCCTTTTTCGCCATTATATTATATTGTATTTTCCTAATCTTTGTCCATAAATAAGTCATGAATACAAATTAACTTTTGCCTAACAACCAATTGTAACCATTTATATGAGAAATTTTACTCTATTTACACAAACAATAATAATGGTTCACTACCAACAATTGAAATCAACATTCTAGGCTGAAGGTTTGTGATTTAAAAGAAAATATATTTTACCTGCAATAGGAAGTGCAAGGCATTTTTCAACCTTCGCCCCAAGAGGTAACTTTATGGCCTCTCTTTTCTTTTGTTAAATAATTAAGTATAAAAAGTGAGAATTCTTACTACATACTTAATCTATATGGGCCTAGTAGTTTAGGGTATTAAATAAATTAGGGAAATTTTCAAAACAATAATATTTTAGGTTTAAGTGGGACTTCTAGCAACATTTTCTTTATTTATTAAAAATGTCATTATTTTAGTTTGTTGAGAGATTAGTTATGTGTTTATTTTGTTTTGATTAATTTGAAAGAATACAAATAATTAATAACAGAATAGAGAAAATCATTGAACAAAAAAGTTCAAAAAATGTTTAAAAGATTTTAATTACAAATTAGTACGTTTTTTGAAGAGCACAATAGTCATCTTTCTATCGAGGTTTTTTTTTTGCTTTCTTCTTAAGATAAAAAAACTTAAAACAATTTAGTTTGTCTTTTGAATCATTCATCTCATAACTTCCAAAGATTCATCAAGTTGAATACGACATATTTTTTAAACAAAGTTTTTCAAAATTAACGACTATAAATTTGTCGCATTCAGTGAACAATCGAAAAACAATCATGTATTTTTTTTTATTTTTTTAAATTTGTTTGGATGATATATTCGTATATGTTGAGTACAAGAGTGTTTTTTTTACTGAAAATCAGTGAAAGCTTTGTATGCATTGAGATTTATAGTTTTTTCGGACATTTTGTATCCAAATTATGATGTATAACGAATGAAATTGTTTTTTAAAAGTTTAGTAGCTATTTTTTTGTTTGAATGCATACAATAATTTAAATCCCATTAAGTTAATATAACTAATCGATCATAAACTATATGTTGAATACAACAATATATGAATACAATATTGAGATGAAAATACAAAGTTATAAATAAAAAATGAGATTGAATATAAAGTTGTGAATACAAAAGAAATACTTTCTTCATTTAAAATACAAAGTGACTTTGAAAGGTAAAATACAAACTAATCGATCATGAACAATATGTTGAATACAACAATATATGAATACAAAAGTGAGATGAAAATGCAAATTGAGATTGAATATAAAGTTGTAAATACAAAAGAAATACTCTCTTCATTTGAAATACAAAGTGACTTTGAAAGGTAAAGTAGACAAATAAAATACAAAACTTTTTGGTATACAACTAGGTTGTATGCAAAACAAAAGAAAAATACAAACTTGTTCACATATAAATTGAGATTGAAATGGATTGAGTAACAAATGGATTTAGTAAAATACTACTTTACCCATATTTACCCATATTCTCATGGGTAAATCGTACTCTACTTAAGAATACAATATGGAGAAAATATTTAAGTCTTTTTTTGATGAAAAATATTCACTTTCTTTCGTTATATTGTATCATATGTCACGACCAAACACACCGTGCTGTGCAGGCACCCGCTCTAACATCTAAGTAGGCGAACCCTCATATCCTAGTAGAGAAAAAAACATGTGGAATTTGAAGACGAAAAATAAACTTAAGGATATTTAGTAAACTTTTTTTTAAACTTCTAAAATACTTTAACAACACAAGGATCTAGTCTAGCAGGTACAAGAGCTATTAAGAGTACAATTTGGACAAAATAACAAAAGACACAACTCCTACCATGCGGAAAGAGAATAGAAGTTGTTGGAAAATCTCTTTGTCTTCACATAATGAAACATCACCAATCCTACATCCAGACTATGTCAAAGACATAGCAAGAGTAGTATTAGTACAACCACACGTACTGGTAGGCATCATTGATCAATTTGACGCCCACCTCATAATAAAAGATAGGATCATGCAAGTACTACTCGTTTCTCACCCTTACCCTTTCTTAGAACACCTCTAACTTACACCAATACTTTGACCACTAACCATTATCTTCCCCCAACCGCTAACACTTCTGGTTCTGTCAAATCATAGCCTAAACATACTAACCTCATTGGATAATCCCACACTCCGTCAATATTCCTTCCTAACAGTTGATCATGTCACACTCTTACATTATTGTCACCTTATCTACCCCCAAGTTATATATTGTATTCGTGCCTCAATCTCCTACCTTATTCCATTCTCCTTGGGTACTTACCCAGACAACACCTCGACAATCCACTCTTTCCCAAAAAGTACATTTCATTAAATACAAATAAAAAACCAAACCCTCACATACAAACATACATTTCTACCCACACACTGTTATCATTTTATAGGAACATAACATTCACAAATAGGTTTACATCACAATACCGAACTATAACATGCTTTACTTACACCCTTATCACAACTATTTGTCCTCTCACAGAATCCAAACTCAAACTATTAGTGTAACGGCATTGTATCCGATTCCAGTTAGGTTGCCTGAATGTGGAAATCTAATCCCAAGTTAGCTTGTCTAAATATGGCATTCCGATCCCAAGTTGTGTCCGATTGTGGGAACACGTTCCAAAGTCAGCTTGTCGGAATGTGGAAATATGATCCCCATTTACACATCACAATCACAAGTACATCATTAATCTCATACATTTACATCATGATTTCATGTCTACATCGTACATCTATCTCAGTTACAACAAATATGATCAACATTGCAACGTTCATATTCATACATGTATCACGATGAAGCAAGAACATGCATACATCCCACAATCATAAATTCAGAACCCTCACCTAAGGGTTTTCTCTCAATTCTTATCGCTCAAGTGACCAAGTTTAGCCTAATTCTTCCTTAGGGTTCGTCATTAGGGTTTTAAACTTAAATTACTACATTCATCAACTTGTTACTTTGATAGGTCGAATCCTAGCATAGACCCAAAACTTATTCCCTTCTATCTGATACCTTGCTTAATGGTGGAATGCTATTCAAGAAAACAACCAAGAACACTTGACCAATCATCAGTTCCCTATATCGAGCACTAACCCCAAGTATCTTGTATTATAGAAATTTTCCACGAAATTTACTTGGTGCGCGAATGTCTATGCATATCTCCTATGATTGATTTGCAACAAGTTAAGCACAGATTTAAAACTACTCAATACATAAAAACAACCTACCTGGGTGCCAAGAAATTCCACGGAGTTTTGATTTCCTTTCCAGCTTTTCCGAATTTGCTACGGTGGTTTTGGCCAAGATCTCGCAAGATTCCGCCATCCTCGTGCTAGAAAGTTCCTTCTTCTTCTTTTCCAAACTTGGAATAACTTTTCTGGGATTTTTAGGTTACTTACGACATATGAGTTATTTTTAGAAAATGGAAAAATATGGATTTCTTGAATTTACGAATTCTGCCTCGCCGATTTGATAATGTGAAGTGAGATGCTGTTGCGGTGCCGCCGTGCTAGTGGTATCTATCCTGTATAGGGGGACAGGGTCCAAAGTTTTCGTAGATTTCTGTCCTTCTCAATTAACAACGGTTCGGACCGTTACTTCATAAAACCAAAAAGAAAAAATCCTATTACTTTTCAATATAAAATAAATTTACGTAATTACGAGGCGTAAATATTTTTTATTTTGAAGTAAATAAATATTTGCATTTTGGGACTAAAACATCCTTTATGTACTTTAAGCAATGTCCATACTAATACATGATTTTCTTATTTTACACTATTATTTGTTATCCAATGTAAAAATAAACAAATAAGAAAATATAATTATACTTAACAAACGAAATATACATTTAATATATATATTTTAGTGATATCATGAATTTTGAGTGAATAAGTTGGAAGCTTAACCATTTCGCTAATCCCTATTTAACCATACTTTACCTATAGTTCACCCATATTTTATCCATATAAAACATCACTCACCCAACTCATTAAAATATGAGCAAGTTGGTTAGGTTACGAAAATATAGGCTTAATTTGACGGAACTAATTAAAAATTACAAGAGTACAAATTCAAAATCTATTTAAAGTCTTGAAATATTAAAATATAATACAAATTATGTTTATATATATGTAATTATATTATACACAAAACAAAAGTTCCCTCAAACTTCTAGGAAATCATTAACCATGGTCATAACTTATTTAGCGGTGTCCAATTGGATACCCTTCCTCAGAAAATTATACTATATATATGTCACGCCTCGAGCCTACACCTTGGATGTGGCTGGCACTCGAAGACCATAGATGGCCTCGAGCGGAACCTTAGTATAGTTTACTTAATCAGTAGAAGACTTAAACACAAGAGATAACTCAAGAATTAACTTAAAAGTAATACTTATCCAAAGTGACAACTCATGTATTCAACGTTTACAACTTAAATAATAAGACTAAAGAACTATGCTATTTGTCTATGAAGCCTCTAAAACAAAGAGGGATGTTGGGACAGGACACCCAATCATCCTAACAACTAAAAACGGAAAATCAAGTAATAAAACATGTCCTCCAAAATATAAGGAGGCTCAACAATTGACTCTAATCTTCTTACTGGATCGATGGTACACCGGATAACGATCCTAGTTACTTGCATCTAAATTATAAGACGATGCAGGCTAACTGGCATCAATACATTGAATGTACGGGTATGCCAGTTGGAATGCTAAACCAACAACCTAATCTTGAAAAGAGTAAGAAGGAACACTTACTTTGACTATGCTCAACTTATGAATAACTTTAAATTAATATAAAGCAATACAACAGAAGCAAGATATATAAAGCTTGTAAAACAGTGTAAACAACTTAGTTCGTTAAAGAAATACAATAACAAATTCAACTATACTTTTATAATAAGAAATATAATTTCTATGGGAATTCTCTAACCGAAAACCACTACTATGAGTCTAAGCTGTGATACAACGTCTTGCCCATGCTACCAGAACTGTCCTATTACTTTGCCGTCACATAGAACTACTTAACTTAGTTGATCTACTAGCTTAACTTATGTGATCATATAAAAAGTATGACCCATTAAGACCCATGAGCTACATGGTTTATGCAGACTTGAGTTATTATGAGCTCACATTCCCATATCGGTGCTCAATCTCTTTGGATTGAGATAATTGCTCAACACTTAGCTTTAAAAGCTATCTTGGAATCAATGTTCCGTTTTCTTACTTAAAACTCTTTTGGAAATCTTAGCTTCCTCTTATCTTAAATGTGAAAACATTTATAAACTCTTAGGGAATACTTAATTCCCTTATAACTTCTGAGAAATGAACTCTTTACTTAGCTTGAAACTTACGTCTTAAATAAAACTAAAACATTGCTAAATACTCTTGAAAATTTTTAACAACTTTGCTTTGACTTGCTCCTTAACTTTTAGACTTGACTCTTAACTTTTTGACTTTGATCTTAACTTTTCTTCAATTGAATTATGGATTCAAGGTTCAAGATCTCATTTTTATGGATGATTTCTTGATGTTTAGATGTACCTTAGGGTGTTAGAATAAACTAGTAAACATAGGTATATCACTTATGATCTAGTACGAAAAGGTGAGGGAATAATGGGGAAAACAAGCGTCCTTGGCGTTCTGAGAGGCCGATGTACCGGGATATCCGAGTTAAGTTTAACGCTTAAAAACAAAGTACTAATACTAGAATCAAGTGTATTTTGTATCATTTGATGTGTTTGTTGATGATGCAAGAAGAATTAGAAAGAGAAGAGAAGAAGTAGTAAATCACGACCATCTTGACGATCCGTGACCCACTTGACGGACCGTGATGTGTGATGACAGTAGAGGAATTCTTAAGACCTACGTTGAGAAAGTTGAAGTAAAGACTGCAGAAGTTTTCATGGACCATGATCATTTGACAGTCCATGGTTAAGTCCGTGAACAAGATTCCAGAGAGTAGTGCAAAGTGTCCAAAGTTTGAGAAAATTCAAGTGAATACCACGGACATCTTCACGGACCGTAATAACATTGATGGTCTGTGATTCTGTCTGTCAAAAAGATTCCAGAGAGCAGTGGAAAATGTCCAAAGTGCGAGAAAATTCAAGCGAAGACCACAGACGTCTTCACGGGCTGTAATAACTTTGACGGCCGTGATTCTATCCGTGAACAAGATTTCAGAGAGCAGCTAAAAGTCTAAGTTGTGGAGATTTGAAGACAAGACCACGAACAACTGTATGGACCGTGAAGCCTTTCACAGAGCATGATGGGGCCGTGATGGAAAGAGACAATGCAGTCCTAGTTATATTCGGTCTCTTTTTAAAATATTTTTGGGATTTTATTTAGGGTTTTTTTGGACCTAGGATGATTATAAAATATTTATACAAAAGAGGCACGAGATAACTTGTGATTTTGTCAGGACTAACTTGTTTTCAAATTGCTTGGCAACAAGATGAAGTTTGATTCTAAAATTATCAAGGTTATTTTTGAGTTTTTTATTTTCTATCGTACATATTCAACATTATGTTCTCAATTATTATTAACTATATAAACGTAGAACTATGAGTCACTAAGCATTTAAATCAGGTGCGTGGGGTTTTTTGAAGATACTGTGAATTTGACCCTGTAACACGAGTGTAGAGCAATCATTGTTCACATGCGGAAGATTAAAGCTTTGATTATAACTTTTTCTAATGAAAGCATGCTTTAGACTAGCCTAAATCAAGTGTTTGTTTGAGAGAAAAATACTTTTTAGGAGAAAATAAAGATCTCTTTACAATATTGAAGTTAAAGTTAGCGTTCGAGAGATTATAATTTATCTTCACACCCATTTAAGCGAGTTCTTAACAAAATAAATTATTCGTAGTTTGAGAGAATATAAATGATTATTGTCTAATAAGGCTAAAAAGCGTTAGATAAACCTTGTTCGCTGAGCTTTCTGAAGTTATGATTGCTTGAAGCTCAGATTGCAGAGGAGTTTCACAGTTATAGCCATAGTAAACACTAAACTGGTTTCTCTTAATCAACAGAACAACCCAGACATTGTTATAGTTTATACAATAGATTTGAAATCCTAATCTTAAGTTTAAAAATTGATACTTACTATTCATCCAAAGTTTTACTTTCTGTCTAAATCCATTAGGAGATAGTAACAGTAATCGGATAAGAGTGACAGTGAAACATTATCTATAAAGAAATTTTCTGTGGGAAAGATCTCAACTCCAGTTGAGTTAAATAAAGTGATAAAGACCGTTTACACTTTTTTTGAAGTGTAAGTTAAAACGTATCAGAGGAGAGGGGCACCAATCCTCATCTTATAGTGATCCGGCTGGGCGCTCTAGCTGGCGTGGCCCCAAGTCCTTACAAAAGAGGCTTTCCTGTGGGTCTATGAGAGGCGCGACTCCCCAACCTCTATCCCCAGGTGTTCTCGATTCTTCTCCTTCGTTTTCATCTCTAAACCCTCTAATCTTCCATGACTCTTTCCCCAAACACTTGGTATAATTATTACTATCAATACCCGATGGATTTAACTTGAAAATCACCCGAAAACATGAATCAAATTAACAAGAGACTTCAAAAACACAACCATCAAGAATTTAACGAATTTTAAATAATGTTCTTCAAGAACTCACTTTATTAACATTCAAATAACTTAGATTTGTTAAATTAAAATAGGATTGGCGTGTGGGTGAACTAAACCAACACTATGTGATCTCACATACCTTTTTAGGGATCACCCCCGACGAATTCCATGAGCTAAGTTTGAGCTTTCTTGGCGAGATATAAAAATAGTACAAACTCGGTGGTGTTGGAATGATTATTCTATGAATTTACAATCATATCTAGAACTATAGATAACTCATCCTGAGCTAGGAGTTATGGTCGTTTGAAGTTGACCAAAAACTAACTTTTTAACTTACTTAAAATTTCCATATTTTCTTATTACTTCCAAAATAAGTATTTTCTACTTTTAAACTCTTTTCTAGTTCTTTCTAATTGTGATATGTTACAATATGCAAGAGGACAAGAGAGAGATCCAGGAAAAACTGCATTTACAGCAGATTCCTAGACCCCTCATCCTTTTCCTCAAAGACTCAAAACTAAAGCTGAAGATGGGAAGTTTACAAAATTCATCACCTTTCTGAAGCAACTTTCAGTAAATATTCCACTATTCCACTGGTAGAATCCGAAGATATGCCAAGTTCATGAAAGATTTGGTTACAAAGAAAAGAGAGGTAAGTCTTGATTTTTCTAATGATGTGCATCATTGCAGTGCTATTGCAACCAGATCTCTGGTAAAAAAAAAGATCCTGGTGCATTCACAATCCCATGCACCACTGGGTCAATGAAGTTTGTAAAGCTTTTTGTGATCTGGGAGCTAATATAAATTTGATGCCATTATCCATCTATGAGAAGTTGGGTTTGGGAATGCCAAAACCTACAACAATGATATTGATTATAGCTGATAGGTTAGTTAAGAGACCAGTGAGAATTTTGTGTGATGTTTTGGTTAAGGTGGACAGACTTATCTTCCCAGCAAATTTTGTTATCTTGGAATGTGAAGTAGACTTTGAAGTGCCTATAATTCTGGGAAGATCGTTTTTAGCTACATGAAGAGCTTTGGTTTATGTAGAGAGAGGTGATTTGAAGTTTAGACTAAATTCAAAAGAAGTAAAGTTTAGCATATGAAGATCAATAGAACAACCACAAGAGATGGAAGTGGAAGTTGTTACTGAAGATGACTTAAGAGTACCTATAGAAGCGAGGATAGTTGTTCTAACATTAGCTGTTGTGTTGATGAACTTTGATGCGGATTTCAGATATGATTATGGAGAAACTGTAAATGCTTTAAAGGGTATGAGAGCTCATTCTAATGCTTCCATGAAATTAGACCAGGATTTAAAAAACCAACCAGATCCTCCTGCTAAGCCCTCCATCAAGGAACCACCAGTTTGGGAGCTGAAACAGTTGCCCAGTCACCTCAGGTTAGTATTTTTGGGTACTAACAACACTATACTTGTGATATTGGCTGCAGATTTAAATGAAGGACAAGCACAGAAGGTGGTTAGAGTGATTCAAAGGTTTAAAAAAGCTATTTGCTGAACTATTGCTGATATAATTGGAATTTTTCAAGGCATTTGCACACACAAAATTCATCTTGAGGAATATTGCACACCCAACATTAAGCACCAAAGGAGGTTTCACCCACCAATGCAAGAGGTGGTGAAAAAGGAAATAATCAAATGGTTAGGTGCTGGGGTGGTTTACTCGATCTCAGACAGCCACTAGGTCAGTCCTGTGTAATGTGTGCCAAAAAAGGGAGGCATGACTGTGGTGGCAAATGCAAAGAATGAACTAGTTCCACAGCGACCACTGACCGCGTGGCAAGTATGTATGGACTACAGGAAGATGAACATATGGACCTTGAGGGACCATTTCCCTATGCCATTTATGGATCAAATATTGGACAGGTTAGCAAGTAAAGGTTCGTATTGTTTCTTAGATGGATACTCTGGTTACAGTTAGATATCCATTGCTCCTGAAGATCAGGAAAAGACTACATTTACATGTACCTACAACACCTCTGCATTTAAACGCATGCCATTTGGATTATGTAATGCACCAGCTACATTTCAAAGGTGCATGCTTTCCATTTTTTCAGACATGGTTGCGGACACTTTTGAAGTATTTATGGACCATTTCTCTGTATTAGGTGATTTTTTTATGAATGTTTGTTGAATCTTAGCAGGGCAGTGCAGAGACGTGAGGAAGCCAACTTGGTGCTGAACTGGGATGAATGCCACTACATTGTTAAAGAGGGCATAGTTCTTGGACATAAAGTGTAACAGAAATGAATGAAGTTGAAAGGCTACGATTGAGGTGATTGAAAAATTTCCTCTGCCTATTTGTGTGAAAGGTGTTCTAAGATTCTTGGGACATTTCAGATGCTATAGGCATTTCATCAAGGACTTCTCCGAAGTTGCACACCCCGTGTGTCAGCTTTTGGAGAAGGAGGTGAAATGTGTCTTTGATGACGCCTACCTAAAAGCCTTCAAAATCCTAAAAGAGAAACTGATCTCAACACCTATAATCATTGGTCCAAACTGGGCAGAACCATTTGAAGTGATGCATAATGCCAGTGGAACTACATTAGGTGTTGTATTCTGTCAGAAGCGCAACAAGATGTTCCATCCGATTTACTTTGCTAGTAAGTCCTTGAGTGGAGCACAACGAAATTACATGGTCACTGAACAGGAATTGTTGGCTGTAGTGTATGCATTTAAGAAATTCAGAGCTTATTTGCTAGGCACCAAAGTAATAGTTTACAAAAATCATGCTGCTCTGAGGTATCTCATGTCTAAGAAGGATGTCAAACCAAGGTTAATCAGATGGGTGTTACTAGTTCAAGAATTTGATATTGAAGTAAAAGATAGAAGATGTTGTGAAAATCAGGTAGCGGATCACCTTTAAGATTGGAAGCTGCAAAGAGAGAACACAGTGAGCCTGAAATAGATGATGCATTCCCAGATGAATAGGTATTGGCTGCTACTCTTGATCTCATCCTATGATTTGTTGATTTTGCTAATTTCTTAGTTAGTGACTTGATACCTGATTGGATGACTTATCAACAAAATAAAAAGTTCTTACATGATGTGGGTAATTATTTCTAGGATGAGCCTTATTTATACAGAGTATGTGTTGATAACATCATCAGGGAATGTGTTCCACAAGCTGAAATGTTATCTATTCTGCAAGCTTTTCATTCCTCTTCTGTAGGTGGGCACCATGGTGGAGCTCGAATAACTCACAAGATATTTCAATGTGGGTATTATTGGCCAACTATTCACCAGGATGCATCTATGTTGGTACAATGTTGTGATGTATGCCAAAGGCAAGGAGCCATAACAAGGCATCATGAGTTACCTATGACACCCATTTTGGAGGTAGAGATTTTTGATGTGTGGGAAATTGATTTCATGGTCCCCTTTGTAAGTTCATATGGACATAAGTATATTGTGGTAGCAGCGGACTATGTATCCAAATGGGTAGAAGCTATAGCATTACTTGAGGATGATGGCAAGAGTGTTGCAACATTCCTAAAGAAGAACATTTTTGTAAGATTTGGGACACCTAGAGCTATTCCTAACGATGGTGGATCTCATTTTTGCAACAAAGCATTCAGCGCACTTTTAACCAAGTATGGGGTGAAACGACATAAGGTAGCTACACCATATCACCCACAAACCAGTGGCCAAGTGAAAGTGTCTAACAGAGAAATCAAGACAATTTTGGCTAAATCAGTAAATGCTTGTAAGATCCCAAAAATGACTTAGGTGAACTAGAGACTAAAATGGTTGTCATGATGGTATAAGGTCCTAAATTGGTCTAAAATATGATACTGAGGCAGTGTCTAAGAGTTTAGGTGCATTGGAAGTCAAACGTCAAGGGACAACTAAGACGTTCGACGACTAAGTCACCTATGTGCCTCATATGTGGTTTTATGTGTTTATGACTGATTCATGAGGTTATAAGGTCCTTAATTGAGTTATTATGGTGTATATAGGTAGTGTGTCAAGTTTTGTTAAGTTTGGAGGTCAAACGTCCAAGAACGTCTATGACGTTCGAAATATTTGCCTTGAAAAGACCTTGTGTCATGTTTCGTCGAGTTTTACGTGTTTGTTTTGGAAGAAATTCATATGAGAGGTACTAAACTCATATACGAGTATGTCTGGTATGGAAACATATGGGGAAACATCCCCAAGGACCATCCAAGGGTCCTTGAGGAAGGACCCAAAGTTGGTGCCAAGGCTATCCAAGACAGCCGAACCAACGGATGGCAATCGACGCCCCGTTGGTGGTGCCTTGTATATTGACACTTAGGATTGTGGGAGAGGAATCCAATGACTAGCCTCAGTCGCCAACAACGGAACAACAGGACGGTCCGTTGGTCAAGGGACGGGTCATCGTTTGGCAACCATTGGTGGACTGCTTTCCTGCACAGTGATATACCGTGGTTTCACGGTATTATTAATACTTTTCCTTAAGTTTAGTGTGTGAAAAACCTTTTTTGTGCTAATTTTTATGTAATTTTCTCTTTATTTGCAGGAAATCTGTCTAAAAGAGGAATGCAGAGATTTTTGAGTGAGAAATACAGAAAAGTACCACCTACGGAGCTTTTTACGGTTCGTCGTGCCCGTGACGGTCCATAGGTGGCATCGTAGTGCAGCTGCTGAAGGAAGATGGGGAAGTCTGACCAAGTGTGGGGTTACGGAGTGCGTGAAGGACCGTTGTATCCATGACGGTCCGTCCTGCTGGTTCGTCATGAAATTCAGAGAAGTAGTCCCAGTACCCAAATTCCAAGAGTTCAAGTGTTATGGAACGGAGACCCTTGATGGACCGTTGTGCCTGTGACGATCCATCATATCTGCCTTCGAGGATAATAGAGAGAGCCGCAGAAGAAATTGCACAAGTATGGGACGACGGAGTCCATTACGGTCCGTCGTGACCACAATGATCCGTCGGGAGGTCTGTCAACCCTGCCGCGTTTTGACAGATTTCCAGCTAATAGAGTCCTTATTTAATTAGGTTTTTATTTTTTATAAATAGTTTGAAAAACCTCGTTTTGGAGGTTAGACCCTTGATCATTGTTAGACCCTTGATCATTGTTAGACTCTTGATCATTGTTAGACTCTTGATTATTTTTTAGACCTTTTGTGAGATTCTTGATTATTTTTGAGATTCTTGTAATTGATTGTTGGTGATTTTTGTTGATTAATCAAGCGAACTTTCGGGTTTTACTCTTTCTCATAGAAGTAAGTACATGAATTCTTATACCATATATTTAAATATTGTGATTATGACTATGGGTAACTAAACTCCATAACTAGGGTTGTGGGAACCATAGGCAAATAATGAGGTAAAACCTAACTAAAATAACAATTCTAGAATAGTGTCTTGCATGTATTAATAATTCTTTCGCTTAGAAGTCTTTTTAACGGATGGCCAACGTTAGAACTCGCCTTAATGCTACTTGCCGGACCAAGGAGGTAGATAATAGGAAAAGAATTATCAACATAGATTTAGTGTATACTATCTAATAGGCTAGTATTGATTGGTACGAGGTAATAACTTAGTCAAATATCGAATACGATGCTTAATATGAGGTAAAGATAAGGGTTAGTATAGCAACACACGTAGCCGGACCAAGGTGCGGAGTGAAATTTTCTAGATGCCGGACCAAGGATTTAGAAATACATAACTTATCACTTTGCATGCAAGATACTAGGAAAGAATTGTTATAGTTAGACTTATCAAGTTATGAACCTGTGGGGAACACGTAAACCCTAGTTACTTTCATTAATTGATTAAACTCCAACATTTGAAGCTGTTAGTTGTCTCTTTCAATTTCGCTAGTTATTTTCATTTATTTAGAAATAGAAAACCCCCCTTTTATCATTTTTGCTTTCCAAGGAAGTAATTGACTGAACAATAGTAATAATAGATGAAGTTAAGTCTAAACTATTTTCGTCGTGGGAACGATCTCAACCTCATTAGTTGGGTTATTTACTTGACACGACCGCTTTACTTCTTATTTGAGAAGTAAGTTTGAGCGTATCAAA
>NC_028642.1:18650554-18656050 GCF_001406875.1 Solanum pennellii | reverse complement strand
ATGTTCATGGTCAGTTGTTACCCGATGCTCCGGGTGAACACCAACAGAGGGGACAAAATCCCGCTCCACGGCCCAAGCATAGTACAGAGGCTATGACAACATAGCAGACTCCGATGGGCCACTTGTCTTGCCTTCTCTACCACCAGGCCACACCTTTGTGGTCACTAGTAGCCTGATGAAAATGCTCACTGCCAGAGGTTTGTTTTCAGGGCTACCTTTTGAGGATCCACATGCCCATATAGCTAAGGTAAGGGCAGTGTGTAAAAGCTGTGTAGGGAGGCCTGACTTGGACTTGGATGTAATAGGGCTTAGAGTGTTTCCTCTCTCACTGACGGGAGAGGCTGCTATATGGTTCACTGAGATCCCTTACAACTCAATTTTTATTTGGAACCAACTAAGGGATGTTTTCTTAGCACGCTACTATCCGGTCTCCAAGAAACTAAACCACAAAGACAGAGTGAACAACTTTGTGGTACTACCAGGAGAGTCAGTTAGTAGTTCTTGGGTTAGATTCACCTCGTTCTTGAGAAGTGTCCCAAATCACCGTATAGATGATGAGTCACTGAAGGATTACTTCTATTGGGGACAGGATGATAATAATAAAGCGGTGTTGGACGCTATAGCAGGTGGATCTTATGGGGAGTGTCCTTATGCTGAGATTGCTCAAAAATTAGAGAAAATCTCCCGGAATAATAAAGCTTGGAGTACTAGGAAGTCAGATATCGGGAGAAATACCTTCACAGTGCAGTCCACTAACAACCCAGCCAAAGATGAGATTCGTGAAGAAATGGCTCAGATGAGAATTGAGCTTGGGTTGGTACTAAAACATATCACTGGGGTGCAAAAAAGATAAATGTAGTTAACTACATGTCTAAACCACCACCACCTAATAATGAATACTATTATGCGGAGGATTCTTATGCAGTAAATGAGCAGACGGGGGGTTTCCGACCGAGTGCCCAAGGCTCAAATAAGGATAATTGGCGCCAAGGTCAAGGGAACCAAGGTCGGATCTATGGTAACTATAACCGTGAGGGTCATTGTGTCCGAGATGGAAACTACAACCGCGACAACAACTTCAACAGGGGTAACTATGGTAACAGAAATGATAGGAATAGGCTCTATGTCCCTCCTCAAAATCGTGAAGTTACTCCTAGGGATGGTGGAGATAGTATGGCGCGAGTTGAGGATATGTTGCTCAAAATGATGAGGAGGTTCTATGCTAGTGATGAGCACATTAAAGAGTTAAGGTGTGATTTAGCAGGTATTGGCAAAAAGTCGATACACATGCAATATCGATTAAACAGATCGAGTTGCAAATGACCTAATTATCTGCGACTGTGAACACACGACAACCGGGCACTCTTCCTAGCAACACTGTCCAAAATCCAAAAAATGATGCACACTGTGTGACAATCACTACTCGGGGTGGTAAGCAAACCATTGACCCACCTATGCCGTCTAATGAGGAAAAGGTGAGAAAGGATGATGATAAGGTGGTAAAGGGTAGTGGTGAAGCAGAAGAGAGCACTGGAAAAGATGCAGAAGTCCCTATGAAGGTGATTCCCATGCCTAGACCACCACCACCCTTCCCTTAGATATTAGTGAAAAAGACCGAGGATGGTAAATATCGGCGTTTTATAACAATGCTGAAGCAGCTTTCTATAAATGTCCCTTTGGTAGAAGCTCTAGAACAAGTGGCCGATTATGCCAAGTTTATGAAAGATCTGGTTACAAAGAAAAGATCGGTCGCTTTCGAGGATGATGATAGAATGCAGCATTGTAGTTCTATTGCTACAAGATCTCTCGTACAAAAGAAAGAAGATCCGGGTGCGTTCACTATTCCTTCTACAGTCGGGTCATTACATTTTGCGAAAGCATTATGTGATCTGGGGGCAAGCATAAATCTCATGCCCCTCTCGATTTACAAGAAGTTAGGTTTGGCTGACCCAAAACCCACTGCGATGCGGCTACTAATGGCTGATTCAATAGTGAAAAGTCCTATAGGGATACTCCACGATGTGCTAGTAAAAGTGGAGTCGTTCATATTTCCGACAGATTTTGTTATTCTTGATTGTGAAGTCGATTTTGAAGTGCCTATTATTCTTGGGGGGCCGTTCCTTGTTACAGGTAGAGCCTTAGTTGATATGGAAAAGGGGCAGATGAAATTTCGGTTGAACAATGAAGAAGCGACCTTCAACATTTGTAGGTCAAGGAGGCAGAGTGGTGAGCTCCAATCGGTATCCGCCATATCCCACAATGAAAAGATGAAGAAGGAGAATGAACAAAAAAGTGAAAAACAAGAGTTTATGGTTGGGGATTTGGTGCTTTTAGACAGTTCAAGGTTGCATTGGCTTCCGGGCAAGCTCAATTCCAAAAGGATTGGCCCTTACTTGATTACCCAAGTATTCTCTCATGGAGCGTTGAGTTAAAAACCAAGGAGGGAGTGCAGTTTAAGGTGAATAGAGAACGAATAAAACTCTATTTTAAGCATACTGCATCGGTGAATGAAGTGATAGAGGCATACCATCTTGATGAAGGCTGAGTAATCAAGTGTCCTCAGTCGTTCTGCGACGTTAAATCAAGCGCTTGTTGGGAGGCAACCCACTACATATAGTTTTTTTTCTAGTAATGGTAGCATTTTCTACTAATGGGTTTTAAATTTGCAGGCACATCACCATGAAATTCTGTAGAAAATCACTCTGCAACAGTCACCAATGGACACATGTGACGGACCGTCGTTCCCACGACGGTCCGTCCTGCACAACCGTTCTGGTTGTCAGAGACCCTATTCCTAAGGGTCTCTCACGTTTTCTAAGTGTCCTCCAACGGACATCTACGACGGACCGTCATACTCTTGACGGTCTGTCCTGCATAACCGTCATGAAGGTCAGAGACCCCTCTCCTAAGGGTCTCCATTTTTTTTCAAGTGACCCACGACGGACATCGACGACGGACCGTCATAATCACAACGGTCCGTGCTGATTGTCGGCGCTTTGCGCCCCAGGTTTGCTTCACCTACCACTCTTGTATTTCAAATTTTTTTATGCATTGGGGACAATTGCATGTCTTTTTTTTGGGGGTAGGGTAAATGGAAAGTGAGTGCTAGGGTGAAGTCTGAGTAGCCCAATTCACTATCCTCTTTTGGGGTTTTCTTGCTTGTCTTCTTTTCCCCCAAGAGACTGATTACATTTTCTGTTGAACCGGCATGTCTATATCTTGTGTACATAGTTTAACTCTGAAGCATGATGGCTAAAATGATATCCTGATAAAATGGAAAATGATGCATGACTAGGCATAGTAATTGATAAATGTGTGGCTCTAAGCATGACATAGAGGTACACCACTGCATGACCCTAAGTCTAAAATTCGAACTAGGTGTCTGATAATCTGGTAGAGTAATGAGATGTCAAGTGAGCGTGAGGAAGATTTGGATAGTCCACTATTTGTACTGAGCAGGAACTTGCCTGGTTAGTCCTGCTAAAAGTAAGTTGTAATTGACAATTAGGAAAGGATCATAGGTCCTTATTTAATATAGCCCATTTTTAGCCTAAATAAAAGAAAACCAAATGAAATTTATCCTTCTTTGATCCAAATGATTTGAGCTTAAACTAGACCTTTCTTTTTCACCCTAACTGATCTTTTCTGAGAATAATGTGTTGGCCCTGGTCCCTCCTTGGACATGTGCACCTCAGCTTATTCCAAAAGCATAAGTCGAGGGTGGCTAATGCAGTAAACAACCCTTTTTATGGATCTGACCCAACTTTGGGTATTGTGTACTTTGACTCATGGCAAAGCCATGAGTTGAGGGTGGCTATTATGAGGAATGCTCTGGAAAGTGGGGTTGAAAGAACAAAGAGAGAGAAAGAACAAAAGTAAAGTGATTCAAGAATTAGTTTAAAGAAAAGTAAAGAAAAAAAAATATACAAGAAATACAAGCAAGAAAAGAAGAGAGTCATTTACACAAATGAAGAAAAAAGGGAAAACAACAAGGTGAAAGAATATGAGAAACTGAGCAAAATAAAATGATAGAAAATGGTATGTTTAGCCGATATGTCAAGGAGGGCAAAAAGTCACTAAAGTATAACTAAATATACCCTACCTGACTCTGATCCTATGTTACAAGCTAAGGAAGTCCTATCGTGATCCTAAGAGTTGTATAGCGAACTTAAAGCAGTGAAAATAAGGGCAAGCCTATGGCAATATGTATGAGTGAGTGTGAATTTGTTCTGAGAGTGAGTGTTGAAAAGTAATCCTTATACTCAAACTGGAATCATTGTGTGAAAAATGAGGATTTTGTTTTGAAGTAAGGACACTAGTTGCAATACCAGAAATATTAGCACCTTGGTGAGAAATTGAACAGGATAGGTGTTAGTGCATGGTGAGTCTGTGTCATGGTCTGATTCCACATAATTCTAGCCTAATAGTGATAGCATGCATAAATATGATGAGATTGATCGGGATTGATAGCCAAATGATTGCGAAAGATAAAACATGGATACTATTGTACAAAGATTTTTGTAGTGAGTCATAGTGCGTCGCTTGAGGACAAACAAGGAATTAAAGTTGAAGGTTTTGATATACCGTGGTTTCACGGTATTATTAATACTTTTTCCTTAAGGTTAGTGTGTCCAAAAGCCTTTTTGTGCTAATTTTTATGTAAGTTTCTCTTTATTTGCAGGAAATCTGTCTAAAAGAGGAATGCGGAGATTTTTGAGCAAGAAATACCGAAAAGTACCACCTACGGAGCTTGTGACGGTTCGTTGTGACCGTGACGATCCGTAGGTGGCATCGTAGTGCAGCTGCTGAAGGAAGATGGGGAAATCTAACCAAGTGTGGGGTTACGAAGTGCGTGACAGACCGTCGTATCCATGACGGTCCGTCCTGCTGGTTCGTCATGAAGTTCAGAGAAGTAGTCCAATACCCAAATTCCAAGAGTCCAAGTGTTATGGAACGGAGACCCTCGACGGAACATTGTGCCTGTGACGATCCGTCATATCTGCCGTCGATGGTAATGGAGAGAGACGCAGAAAAAATTGCACAAGTATGGGACGACGGAGTCCATTACGGTCCGTCGTGACCACGACGATCCAGCGCGAGGTCCGTCGACCCAGCCGCGTTTTGACAGATTTCCAGCTAATAGAGTCCTTATTTAATTAGGTCTTTATTTTTTATAAATAGTTTGAAAAACCTCGTTTTGGAGGTTAGACCCTTGATCATTGTTAGACCCTTGATCATTGTTAGACTCTTGATCATTGTTAGACTCTTGATTATTTTTTAGACCCTTGGTGAGATTATTGATTATTTTTGAGATTCTTGTAATGGATTGTTGGTGATTTTTGGTGATTAATCAAGCGAACTTTCAGATTTTACTCTTTCTCATTGAAGTAAGTACATGAATTCTTATACCATATATTTGAATATTGTGATTATGACTATGGGTAACTGAACTCCATAACTAGGGTTGTGGGAACCATAGGCAAATAATGAGATAAA
>NC_028642.1:18582779-18649634 GCF_001406875.1 Solanum pennellii | reverse complement strand
GTCAAATATCGAATACGATGCTTAATATGAGGTAAAGATAAGGGTTAGGAAAGCAACACACGTAGCCGGACCAAGGTGCGGAGTGAAATTTTCTAGATGCCGGACCAAGGATTTAGAAATACATAACTTGTCACTTTGCATGCAAGATACTAGGAAAGAATTGTTATAGTTAGAATTATGAAGTTATGAATCTGTGGGGAACACGTAAACCCTAGTTACTTTAATTAATTGATTAAACTCCAACATTCAAAGCTGTTAAGTGTCTTTTTCAATTTCGTTAGTTATTTTCATTTATTTAGAACTAGAAACCCCCCTTTTATTGTTTTTACTTTCCAAGGAAGTCATTGACCAAACTATAGTAATAACAGGTTGAAGTTAAGTCTAGACTATTTTCCTCGTGGGAACGATCCCAACCTCACTAGTTGGGTTATTTACTTGACACGACCGCTTTACTTCTTATTTGAAAAGTAAGTTTGAGCGTATCACGCAGTTCACTGTTAATTTGAGGGGTGAACTTGTAAATTGACCCCACGTCAAATAAGGGTATTTGGAGGTTCCTTAAGGGTCTTTTAGGTATTTTAAATGTATTTATAAGCCCAAAAAACTTAGAATATTTCATTCTTCAAAATCAAAAACCCAAATTCCCTTAGAAATTTCCTAGAACTCCATTGGAGTAAAAACTCAAGGAAAGGCCTGGATTGGAGAATTGAGTGGAGATTCTTCATAAAATTGAAGAATTAGATTCATTGAGGTATGCTTTTTTTGATCCTTGAATATCTATTCATCAAGGAACCCAACTTTCAAAGATGTTTTCTAAAGTTTTCAAAGTTGAATTGTCCAACATGCATAATGCATGGGTTCTTGAATTAAAGGTTTTTAAGCATTGATTAGTAATTTAATTGTTATTAATTTGATGTTTTTAAATCAATTAACCTATAACCCATGAAATTTATGAACCATATTTTTGACTAAGTTATGTGTTACTTGATATTGACTTAATGTCTATGAATTCTAGTGTAGTTTTCTGTGGGCTCTCTAATGATGTAAGAATTGTTTTCAATTGATATATACGTTGTAGTATATTGATTAACATATAGTGAATTGACCTAGTTTCTTTGGGTATTGTTATAATTGCATTGACTTGATGTTCATGGCCATTGGTAAGGGCCTTATGGTGTTGAATTGGATGATTTAACATCGAATTGAGGTGGTGAGGATGGAGTGGTGGTACGCTGCCTTATTTCCGTTTATCTTATGTTAATTAAACTTCAATTATATTGTGATAGGTATGGTCCACTTATGGTGGCGGTGTTGTGTGTTTTACTTGCAATTGATGTGGCCTTGTCTGCGTTACTTTATGTATTATGATGATCATGGCCTTGTTGACAACTACTTGAAGTATTATGATTGTTATGTGAAGTATGATAATGTCTATCTACATGATAATTAACGCCAAAGTGTATGTGTTCTTCTACTGATGTTATTTAAGTAATCATATTAGACTATGACTTTGACTTTGTATGTATAGTCTTAGGGTTGATGTATGCCTATACCTATTTGACTATATGAGACTATGATGGTCATATTGATGATGATATGATTATGTATAGGATGACTTAAAAAGGATATGGCTATGTCAATGTGTTTCAAGAATGACATGCAATATGTGTTAAAGTGAAGTATATGATATCTTGTGTTGGTTGACTTGTCCCTTACTTGATGCATGTAAGAATGTGAATATGAGATTTCTTGACGTAGGATGATAAAACCTCTTAGTATTGTAAGTATAAATGACATGAGACCTTAAATGATGTTAAGAGGGTTCATTATGTGAAACCTTGAACCTAGTGGTAAGGTTATTAATGTTGAAGTCGAAAGCCGTAATGATATCCTTCAAAGTAATGGAATGATAGACTTAAGGTTGATTGTCTGGAACGACATCATATAAAACCTTATGAATGTCATAATGAGCTTCGTGTCGCCATTGCCAGGTAGCCCTAGTGAACCTTTCCTTGGTAGGGTAAATGTGAACGCGTTATGAACATTATATGGAACCCTTTGTTATGAACCGTAAGTGTAAGTTACTCTATGAGAATGAAGGCTAGCACCAAGTTAGTATGGTAAGGGAAGTAGTTCTAGTTAAAGAATGAGACTAGATTACAAACATGCCCTTTATATTCCTTAACCATGTGCCTACATGTGATGTGTCCAAGTTCTACCATTGGCAAATAAAACACCCTTATCGGAGTAGGTTAGAACTTCGAATTCCATGCTTTGCTATCATGTTCTATGTCGGTTATTGCTTCTCCTCATCATATGGGATACCTACTAGCATTAGAGAAGTTCTGTGAAGTTTAGATGGTGGTATGGGACGCTATCTAGACATTGCACAATAGGCTTTGAAGGTGTTAGTTGGAGTTCCTAGGTCTTGTACAAGACCATTATTTGAATGTCCTTTATGTGATGAATGTCTCCTAATGAACTAATGAATATAATGACTTAAGTAAGAAAGTATGATAAATGAATAAGTACTTAACTAGAGTAGTTAAAGGATGTCTAGTTAAGGAGTGAAGGGGGCATAGGAATGGTCACTTCGTCTTACCTAGATAAGTCTTAAGAATGACTCTTGTTTGGGAAGATGTTGATTATATGGATATGGTCTAACCGTTAGGTAGCCTTAAGGATTATTTCGGTAGTTTTGAAGCGGTCAATCATGGACGTTATCTTCTTGATTTACTTAAGTAAGTCTTTTGATAGCCTTGGTAAGGAAAATCTCATATTACCTATGTGTTGATGTAGTAAGTGGAATGATTTTATCCTAGGTAGTCTATAGGATCTCTTAATTATGTGTGTAAGGTATTGTATAGGCGGTCGCTTCACAACTCACTCAAGTGAGACTTAGAACCACCTTTGGTAGAGGAAATCTCATGTTCATATGTTTAATGTCTTTGTAAGTGTGTATTTGTCTTATTGTAAGTAGTCTTGAGGTTCATTTAGGTATGCTTAGGGAGGTTGTATGGGCGGTTTCTCTTTGTGTTGCTTAAGTGAGTCTTAGGATAGGTTTTAGTGAGAAGACTACATGCTAGAAAGTGTAAAAAGGGAAGAGCAAACACTTCACTGTTACAGTGAAGCAATTCACTGTACAGTGAATATATGCTACTGTAATATTGCCTCAAAAAAATGATAAATTGTTTAAAGTGGTTCCTTATGTGTTTCTAAGTTGATAAATGTTATTCTTATGATTATGATATGATTTTTAAATGAAAAGATACATATTTCTAATAAATGTCCGTTTTCATCATTTTGATGCATAATGCCATACTTAGTACATGTGGTTGTACTAATTCCATGCTTTTATCTATCTCTATAGTTTTTGGTAGGTGAGGAGCATTTGGGAAGCAAGACTTGGATCGTAGCATCATTCAAGTCAAGTTGAAGTATGTCCTCAATTAACTTGAGGGCATATATAGATTTCTTTCATGTTTCTTATTGAAGTATTGTAATAGACTAAGTATTTTTATACTAGTATGTTATGGGCCGTGTCCCAAAAGTATTCTCGTGTCTTACGTTTGATGAGATTCAGATTAGTATTCCCTATGATTTTATATGAAAGAGATTTTAATGATTATGAAATGTTTTGTGTAATGTTTTTATTCCGGACCACTTTTTATTATGTATATGGAATGAATGATATGTAAGGGCTTGTACAAGACATTCGAGAGGTCAAGTACGCCGATCCCAATCTGATATTGACCCTATCTTCTAGGGTTTCGTTTCGGGATGTGACAAGCTTGGTATCACATCATAAGTTACGAAAGTAGTCTTAGGAATCGAAAAGTCTCGTCAAGTCACGTCTAGTAGAGTCTTGACCATCGGTGTGAGTCGCGACACACCTATGGGCGAGAGGCTATAGGACGATAGAGTTTCCCTTCTTTTCTACTCCTATGACGTGCCGTAATATAAAAGTTATGAGTACTCTTTTCTTATGGTTTTGTTGTGTTTCTAAGAAGATGAATACGAGGAGGACACTGGCTAGGAGGGTTAAAGAGAATGACGTTCAAGAGGAGATTCCTCCTCAAGTTTATGTTGTTAAGAAAGTTTCTCAAGGTGCTCAAGGAAACCAACTCCCTATTGTGGGTTCAGGTAATGATGTTCCGGTGATTCCCCCGGAGTTGAGTAATAGTGATATTTGAGAGGCTTTGCTTGATTTAGCCCAAGCTATGACTACTTAAGTGAATTTGAGTATGGTGCCAATGGTAAATGTTGTGGAGAGCACTATGACATATAGGTTGAGAGACTTTGTAAGGATGAATCCTCCTATTCCTAGATGGAGTGTACAAGGTGTTGAGTGATATTGGGGTTACATGTAGTGAGAAGTCGGAATTAGCTTCGTATCAATTGAGGGATGTTTCTAAAGTTTGGTACACTCAATGGAAGGACAATAGGCCGGTGGAGCGGGGTCCTATTGAGTGGGAAAAATTTAAGAAAGCTTTTCTTGGAAGATACTTTCCCCGTGAGAGGAGGGAAGTTAAAGTAGAGGAGTTTATCAACCTCAAGTAAGGCAATATAAGCGTTGAAGAGTACTCTTTGAAGTTCTCTATGTTATATAGATATTCCCCATCCCTTGTGTCTAATCCAAGGGATGAAATGAGTCATTTTGTGGCGGGTGTCACCGATCTAGTGAGGGAGGAATGCCGTACGGCGATGTTACATGATTATATGACCTTAGCTAGACTGATGGTGTATGCCCAATGGATTGAAGAGTCTAAACTTAAGAGGATGTCTTGAAACTTGAAGATCAATCTAGGTTTAAGAAGAGGGATCAAACTCAAGAAGAGCCTAGGAGTAGTAAGGTGAAATCGGATAAAGGACGTGGTTCTCAAAATGTCAAACCTACATGTGTCACTTGTGTAAAGAGGTATTATTATGAGTGTCTAAGGGGTACCGGGAGTTTCTTTGGTTATGGTAAGGAAGGACACAAGGTGAGAGATTGTCCTACCATTGCTTCTAGAGTAAGAGAGGGTAAGAAAGTTACTCCAAATGTTCCAAAGGATGATGTTCAAGCAACGAGGCATTTCTATGCACTCCGGACTAGAAGAGAGAAGTCGAATGGTGGTGAAGATGATGAGGGTAAGTACTTGAATTTTCTTTTAAGTGATATGAGTTCCTTCTAAGTGGGGGAGTATGATTAGTAGATGGGATAGAAAGTCATAGAAGCATGTTGCATGAGCATGGTGTTTTAGGAGTTTTGTTGAAATTAAATTCCATTAACTTCTTGCGTTGTGTATTTTATGAAGTTATGATTATGTTGTAAGATATGTTTATATGATTTTACCTATCATATTAGCATGTTTCTATCATAAATTGCTTAAAAGTTGCGTTTTTGAATTTTTTTTTGCCAAATCACTGTATCTTAGAATCTTCTCACTGTTAAATTTTTCAAAATTTGACTGATTCATTGTATGGTCTAAAATTGTTGTAATGTGGTTAGAACTGATGTATATTAGTATAATATTGAATATAAAATTGGTTTTTGATATTTGGAATGAAGCATATGAGTTTTGTAACATAATGAGATAGAATGTCTTCTAGTATCTTGTTGTGTTGTGAATCTCTAGACTATGTGAAATGGATGTTTTCTTCTTGATTATGTGTTATATAGTATGGTTATGAGCTTCTAGTTGAATCTCATTTCTTGGAAGTGTTCGGAGAGTGGCAAGTGTCATTCGGCGACGAATGTTGTCCAAGTGGGGGAGAATGTAAGATCCCGAAAATGACATAGGCGAACTAGAGACTAACATGGTTTTAATGATATTATAAGGTCATAAAATGGTCCAAAATATGGTATTGAGGAAGTGTCTAAGAGTTTAGGTGCAATAGAAGTCAAACGTCAAGGGACGACTAAGACGTTCGGCGACTAAGTCACCTACGTATCTCAGATGAGGTTTTATGTGTTTATTAGTGATTTATGAGGTTATAAGGTTATTTAATAAGTTATTATGGTGTATATAGGTAGTGTGTCAAGTTTTTTGAAGTTTGGAGGTCAAACGTCCAAGAACATCCATGACGTTCAAAATGTTTGCCTTGAAACGACCTTGTGTGTCTTTGCATGTTTCGTCAAGTTTTACGTGTTTGTTTTGGATGAAATTCATATGATAGGTCCTAAACTAATATACAAGCATGTTTGGGTAGTAAAAGTCAGGGAAAACATCCCGAAGGACTATCCAAGGGTCCTTGAGGAAGGACCCAAAGTTGGTGCCAAGACTGTCCAAGACAGCCCAACCAAAGGATAATAATCGACGCCCAGTTGGTGGTGCCTAATCCGTTTAAACTTAGGCGTGTGGGCGAGGAAGACAAAGACTAGCCTCAGTCCCCAACAACGGACCAACAGGACGGTCCGTTGGTCAAGGGACGGGCCGTCGTTTGGCAACCGTTGGTAGACTGCCTCCCTGCGCAGTTCACTGTTAATTTGAGGGGTGAACTTGTAAATTCAACCAATGTCCAAATAAGGGTATTGGAAGTTCCTTAAGGGTATTTTAAATGTGTTTATAATCTTAAAACACTTATAAGATTTCATTCTTCAAAATCAAAAACCCAAATTCCCTTAGAAATTTCCTAGAACTCCATTGGAGCCAAAACTCAAGGAAGGGCTTGGATTGGATAATTCAGTGGAGATTCTTCATAAAATTGAAGAATTAGCTTCAATGAGTTATGGGTTTTGATCCTTGAAACTCTATTCATCAAGGTTCCCAACTTTCAAAGATGTTTTCTAAAGTTTTCAAAGTTGAACTGTCTAATTTCACGATCTATGCATAGGTTCTTGGATTAATGGTTTTAAGCATTTATTAGTGATTTAATTCTTATTACTTTGATTATTTTAACTCAATTAACCTATCAACCCATGAAATTGATGAACCCTAGTTTTTGACTAAGTTATGGGTTATTTGATATTGACTTAATGTTTATGAATTCTAGTGTAGTTTTCCATGGGCTCTTTAATGATGTAAGAATTGTGTTCAATTGATACATAGGTTGTATTAGATTGATGAACATAAAGTGAATTCCTAGTTTCATTGAGTATTGTTATATTGCATTGAATTGATGTTCTTGGCCTTTGGTAAGGGCCTTATGGTGTTGAATTGGATGATTTAGCATCGAATTGAGGTGTTGAGGATGGAGTGGTGGTACGCTGACCTATTTCTGTTTATTTTATGTTAATTAAACTTCAATTATATTGTGATTGCTGATCCACTTATGGTGGCGGTGTTATGTGTTTTACTTGCAATTGATGTGGCCTTGTCGGCGTTACTTTATGTATTATGATGATCATGGCCTTGTTGTAAATTACTTGAACTATTATGATGATTATGTAAAGTATGATATACATTATAAGTAATGTGAAAGTATATGTGTTCTTCTATTGATGTTATTTAGGCAATCATGTTAGACTACGAGTTTGGCTTTGTGTGTATAGTCTTGATGTATGTTTATCCCTATTTGACTATATGAGACTACAATGGTCATATGATGATGATATTATAGTGTATAGGATGAGTTAAAAAGGATATGGTTTTATGTCTATATGTTTCTAGAATGACATGTAATATGTGTTAAAGTGAAGTATGTGGTGTCTTGTCTTGGTTGACTTGTGTCACTTAATTGATACATGTATGAATGTGAATATGAAATGCCTTGACTTAGGATGCTAAATACTCTTAGTCTTGTAAGTATGAATCACATGAGACCTTAAATGATGTAAAGAGGGTCCTTTATGTAAAACCTTGAACCTAGTGGTAAGGTTATGAATGTTGAAGTCGAATGTCGTAATAGTATCCTTCAAAGTAAAGGAATGATAGACTTAAAGTTGATTGACTGGAACTGCATCATATCAAACCTTAGAAAAGTTATGATGAACTTCTTGTCTCCATTGCGAGGTAGCCCTAGTGAAACTTTCCTTGGTAGGGTAAATGTGAACGCGTTATGAACATTATATGGAACCCTTTGTTATGAACCGTAAGTGTAAGCTACTCTATGAGAATGAAGGCTAGCACCAAGTAAGTATGGTAAGGGAAGTAGTTCTAGTTAAAGAATGAGACTAGATTACAAAGCATGCCCTTCATATTCCTTAACCATGTGCCTACTGATACGCTCAAACTTACTTCTAAAATAAGAAGTAAAGCGGTCGTATCAAGTAAAGAACCCAACGAATTAGGTTAGGATCATTCCCACGAGGAAAATAGTTCAGACTTAACTTCAATCTATTATTACTATTATTTAGTCAATTATTTCCTTAGAAAACAAAGACAATAAAAGGGGGGTTTTTATTTCAAAATGAATGAAAATAATTAGCTAAATTAAAGTAGACAACTAGCAGATTCAAATGTTGGAGTTTAATCAATTAATAAAAGTAACTAGGGTTTAAGTGTTCCCCACAGGTTCCTAATTTGATAATTCTAACTACAACAATTCTTTCCTACTATCTTGCATGCAAAGTGATAAGTTATGTATTTCTAAATCCTTGGTCCGGCATCTAGAAAATTTCACTCCGCACCTTGGTCCGGCTACGTGTGTTGCTATACTAACCCTTACCTTTACTTCATATTAAGCATTGTATTCGATATTTGACTAAGTTACTACCTCGTACCAATCAATACTAGCCTATTAGATAGTATACACTAAATCTATGTTGATAATTCTTTTCCTAGTATCTACCTCCTTGGTCCGGCAAGTAACATTAAGGCGAGTTCTAACGTTGGCCATCCATTAAAAAGACTTCTAAATGAAAGAATTATCAATACATGCAAGACACCATTCTAGAATTATTATTTTAGTTAGATTTTATCTTATTATTCACCCATGGTTGCCACAACCCTAGTTATGGAGTTTAGTTACCCATCCATAGTCATAATCAAAATATTCATATATATAATATAAGAATTCATGCACTTACTTCAACGAGAAAGAATAAAATCCAGAAATTTTCTTGATTAATCGACAAAATCACCAACAATCAACTCCAAAGAAAAGTATAACAATCCAAAGTGTAATAATAAAAATAATATCCTAACAAAGAATCTAACATGAAAGTGTCTAATGACCAAGAGTCTAACAACCAAAGAGTCTAACCCCCAAGAGAGGTTTTTCGAACTATTTATAAAAAACAAAAACCTAATCAAAGAAGAACTCTATTTGCTGAAAATCTGTCAAAACGCGGCTGGGTCGACGGACCTCGCGACGGGTCGTCATGGTCACGACGGGCCGTCATGGACTCTGTCGTCCCATACTTTGCGAATTCTTCTGCTGCTCTCTTCATTACCCTCGACGGAAGGTATGAGGGATCGTCACGGGCACAACGGTCCATCATGGATACTGGGACTACTTGTCTGATCATCACGATGAACAAGCAGGACGGACCGTCATGGATACGACGGTCCGTCATGCATTTCGTAACCCCACACTTGGTCAGACTTCCCCATCTTCCTTCTGCAGCTTCACCATGACGCCACCTACAGACTGTCACAGGCACGACGGACCATCACAAGCTCCGTAGGTAGTAAATTTTCTGCATTTCTTGCTCAAAAACTTTCGCGTTCAACCATTAGACAGATTTCCTGCAAATAAAGGGAAACTTACATAAAAATCATTACAAAAAGGATTTTTGAAACACACTAAACTTGAGGAAAAACCATAAAAAATACCGTGAAACCACAGTATATCAACACCCTCAACTTAAATTCGTTGTTTGTCCTCAAGCGACGCACTATGACTCACTACAAAAATTTTTGTACAATAGTATCCGTGTTTTAGCTTTCGCAATCATTTGGCTATCAATCCCGATCAGTCTCATCATATTTATGCATGTTATAACTATTAGGCTTGAATTGTGTGGAATCATACCATGACACAGACTCACCACGCACTAACAACTATCCTCTTTAATTTCTCACCGAGGTGCTAATATTTCCGGTATTGCAACTAGTGTCCTCACTTCAAAACAACATCCTCATTTTTCACACAATGATTTCAGTTTGAGTATAACGATTACTTTTCAACACTCACTCTCAGAATAAATTCAAAACTCATTCATACATATTGCCATAAGCTTGCCCTTATTTTCACTGCTTTAAGTTCGCTATACAACTTTTAGGATCACGATAGGACTTTCTTAGCTTGTAACTTAGGCTCAGGGTCAGATAGGATATATTTAGGTATACTTTAGTGACTTTTTTGCCTCCTTGACATATCGGCTAAACATACCTCTTTTCATCATTTTATTTTGCCCAATTTCTCATATTCTTTCACCTTGTTATTTTCCCCTCTTTCTTCATTTGTGTATGTGACTCTCTTCTTTTCTTGCTTGTATTTTTTTTATTATTATTTCACTTTTCTTTCAACTGATTCTTGAGTCACTTTACTTTTGTTCTTTCTCTCTCTTTGTTCTTTCAACCCCACTTTCCAAAGCATTCCTCATAATAACCACCCTCAACTCAAGGCTTTGCCATGAGTCAAAGTACACAACACCCAAAGTTGGGTCAAGGCCATAAAAAAGTTGTTTACTGCATTAGCCACCCTCAACTTATGCTTTTGGCATGAGATGAGGTGCACATGTCCAAGGAGGGACCAGTGCCAACACATTATTCGTAGAAAAGATCAGTTGGGGGTGAAAAAGAAAGGTCTAGTTTAAGCTCAAATTATTTGGATCAAAGAAGGATTGATTTCATTTGATTTTTTTATTTTGGCTAAAAATGGGCTATATTGAACAAGGGCCTATGATCCTTTCCTAATTGTCTATTACAACTTACTTTTAGCAGGACTAACCAGACAAGTTCTAGCTCAGTACAAATAGTGGACTATCCAAATCTTCCTCACGCTCACTTGACATCTCATTACTCTACCAGATTATCAGACACCTAGTTCGAATTTTTTAGACTAGGGTCATGCAGTGGTGGATCTCTATGTCATGCTTAGAGCCACACATTTATCAATTACTATGGCTAGTCATGCATCCTTTCATTTCCTCAGGATATCATTTTAGCCATCATGCTTCAGAGTTAAATTATGTACACAAGATATAGACATGCCGGTTCAACAATAAAAATAATCAGTCTCTTGGGGAAAAGAACACAGGCAAGAAAACCCCAAAAGTAGATAGTGAATTGGGCTACTCAGACTTCACCCTAGCACTCACTTTCCATTTACCCCACCCCCAACAAAAAGACATCCAGTTGTCCCTAATGCATAAAAAATTGAAGTACGAGAGTGGTAGGTGATGCAAACCTGGGGCGCAAAGCGCCGATGATCAGTAATTTGGTGGGTCCGGTTCCCCGGAACCCACTACCTCTGTAATATGGACACCCTCAGTAGTGTCCTCATCAGCAACAACACTATTAGCAGTACCTCCCGCTATCGCCACATCTCTGGAGCTAGATGCCCCAGCAGCTGACTCTACAGCCCTTATCCGACTCGCCTCCTCATCAGCAAGCGACGCTCTCCTCGCAGCCTCCATCTCACGACGCTCCTTCTTCCGTGCTCTAGCCTCATCCTCCTCTAGACCTTTACGCCTCTTGGCATGCTCTCGATGGGGAGGTGGTTGAATCTCAAAAGTGGCGAATAAGGCCTCCATCACTGTTTCCTCAGCAGGCTCTGCAGAAGGGGCCTTAGACTCAGGCACCCTAGCCTCTAGAATCATATCAATGTCTGCTCGAAGGCTCTCGACCGTAGCCTGAAGGGTCGACACATCCACCTGAGGGGCTGACCGGTCTAGCACCAGCAACTCAAAAGCGTCCAAGCGCTGTTGAACCTCAGCGATCTTCCGCTCTGTGTGCTGGACCATTCTCCGCTCCAAGCTCTCTTATGCCTCAGCAATAGACCTCTGTATCCAAGGCTGGATGTGATGTAGATGTGTAGCCATCTGTGTCTCTAGTTTCTGGACCCTAGCAAGCGGAACAGAGCGGGGAAAGGGGCTGAGCGAGAGGAGGTCGGGGCAGTGCTACTACCCGGGATAGACTCGACCGGGGTAGTGTCAGTGGTTTCTGAAGCAGCCTGCATAGCCGTGCGAGCCTGTGCTACCGTATCAGCCAAATTGTCACCATGTGGAGGCACCTCTGGACGGGGCCCTCTGCGTGGAGCCAACTCATTGGCCTAATCCCTGATGAGGCCGATATCAACAGTGCCCAGCGGATTCTTAAGCTGATCATTGTGCTAGATGGGCACACCTGCGGACCTGCATAAACAAAATATCATGCACGGAAAAGGGTAAGTAGTTGTGACCTTAAATGCCCTCTCGTGCATGACCGCCTGTAGAAGCCAATCAAAGTACACCTCAAACCCGGCTTTCATTGCCTCCATCAGAACTGCATGATCCCATGTGACTATATTATCAGCGGTCATGGGGGAAAGGCAGTGGCGGACGATCAACCATAAGAACGTAGACGTGATGGTCAAATTAGCCTTCTTGATGGCTCCCTTTGGCTCGATTACCCAATCTGGCTCGATTACCCAATCGCACCCTCTCCATCAACAGATAAGTGCAGGGCCATCCACCTCTTGGTGGTCTCTATCAGCGATGGCTCACGCAAAAATTGCCCATCTTTGACAATTTGCCACCGGTAGTCGAACTTGGCGGTGAGAGGGGTCTGGTTGGCATCAACATCCTCGCCGTTTAGATACCGGCGGATGGCATGCAGGGAGATATCAATCTGAATGCAACGTAATCGGACATGCTCAAGTGGGGCCTATTTGGCGGGGGCAGCCCGCCAATAAATCTGTGATCTAAGAGTATCCATATAAGAGGCGTAGAACTCTCGGACCAACTCTTCACTATAACGGCCCAAAGAACGCGCTGTCCACTCCAGTCGGTGTCTGGTGAAGAGATTGTGGATCTCTGGCATGGTAGGGAGACTTCCCGTAAGGACCCGCCTCTCCAATGTAAGGGTCCGTGTCATTACTCTTTTATCATTCAGAAACTTTGCGTCTGAATAAACTTGATACTGCCCGTCGACACACCACCAGTTGGACTGGTCAGCAACCAGGGTGAGAGCACGAGTCGGTGAGCCGGGAGTGGATTCAGAACTGTCAGCCTCATGAGACGAGGAAGACTGTGCAGCTGTGGCGGGTGCAGGGACTTCAGCAGACCCAGAGGCTTCCTCTGACCACAAAAATCCTAAGGAGCCAGATGCTCCTTCTTCATGAGTAGCTGACCAAAAGGTGTGCCGGTCAGTATGCGCTCCTCATCAAACTAAGAGGCAGTGACTACGCCGGATGCCACCTTTTTGGGCGTAGCTCTAGAAGCACGTGCAGCTCGAGATGGAATGGCAGTGCCTGGGGGCACGTACTCGGGGTCACGCTCATCATCAGAGCCAATGACCAGGCGGGCAGACGGGGCGATAGACTTTGATCGTCCACGTGCGTAAACTCGATCTTTTTTTGGTGCCATAATAGATAGTACCTGTAAAGAATCAATATTAGTACGAGAAGGAGCAAAAAAGACGAGCAGAAATGAAACAAAAATAAGAGCTAAGCTGTAACGACTTTTCTATAGTAACCGTGAAACACGACGGACCAAGTGATGGTTCGTCGTGAGTACGACGGACCTTCATAGGGTCCGTCATGTCTTACTTTAACTATGTTGATGTGGAGACCCCTGAAGGAAAGTCTCTGATAGTTATGACGGATAAGAAAGACGGACCGTCGTGATGATGACGGTCCGTCGTTGATGTCCGTCGTGGGACACTTAGAACAAGTATGGGGACCCTTAGGAGAGGGGTGTCTGACCATCATGACGGTTATGTAGGACGGACCGTCAAGGGTATGACGGTCCGTCGTAGTTGTCCGTAAGAGGACACTTGGAAAAAGTTGGAGACGCTTAGGAATATGTTCTCTGACAACCAGAATGGTTATGCAGTACGGACCGTCGAGGGTATGACGGTCCATCGTAGATGTCCGTAAGAGGACACTTGGAAAAAGTTTGAGACCCTTAGGAACAGGGTCTCTGACAACTAGAACGGTTGTGCAGGACGGACCATCGAGGGAATGACGGTCTGTCGTATATGTCCGTAAGAGGACACTTGGAAAAAGTGAGAGACCCTTAGGAATAGTGTCTTTGACAACCAGAACGGTTGTGCGGGACGAACCGTCGTGGGAACAACGTTCCGTCGCATGTGTCCGTCGGTGGAAACTTGGAGAAAATTGGAAAGTGGGGTGTTGGAGATGTTGGAACGGACCCTATGACGATCCTTCGTGGGTACGACGGTCCGTCATCGGGGTCTCATTCTGTCATTCAGTGATAGGACTGAGGATGCCACATTCATCCTTTGTGTCTCACATGGAATACTTAGTGTTAACCTATACGTTTCTACCCAAATACCTAGTAAACAAGCAATGCTAAAGCACCTATTTCTAGAGTTTTAACAAGGCAATTTAAGGATTCTCAACCTAGGTTAGAAAAAATTGGATCAAAGAATGAAGACCCATCAATAAGAACTAGGCTAATACTAATTGAAAAATAAAAATGCAATGTAAGTGGGTAGAAATGAGAGACACATACCTGAGAACAGGCGAAAGACAAGCAAGTGAGGACTTGGTTAGCAAGAACAGAACCACAGCAGCAGACTCCAACTAGTAGAGAGTGGATTTTAGGAATTGGGGAATTTGGGGAAATGATCGTTTGAAAGAGAGGTAGGAAGTGGGAATTTTAAAAGGGAGGAAAAAGGAGAAAGAGGGAAACAAACCGTTCAAATGAAGGGGTGGGGGTTTTATAGGTTGAAAATTTTTAAAAGTTCCCAGCCGGGTCGGGTACGCTCATTAATGACGCGACGAGTCCCCGACGACGGTCCATCGCAATTGCGACGGTCCGTCATTGGTTCCGTCGCGTGTGCCCTAGTTTTGAAAATAACTGAAAGACGTGCCTCGCACGACGGATTTATGCGACGGTCCATCGCATTCGTGACGGGCCGTCGATGGGTCCGTCAGTGACTGCTGCACAGTGATTTTCTGCAGAATTTCCTGGTGATGTGCCTAAAAATTTAAAACCCATTAGTATAAAACACTACCATTACTAGAAAAAAAACTATAAGTATTGGGTTGCCTCCCAACAAGCACCTGATTTAACGTCGCGGCACGACTGAGGATACTTGATTACTCAGCCTTCATCAAGATGGTATGCCTCGATCACTTCATTTGACGATTCAGTATGCCCAAAATAGAGTTTTATTCGTTCTCCATTCACCTTAAACCACCCTCCCTCCTTGGTTTCTAACTCAACTGCTCCATGAGGGAATAATTAGGTAATCAAGTAAGGGCCAGACCATTTGGACTTGAGCTTGCCCGGAAGACAACGCAACCTAGAACTATCTAAAAGCACCAAATCCCCATCCATAAACTCTCGTTTTTCACGTTTTAGGTCATAATCCTTCTTCATATTTTCTTTGTAGGATATAGCAGATACCGATTGGAGGTCACCACTCTTCCTCATTGACCTACAAATGTTGAAGGTCGCTTCTTCATTGTTCAACCGAAATTTCATCTGCCCCTTTTCCATATCAACTAAGGCTCTACCCGTAGCAAGGAATGGCCTCCCAAGAATAATAGGCACTTCAAAATCGACTTCACAATCAACAATAACAAAATCTGCCGAAAATATGAATGATTCCACTTTTACTAGCACATCGTGGAGTATTCCTATAGGCCTTTTCACCGTTCGATCGTCTATCAGTAGACGCATAGCAGTGGGCTTTGGGTCACCCAAACCCAACTTCTTCTAAATCGAGAGGGGTATGAGATTTATGCTTGCCCCCAGATCACATGATGCTTTAGCAAAATGTAATGACCCGACTGTACAAGGAATAGTGAACGCACTTGAAGCAATAACACTACAATGCTGCATTCTATCATCATCCTTGAAAGTGACCGATATTTTTTTTGTAACCAGATCTTTCATAAACTTGGCATAACCGGGCATTTGTTCTAGAGCTTCTACCAAAGGGACATTGATAGAAAGTTGCTTCAACATTGTTCTAAAATGCCGATATTTACCATCCTCGGTCTTTTTCACTAATCTCTGAGCAAGGGGGGGTCTAGGCATGGGAATTACCTTTGTAGGAACTTCATCATCTTTTCCAGTGTTATCTTCTACTTCACAATTAACCTCTACCACATTATCATTATCTTTTGTCACTTTTTTTCATTAGACGGCATAGGCGGGCCAATGGTTTGCTTACCACCGCGAGTAATGATTGCTATACAATGTCCATCATTTTTTGGATTTTGGACAGTGTTTCTAGGAAGAGTTCCCGATTTTCGTGTGTTCACAGTCGCAGATAATTGGGCCATTTGCAACTCAATCTGCTTAATCGATATTACATGTGTGTCGAATTTCTGCCCAATACCCGCTAAATCACTCCTTAACTCTTTAATGTGCTCATCATTAGCATCGAACCTCCTCATCATTTTGTGCAACATATCTTCAACTCGCGCCATACTATCTCCACCATCCCTAGGAGTAACTTCACGATTTTGAGGAGGCACATAGGGCCCATTCCTATCATTTCTGTTACAATAGTTACCCCTGTTGAAGTTGTTGTCGCGATTGTAGTTTCCATCTCGGACATAATGACCCTCATGGGTATAGTTACCATAGATCCGACCTTGGTTTCCTTGACCTTGGCGCCAATTCTCCTAATTTGAGCCTTGGACACTCGGTTTGTAACCCCCTGTCTATTCATTTACCGCATAGGAATTCTCCTCATAATAACACTCATCATTTGATGGTTGTGGTTTAGACAATTAGTTAAATGCATTTATCTTTTCTGCACCCCCAGTGATATGTTTTAATACCAACCCAAGCTCAGTTCTCATCTGAGCTATCTCTTCACGAAACTCATCTGTGGCGGGTTGTGAGTGGATTGCACTGCGAAGGTATTTCTCCCAGTATCTGACTTCCTAGTACTCCAAGCTTTATTGTTTCGGGAGATCTTCTCTAACTTTTCAGCAATCTCAGCATAAGGACACTTTCCATAAGAACCACCCGCTATAGTATCCAACACCGCTTTATTATTATCATCCTGTCCCCGATAGAAGTATTCCTTCAGTGACTCATCATCTATGCAGTGATTGGGGACGCTTCTAAAAAATGAGGTGAATCTATCCCAAGAACTACTAACTGACTCTCCTAGTAGTGCCACAAAGTCGTTCACTCTGTCTTTGTGGTTTAGTTTTTTGGAGACCGGATAGTAGCGTTCTAAGAAAATGTCCCTTAGTTGGTTCCAAGTGAAAATTGAGTTATAAGGGAGCTCAGTTAAACAAATAGCAGCCTCTCCCGTCAGTGAGAGAGGAAAGACCCTTAGCCCTATTACATCCAAATCAAACCAGGCCTCCCTACACAACTTTTACACACTGCCGTTACCTTAGCTATATGGGCATGTGGGTCCTCAGAAGGTAGCCCTGAAAACAAACCTCTGGCAGTGAGCATTTGCATCAGGCTACTAGTTACCACAAAGGTGTGGCCTTGTGGTAGAGGGGGCAAGATAAGTGGCCCATCGGAGTCTGCTATATTGTCATAGCCTCTGTAGTATTCTTGAGGACGTGGAGCGGGATTTTGTCCCCTCTATTGGTTTTCACCCGGAGCATCGGGTAATAACTGAACATGAACATCAACTGGAGCTGGGATGTTCTGGTTTGGATCATGATCATTAATACCCAAGTTTCAATTCATGTTGCGTAATGTACACTCTAATTCATGATCATAGGGAAACAAGGGTTCTCTTCCTCTCCGTGTATTTGGCATACAAGGAAGATAGTTCTGCAAGAATCAAAAACAATAAAAAAAAGTAAAATTAAGACAATATTGACTAAACTTTAGTAATAAGTTTAAGTTAATCTAAAAGCTACTTTCCCCGGTAGCGGCGCCAAAATTTGATACGCTCAAGCTTACTTCTCAAATAAGAAGTAAATCAGTCATATCAAGTAAAGAACCCAACGAATGAGGTTAGGATCGTTCCCACGAGGAAAATAGTTCAGACTTACTTCAATCTATTATTACTATTATTTAGTCAATTATTTCCTTAGAAAACAGAGACTACAAAAAGGGGGTTTTATATCTAAATGAATGAAAATAATTAGCTAAATTAAAGTAGACAACTAGCAGATTGAAATGTTGGAGTTTAAACAATTAATAAAAGTAACTAGGGTTTAAGTGTTCCCCGCAGGTTCCTAATTTGATAATTCTAACTATAACAATTCTTTCCTAGTATCTTGCATGCAAAGTGATAAGTTATGTATTTCTAAATCCTTGGTCCGGCGTCTAGAAAATTTCACTTCGCACCTTGGTTTGGCTACGTGTGTTGCTATACTAACCCCTACCTTTACCTCATATTAAGCATTGTATTCGATATTTGACTAAGTTATTACCTTGTACCAATCAATACTAGCCTATTATATAGTATACACTAAATCTATGTTGAAAATTCTTTTCCTATTATCTACCTCCTTGGTCTGGAAAGTAGCATTAAGGCGAGTTCTAACGTTGGCCATCCGTTTAAAAGACTTCTAAACGAAAGAATTATCAATACATGCAAGACAATATTCTAGAATTGTTATTTTAGTTAGATTTTATCTTATTATTCACCCATGGTTCCCACAACCCTAATCTGGAGTTTAGTTACCCATAGTCATAATCACAATATTCATATATATAATATAAGAATTCATGCACTTACTTCAATGAGAAAGAATAAAATCCAGAAATTTACTTGATTAATCGACAATATTCATATATATAATATAAGAATTCATGAACTTACTTGATGCATAATGCCATACTTAGTACATGTGGTTGTACTAATTCCATGCTTTTATCTATCTCTATATTTTTTGGTAGGTGAGGAGCATTTGGGAAGCAAGACTTGGATCGTATCATCATTCAAGTCAAGTTGAAGTATGTCCTCAATTAACTTGAGGGCATATATAGATTTCTTTCATGTTTCTTATTGAAGTATTGTAATAGACTAAGTATTTTTATACTAGTATGTTATGGGCCGTGTCCCAAAAGTATTCTCGTGTCTTACGTTTGATGAGATTCAGATTAGTATTCCCTATGATTTTATATGAAAGAGATTTTAATGATTATGAAATGTTTTGTGAAATGTTTTTATTCCGGACCACTTTTTATTATGTATATGGAATGAATGATATGTAAGGGCTTGTACAAGACCTTCGAGAGGTCAAGTATGCCGATCCCAATATGAGATTGACCCTATCTTCTAGGGTGTCGTTTCGGGATGTGACAAGCTTGGTATCACATCATAAGTTACGAAAGTAGTCTTAGGAATCGAAAAGTCTCGTCAAGTCACGTCTAGTAGAGTCTTGACCATCGGTGTGAGTCGCGACACACCTATGGGTGAGAGGCTATAGGACGATAGAGTTTCCCTTCTTTTCTACTCCTATGACGTGCCGTAATATAAAAGTTATGAGTACTCTTTTCTTATGGTTTTGTTGTGTTTCTAAGAAGATGAATACGAGGAGGACACTGGCTAGGAGGGTTAAAGAGAATGACGTTCAAGAGGAGATTCCTCCTCAAGTTTATGCTGTTAAGAAAGTTTCTCAAGGTGCTCAAGGAAACCAACTCCCTATTGTGGGTTCAGGTAATGATGTTCCGGTGATTCCCCCGGAGTTGAGTAATAGTGATATTTGAGAGGCTTTGCTTGATTTAGCCCAAGCTATGACTACTCAAGTGAATTTGAGTATGGTGCCAATGGTAAATGTTGTGGAGAGCACTATGACATATAGGTTGAGAGACTTTGTAAGGATGAATCCTCCTATTCCTAGATGGAGTGTACAAGGTGTTGAGTGATATTGGGGTTACATGTAGTGAGAAGTCGGAATTAGATTCGTATCAATTGAGGGATGTTTCTCAAGTTTGGTACACTCACTGGAAGGACAATAGGCCGGTGGAGCGGGGTCTTATTGTGTGGGAAAAATTTAAGAAAGCTTTTCTTGGAAGATACTTTCCCCGTGAGAGGAGGGAAGTTAAAGTAGAGTAGTTTATCAACCTCAAGTAAGGCAATATAAGCGTTGAAGAGTACTCTTTGAAGTTCTCTATGTTATATAGATATTCCCCATCCCTTGTGTCTAATCAAAGGGATGAAATGAGTCATTTTGTGGCGGGTGTCACCGTTCTAGTGAGGGAGGAATGCCGTACGGCGATGTTACATGATTATTTGACCTTAGCTAGACTGATGGTGTATGCACAATGGATTGAAGAGTCTAAACTTAAGAGGATGTCTAGAAACTTGAAGATAAATCTAGGTTTAAGAAGAGGGATCAAACTCAAGAGGAGCGTAGAAGTAGTAAGGTGAAATCGGAGAAAGGACGTGGTTCTCAAAATGTAAAACCTACATGTGTCACTTGTGAAAAGAGGTATTATTATGAGTGTCTAAGGGGTACCGGGAGTTTCTTTGGTTATGGTAAGGAAGGACACGAGGTGAGAGATTGTCCTACCATTGCTTCTAGAGGAAGAGAGGGTAGAAAGTTGCTCGAAATGTTCAAAAGGATGATGTTCAAGCAACGAGGCATTTCTATGCACTCCGGACTAGAGGAGAGAAGCCGAATGGTGGTGAGATGATGAGGGTAAGTACTTGAATTTTCTTTTAAGTGATATGAGTTCCTTGTAAGTGGGGGAGTATGATTAGTAGATGGGATAGAAAGTCATAGAACCATGTTGCATGAGCATGGTGTTTTAGGAGTTTTGTTGAAATTGAATTCCATTAAGTTCTTGCTTGTGTATTTTATGAAGTTATGATTATGTTTTAAGATATGTTTATATGATTTTACCTATCATATTAGCATGTTTCTATCATATGAGTTTTGTAACATAATGAGTTATAGAATGTCTTCTAGTATCTTGTTGTGTTGTGAATCTCTAGACTATGTGAAATGGATGTTTTCTTCTTGATAATGTGTTATATAGTATGTTTATGAGCTTCTAGTTGAATCTCATTTCTTGGAAGTGTTCGGAGAGTGGCAAGTGTCATTTGGCGACGAATGTTGTCCAAGTGGGGGAGAATGTAAGATCCCGAAAATAAATTAGGTGAACTAGAGACTAACATGGTTTTAATGATATTATAATGTCATAAAATGGTCAAAAATATGGTATTGAGGAAGTGTCTAAGAGTTTAGGTGCAATAGAAGTCAAACGTCAAGGGACGACTAAGACGTTGATGACTAAGTAACCTACGTATCTCAGATGTGGTTTTATGTGTTTATTAGTGATTTATGAGGTTATAAGGTTATTTAATGAGTTATTATGGTGTATATAGGTAGTGTGTCAAGTTTCGTGAAGTTTGGAGGTCAAACGTCCAAGAACGTCCATGACGTTCAAAATGTTTGCCTTGAAATGACGTTGGGTGTCTTTGCATGTTTCGTCAAGTTTTACGTGTTTGTTTTGGATGAAATTCATGTGATAGGTCCTAAAATAATATACAAGCATGTTTGGGTAGTAAAAGTCAGGGAAAACATCCCGAAGGACTATCCAAGGGTCCTTGAGGAAGGACCCAAAGTTGGTGCCAAGACTGTCCAAGACAGCCCAACCAAAGGATAATAATCGACGCCCAGTTGGTGGTGCCTCATCCATTTAAACTTAGGCGTGTAGGCGAGGAAGACAAAGACTAGTCTCAGTCCCCAACAACGGACCAACAGGACGGTCCGTTGGTCAAGGGACGGGCCGTCGTTTGGAAACCGTTGGTAGACTGCCTCCCTGCGCAGTTCACTGTTAATTTGAGGGGTGAACTTGTAAATTCAACCAATGTCCAAATAAGGGTATTGGAAGTTCCTTAAGGGTATTTTAAATGTGTTTATAATCTTAAAACACTTATAAGATTTCATTCTTCAAAATCAAAAACCCAAATTCCCTTAGAAATTTCCTAGAACTCCATTGGAGCCAAAACTCAAGGAAGGGCTTGGATTGGATAATTCAGTGGAGATTCTTCATAAAATTGAAGAATTAGCTTCAATGAGTTATGGGTTTTGATCCTTGAAACTCTATTCATCAAGGTTCCCAACTTTCAAAGATGTTTTCTAAAGTTTTCAAAGTTGAACTGTCTAATTTCACGATCTATGCATAGGTTCTTGGATTAATGGTTTTAAGCATTTATTAGTGATTTAATTCCTATTACTTTGATTATTTTCACTCAATTAACCTATGAACCCATGAAATTGATGAACCCTAGTTTTTGACTAAGTTATGGGTTATTTGATATTGACTTAATGTTTATGAATTCTAGTGTAGTTTTCCATGGGCTCTTTAATGATGTAAGAATTGTGTTCAATTGATACATAGGTTGTATTAGATTGATGACCATATAGTGAATTCTTAGTTTCATTGAGTATTGTTATATTGCATTGAATTGATGTTCATGGCCTTTGGTAAGGGCCTTATGGTGTTGAATTGGATGATTTAGCATCGAATTGAGGTGTTGAAGATGGAGTGGTGGTACGCTGCCCTATTTCTGTTTATTTTATGTTAATTAAACTTCAATTATATTGTGATTGCTGATCCACTTATGGTGGCGGTGTTATGTGTTTTACTTGCAATTGATATGGCCTTGTCGGCGTTACTTTATGTATTATGATGATCATGGCCTTGTTGTAAATTTCTTGAACTATTATGATGATTATGTAAAGTATGATATACATTATAAGTAATGTGAAAGTATGTGTTCTTCTATTGTTGTTATTTAGGCAATCATGTTAGACTATGACTTTGGCTTTGTGTGTATAGTCTTGATGTATGTTTATCCCTATTTGACTATATGAGACTACGATGGTCATATTGATGATGATATTATAGTGTATAGGATGACTTAAAAAGGATATGGTTTTATGTCTATATGTTTCTAGAATGACATGTAATGTGTGTTAAAGTGAAGTATGTGGTGTCTTGTCTTGGTTGACTTGTGTCACTTAATTGATGCATGTATGAATGTGAATATGAAATGCCTTGACTTAGGATGCTAAATCCTCTTAGTCTTGTAAGTATGAATGACATGAGACCTTAAATGATGTAAAGAGGGTCCTTTATGTAAAACCTTGAACCTAGTGGTAAGGTTATGAATGTTGAAGTCGAAAGTCGTAATAGTATCCTTCAAAGTAAAGGAATGATAGAATTAAAGTTGATTGACTGGAACTGCATCATATCAAACCTTAGAAAAGTTTTGATGAACTTCTTGTCTCCATTGCGAGGTAGCCCTAGTGGAACTTTCCTTGGTAGGGTAAATGTGAACGCGTTATGAACATTATATGGAACCCTTTGTTATGAACCGTAAGTGTAAGCTACTCTATGAGAATGAAGGCTAGCACCAAGTGAGTATGGTAAGGGAAGTAGTTCAAGTTAAAGAATGAGACTAGATTACAAAGCATGCCCTTCATATTCCTAAACCATGTGCCTACTGATACGCTCAAACTTACTTCTAAAATAAGAAGTAAAGAGGTCGTATCAAGTAAAGAACCCAACGAATGAGGTTAAGATCATTCCCACGAGGAAAATAGTTCAGACTTAACTTCAATCTATTATTACTATTATTTAGTCAATTATTTCCTTAGAAAACAAAGACAATAAAAGGGGGGTTTTTATTTCTAAATGAATGAAAATAATTAGCTAAATTAAAGTAGACAACTAGCAGATTCAAATGTTGGAGTTTAATCAATTAATAAAAGTAACTACGGTTTAAGTGTTCCCCACAGGTTCCTAATTTGATAATTCTAACTATAACAATTCTTTCCTAGTATCTTGCATGCAAAGTGATAAGTTATGTATTTCTAAATCCTTGTTCCGGCATCTAGAAAATTTCACTCCGCACCTTGGTCCGGCTACGTGTGTTGCTATACTAACCCTTACCTTTACTTAATATTAAGCATTGTATTCGATATTTGACTAAGTTACTACCTCGTACCAATCAATACTAGCCTATTAGATAGTATACACTAAATCTATGTTGATAATTCTTTTCCTAGTATCTACCTCCTTGGTCCGGCAAGTAACATTAAGGCGAGTTCTAACGTTGGCCATCCATTAAAAAGACTTCTAAATGAAAGAATTATCAATACATGCAAGACACCATTCTAGAATTGTTATTTTAGTTAGATTTTTTCTTATTATTCACCCATGGTTGCCACAACCCTAGTTATGGAGTTTAGTTACCCTTCCATAGTCATAATCACAATATTCATATATATAATATAAGAATTCATGCACTTACTTCAACGAGAAAGAATAAAATCCAGAAATTCTCTTGATTAATCGACAAAATCACCAACAATCAACTCCAAAGAAAAGTATAACAATCTAAAGTGTAATGATAAAAGTAATCTCCTAAAAAAGAATCTAACATGAAAGTGTCTAATGACCAAGAGTCTAACAACCATAGAGTCTAACCCCCAAGAGAGGTTTTTCAAACTATTTATTAAAAACAAAAACCTAATCAAAGAAGAACTCTATTTGCTGAAAATCTGTCAAAACGCGGCTGGGTCGACGGACCTCGCGACGGGTCGTCATGGTCACGACGGGCCATCATGGACTCTGTCGTCCCATACTTTGAGAATTCTTCTGCTGCTCTCTTCATTACCCTCGACGGAAGGTATGAGGGATCGTCACGGGCACAACGGTCCATCATGGATACTGGGACTACTTGTCTGATCATCACGATGAACAAGCAGGACGGACCGTCATGGATACGACGGTCCGTCATGCATTTCGTAACCCCACACTTGGTCAGACTTCCCCATCTTCCTTCTGCAGCTTCACCATGACGCCACCTACAGACTGTCACAGGCACGACGGACCATCACAAGCTCCGTAGGTAGTAAATTTTCTGCATTTCTTGCTCAAAAACTTTCGCGTTCAACCATTAGACAGATTTCCTGCAAATAAAGGGAAACTTACATAAAAATCATTACAAAAAGGATTTTTGAAACACACTAAACTTGAGGAAAAACCATAAAAAATACCGTGAAACCACAGTATATCAACACCCTCAACTTAAATTCGTTGTTTGTCCTCAAGCGACGCACTATGACTCACTACAAAAATTTTTGTACAATAGTATCCGTGTTTTAGCTTTCGCAATCATTTGGCTATCAATCCCGATCAGTCTCATCATATTTATGCATGTTATAACTATTAGGCTTGAATTGTGTGGAATCATACCATGACACAGACTCACCACGCACTAACAACTATCCTCTTTAATTTCTCACCGAGGTGCTAATATTTCCGGTATTGCAACTAGTGTCCTCACTTCAAAACAACATCCTCATTTTTCACACAATGATTTCAGTTTGAGTATAACGATTACTTTTCAACACTCACTCTCAGAATAAATTCAAAACTCATTCATACATATTGCCATAAGCTTGCCCTTATTTTCACTGCTTTAAGTTCGCTATACAACTTTTAGGATCACGATAGGACTTTCTTAGCTTGTAACTTAGGCTCAGGGTCAGATAGGATATATTTAGGTATACTTTAGTGACTTTTTTCCCTCCTTGACATATCGGCTAAACATACCTCTTTCATCATTTTATTTTGCCCAATTTCTCATATTCTTTCACCTTGCTATTTTCCCCTCTTTCTTCAGTTGTGTATGTGACTCTCTTCTTTTCTTGCTTGTATTTTTTTTATTATTATTTCACTTTTCTTTCAACTGATTCTTGAGTCACTTTACTTTTGTTCTTTCTCTTTCTTTGTTCTTTCAAACCCACTTTCCAAAGCATTCCTCATAATAACCACCCTCAACTCATGGCTTTGCCATGAGTCAAAGTACACAACACCCAAAGTTGGGTCAAGGCCATAAAAAAGTTGTTTACTGCATTAGCCACCCTCAACGTATGCTTTTGGCATGAGATGAGGTGCACATGTCCAAGGAGGGACCAGTGCCTACACATTATTCGTAGAAAAGATCAGTTGGGGTGAAAAAGAAAGGTCTAGTTTAAGCTCAAATCATTTGGATCAAAGAAGGATTGATTTCATTTAATTTTTTTATTTTGGCTAAAAATGGGCTATATTGAACAAGGGCCTATGATCCTTTCCTAATTGTCTATTACAACTTTCTTTTAGCAGGACTAACCAGACAAGTTATAGCTCAGTACAAATAGTGGACTATTCAAATCTTTCTCACGCTCTCTTGACATCTCATTACTCTACCAGATTATCAGACACCTAGTTCGAATTTTAGACTAGGGTCATGCAGTGGTGTATCTCTATGTCATGCTTAGAGCAACACATTTATCAATTACTATGGCTAGTCATGCATCCTTTCATTTCCTCAGGATATCATTTTAGCCATCATGCTTCACAGTTAAATTATGTACACAAGATATAGACATGCCGGTTCAACAATAAAAATAATCAGTCTCTTGGGAAAAAGAACACAGGCAAGAAAACCCCAAAAGTAGATAGTGAATTGGGCTACTCAGACTTCACCCTAGCACTCACTTTCCATTTACCCCACCCCCATCAAAAAGACATCCAGTTGTCCCTAATGCATAAAAAATTGAAGTACGAGAGTGGTAGGTGAAGCAAACCTGGGGCGCAAAGCGCCGATGATCAGTAATTTGGTGGGTCCGGTTCCCCGGAACCCACTACCTCTGTAATATGGACACCCTCAGTAGTGTCCTCATCAGCAACAACACTATTAGCAGTACCTCCCGCTATCGCCACATCTCTGGAGCTAGATGCCCCAGCAGCTGACTCTACAGCCCTTATCCGACTCGCCTCCTCATCAGCAAGCGACGCTCTCCTCGCAGCCTCCATCTCACGACGCTCCTTCTTCCGTGCTCTAGCCTCATCCTCCTCTAGACCTTTACGCCTCTTGGCATGCTCTCGATGGGGAGGTGGTTGAATCTCAAAAGTGGCGAATAAGGCCTCCATCACTGTTTCCTCAGCAGGCTCTGCAGAAGGGGCCTTAGACTCAGGCACCCTAGCCTCTAGGATCATATCAATGTCTGCTCGAAGGCTCTCGACCGTAGCCTGAAGGGTCGACACATCCACCTGAGGGGCTGGCCGGTCTAGCACCAGCAACTCAAAAGCGTCCAAGCGCTGATGAACCTCAGCGATCTTCCGCTCTGTGTGCTGGACCATTCTCCGCTCCAAGCTCTCTTATGCCTCAGCAATTGACCTCTGCATCCAAGGCTGGATGTGATGTAGATGTGTAGCCATCTGTGTCTCTAGTTTCTTGACCCTAGCAAGCGGGACAGAGCGGGGAAAGGGGCTGAGCGAGAGGAGGTCGGGGCAGTGCTACTACCCGGGATAGACTCGACCGGGGTAGTGTCAGTGGTTTCAGAAGCAGCCTGCGTAGCCGTGCGAGCCTGTGCTACCGTATCAGCCAAATTGTCACCATGTGGAGGCACCTATGGACGGGGCCCTCTGCGTGGAGACAACTCATTGGCCTAATCCCTGATGAGGCCGATATCAACGGTGCCCAGCGGATTCTTAAGCTGATCATTGTGCTAGATGGGCACACCTGCGGACCTTAAATGCCCTCTCGTGCATGACCGCCTTTAGAAGCCAAGCAAAGTCCACCTCAAACCCGGCTTTCATTGCCTCCATCAAGACTGCACGATCCCATGTGACTAAATTATCCGCGGTCATGGGGGAAAGGTAGTGGCAGACGATCAACCATAAGAACGTAGACGTGAAGGTCAAGTTAGCCTTCTTGATGGCTCCCTTTGGCTCGAATACCCAATCGGCACCCTCTCCATCAACAGATAAGTGCAGGGCCATCCACCTCTTGGTGGTCTCTATCAGCGATGGCTCACGCAAAAATTGCCCATCTTTGACAATTTGCCATCGGTAGTCGAACTTGGCGGTGAGAGGGGTCTGGTTGGCATCAACATCCTCGCCGTTTAGATACCAGCGGATGGAAGGCAGGGAGATATCAACCTGAATGCCACGTAATCGTACATGCTCAAGTGGGGCCTATTTGGCGGGGGCAGCCCGCCAATAAATCTGTGATCTAAGAGTATCCATGTAAGAGGCGTAGAACTCTCGGACCAACTCTTCACTATAACGGCCCAAAGAACGCGCTGTCCACTCCAGTCGGTATCTGGTGAAGAGATTGTGGATCTCTGGCATGGTAGGGAGACTTCCCGTAAGGACCCGCCTCTCCAATGTAAGGGTCCGTGTCATTACTCCTTTATCATTTAGAAACTTTGCGTCTGAATAAATTTGATACTGCCCGTCGACACACCACCGGTTGGACTGGTCAGCAACCAGGGTGAGAGCACGAGTCGGTGAGCCGGGAATGGATTCAGAACTGTCAACCTCATCAGACGAGGAAGACTGTGCAGCTGTGGCGGGTGCAGGGACTTCAGCAGACCCAGATGCTTCCTCCGACCACGAAAATCCTAAGGAGCCAGACGCTCCTTCTTCATGAGTACCTGACCCAAAAGGTGTGCTTGTCAGTATGCGCTCCTCATCAAACTGAGAGGCAGTGACTATGCCGGATGCCACCTTTTTGGGCGTAGATCTAGAAGCACGTGCAGCTCGAGATGGAATGGCAGTGCCTGGGGGCAAGTACTCGGGGTCACGCTCATCATCAGAGCCAATGACCATGCGGGCAGACGGGGCGATAGACTTTGATCGTCCACGTGCGTAAACTCGATCTTGTTTTGGTGCCATAATAGATAGTACCTGTAAAGAATCAATATTAGTACGAGAAGGAGCAAACAAGACGAGCAGAAATGAAACAAAAATAAGAGCTAAGCTGTAATGACTTTTCTATAGTAACTGTGAAACACGACGGACCAGGTGATGGTTCGTCGTGAGTACGACGGACCGTCATAGGGTCCGTCATGTCTTACTTCAACTATGTTGATGTGGAGACCCCTGAAGGAAAGTCTCTGATAGTTATGACGGATAAGAAAGACGGACCGTCGTGACGATTACGGTCCGTCGTTGATGTCCGTCGTGGGACACTTAGAACAAGTATGGGGACCCTTAGGAGAGGGGTCTTTGACCATCATGACGGTTATGTAGGACGGACCGTCAAGGGTATGACGGTCCGTCATAGATGTCAGTAAGAGGACACTTGGAAAAAGTTGGAGACGCTTAGGAACAGGGTATCTGGCAACCATAACGGTTATACAGTACGGACCGTCGAGGGTATGACGGTCCATCGTAGATGTCCGTAAGAGGACACTTGGAAAAAGTTGGAGACCCTTAGGAACAGGGTCTCTGACAACTCGAACGGTTGTGCAGGACGGACCGTCGAGGGAATGACGGTCTGTCGTATCTGTCCGTAAGAGGACACTTGGAAAAAGTGACAGACCCTTAGGAATAGGGTCTTTGACAACCAGAACGGTTGTGCGGGATGAACCGTCGTGGGAACAACGTTCCGTCGCATGTGTCAGTTGGTGGAAACTTGGAGAAAATTGGAAAGTGGGGTGTTGGAGATGTTGGATCGGACCCTATGACGGTCCTTCGAGGGTACGACGGTCCGTCATCGGGGTCTCGTTCTGTCATTCAGTGATAGGACTGAGGATGCCACATTCATCCTTTGTGACTCACATGGAATACTTAGTGTTAACCTATATGTTTCTACCCAAATACCTAGTAAACAAGCAATGCTAAAGCACCTATTTCTAGAGTTTTAACAAGGCAATTTAAGGATTCTCAACCTAGGTTAGAAAAAATTGGATCAAAGAGTGAAGACCCATCAATAAGAACTAGGCTAATACTAATTGAAAAACAAAAATGCAATGTAAGTGGGTAGAAATCAGAGACACATACCCGAGAACAGGCGAAAGACAAGCAAGTGAGGACTTGGTTAGCAAGAACCGAACCACAGCAGCAGACTCCGACTAGTAGAGAGTGGATTTTAGGAATATGGGAATTTGGGGAAATGATCGGTTGAAAGAGAGGTAGGAAATGGGAATTTTAAAAGGGAGGAAAAAGGAGAAAGAGGGAAACAAACCGTTCAAATGAAGGGGTGGGGGTTTTATAGGTTGAAAATTTTTAAAAGTTCCCAGCCGGGTCGGGTACGCTCATTAATGACGCGACGAGTCCCCGACGACGGTCTATCGCAATTGCGATGGTCCGTCATTGGTTCCGTCGCGTGTGCCCTAGTTTTGAAAATAACTGAAAGACGTACCTGGCACGACGGATTTATGCGACGGTCCATCGCATTCGTGACGGGCCGTCGATGGGTCCGTCAGTGACTGCTGCAGAGTGATTTTCTGCAGAATTTCCTGGTGATGTGCCTGAAAATTTAAAACCCATTAGTATAAAATGCTACCATTACTAGAAAGAAAAACTATAAGTATTGGGTTGCCTCCCAACAAGCACCTGATTTAACGTCGCGGCACGACTGAGGACACTTGATTACTCAACCTTCATCAAGATGGTATGCCTCGATCACTTCATTTGACGATTCAGTATGCCCAAAATATAGTTTTATTCGTTCTCCATTCACCTTAAACCACCCTCCCTCCTTGGTTTCTAACTCAACTGCTCCATGAGGGAATAGAGCACCAAATCCCCAACCATAAACTCTCGTTTTTCACGTTTTAGGTCATAATCCTTCTTCATATTTTCTTTGTAGGATATAGCAGATACCGATTGGAGGTCACCACTCTTCCTCATTGACCTACAAATGTTGAAGGTCGCTTCTTCATTGTTCAACTGAAATTTCATCTGCCCCTTTTCCATATAAACTAAGGCTCTCCCGGTAGCAAGGAATGGCCTCCCAAGAATAATAGGCACTTCAAAATCGACTTCACAATAAAAGATAACAAAATCTGCCTGAAATATGAATGATTCCACTTTTACTAGCACATCGTGGAGTATCCATATAGGCCTTTACACCATTCGATCGTCCATCAGTAGACGCATCGCAGTGGGCTTTGGGTCACCCAAACCCAACTTCTTCTAAATCGAGAGGGGTATAAGATTTATGCTTGCCCCCAGATCACATGATGCTTTTGCAAAATGTAATGACCCGACTGTACAAGGAATAGTGAACGCACTTGAAGCAATAACACTACAATGCTGCAATCTATCATCATCCCTGAAAGTGACCGAACTTTTTTTTGTAACCAGATCTTTCATAAACTTGGCATAACCGGGCATTTGTTCTAGAGCTTCTACCAAAGGGACATTGATAGAAAGTTGCTGCAACATTGTTATAAAACGCCGATATTTACCATCCTCAGTCTTTTTCACTAATCTCTGAGGAAGGGGGGGGGGTCTAGGCATGGGAATTACCTTTGTAGGAACTTCATCATCTTTTCCAGTGTTATCTTCTACTTCACAATTAACCTCTACCACATTATCATTATCTTTTGTCACTTTTTTTCATTAGACGGCATAGGTGGGCCAATGGTTTGCTTACCACCGCGAGTAATGATTGCTATACAATGTCCATCATTTTTTGGATTTTGGACAGTGTTTCTAGGAAGAGTTCCCGATTTCCGTGGGTTCACAGTCGCAGATAATTGGGCCATTTGCAACTCAATCTGCTTAATCGATATTACATGTGTGTCGACTTTCTGCCCAATACCCCTAAATCACTCCTTAACTCTTTAATGTGCTCATCATTAGCATCGAACCTCCTCATCATGTTGTGCAACATATCTTCAACTCGCGCCATACTATCTCCACCATCCCTAGGAGTAACTTCACGATTTTGAGGAGGGACATAGGGCCCATTCCTATCATTTCTGTTACCATAGTTACCCCTGTTGAAGTTGCTGTCGCGATTGTAGTTTCCATCTCGGACATAATGACCCTCATGGTTATAGTTACCATAGATCCGACCTTGGTTTCCTTGACCTTGGCGTCAATTCTCCTAATTTGAGCCTTGGACACTCGGTTCGTAACCCCCCGTCTATTCATTTACCGCATAGGAATTCTCCTCATAATAACACTCATCATTTGGTGGTTGTGGTTTAGACAAGTATTTAAATGCATTTATCTTTTCTGCACCCCCAGTGATATGTTTTAATACCAACCCAAGCTCAGTTCTCATCTGAGCTATCTCTTCACGAATCTCATTTGTGGCTGGGTTGTGAGTGGATTGCACTGCGAAGGTATTTCTCCCAGTATCTGACTTCCTAGTACTCCAAGCTTTATTGTTTCGGGAGATCTTCTCTAACTTTTCAGAAATCTCAGCATAAGGACACTTTCCATAAGAACCACCCGCTATAGTATCCAACACCGCTTTATTATTATCATCCTGTCCCCGATAGAAGTATTCCTTCAGTAACTCATCATCTATGCAGTGATTGGGGACGCTTCTAAAAAATGAGGTGAATCTATCCCAAGAACTACTAACTGACTCTCCTGGTAGTGCCACAAAGTCGTTCACTCTGTCTTTGTGGTTTCGTTTCTTGGAGACCGGATAGTAGCGTTCTAAGAAAATGTCCCCTAGTTGGTTCCATGTGAAAATTGAGTTATAAGGGAGCTCAGTTAAACAAATAGCAGCCTCTCCCGTCAGTGAGAGAGGAAAGACCCTTAGCCCTATTACATCCAAATCAAAATTAGGCCTCCCTACACAACTTTTACACACTACACTTACCTTAGCTATATGGGCATGTGGGTCCTCAGAAGGTAGCCCTGAAAACAAACCTCTGGCAGTGAGCATTTGCATCAGGCTACTAGTTACCACAAAGGTGTGGCCTTGTGGTAGAGGGGGCAAGACAAGTGGCCCATCGGAGTCTGCTATATTGTCATAGCCTCTGTAGTATTCTTGAGGATGTGGAGCGGGATTTTGTCCCCTCTATTGGTTTTCACCCGGAGCATCGGGTAATAACTGAACATGAACATCAACTGGAGCTGGGATGTTCTGGTTTGGATCATCATCATTAATACACAAGTTTCGATTCATGTTGTGTAATGTACACTCTAATTCGTGATCATAGGGAAACAAGGGTTCTCTTCCTCTCCGTGTATTTGGCATACAAGGAAGATAGTTCTGCAAGAATCAAAAACAATAAAAAAAAGTAAAATTAAGACAATATTGACTAAACTTTAGTAATAAGTTTAAGTTAATCTAAAAGCTACTTTCCCCGGTAGCGGCGCCAAAATTTGATACGCTCAAGCTTACTTCTCAAATAAGAAGTAAAGCAGTCATATCAAGTAAAGAACCCAACGAATGAGGTTAGGATCGTTCCCACGAGGAAAATAGTTTAGACTTACTTCAATCTATTATTACTATTATTTAGTCAATTATTTCCTTAGAAAACAAAGACTATAAAAAGGGGGTTTTATTTCTAAATGAATGAAAATAATTAGCTAAATTAAAGTAGACAACTAGCAGATTGAAATGTTGGAGTTTAAACAATTACTAAAAGTAACTAGGGTTTAAGTGTTCCCCGTAGGTTCCTAATTTGATAATTCTAACTATAACAATTCTTTCCTAGTATCTTGCATGCAAAGTGATAAGTTATGTATTTCTAAATCCTTGGTCCGACGTCTAGAAAATTTCACTTCGCACCTTGGTCTGGCTATGTGTGTTGCTATACTAACCCCTACCATTACCTCATATTAAGCATTGTATTCGATATTTGACTAAGTTATTACCTCATACCAATCAATACTAGCCTATTATATAGTATACACTAAATCTATGTTGATAATTCTTTTCCTATTATCTACCTCCTTGGTCTGGAAAGTAGCATTAAGGCGAGTTCTAACGTTTTCCATCCGTTAAAAAAGACTTCTAAACGAAATAATTATCAATACATGCAAGACACTATTCTAGAATTGTTATTTTAGTTAGATTTTCTCTTATTATTGACCCATGGTTCCCACAACCCTAATCTGGAGTTTAGTTACCCATAGTCATAATCACAATATTCATATATATATAATATAAGAATTGATGCACTTACTTCAATGAGAAAGAATAAAATCCAGAAATTTACTTGATTAATCGACAAAAGCACCAACAATCAACTCCACCGAAAAGTGTAACAATCCAAAGTGTAATAATCAAAATAATCTCCTAACAAAGAATCTAACATGAAAGTGTCTAATGACCAAGAGTATAACAACCAAAGAGTCTAACAACCAAAGAGTCTAACCCCCAAGAAGAGGTTATTCGAACTATTTATAAAAAACAAAAACCTAATCAAAGAAGGACTCTATTTGCTGAAAATCTGTCAAAACGTGGCTGGATCAATGGACCTCGCGACGGGTCGTCGTGGTCATGATGGGCTGTTATGGACTCCGTCATCCCATAATTTGCTAATTCTTCTGCTGATCTCTTCATTACCCTCGATGGCAGGTATGACGGATCGTCACAGGCACAATAGTCCGTCGAGGGTCTCCGTTCCATAACACTTAAACTCTTGGAATTTGGGTACTGGGACTACTTCTCTGATCATCACGACGAACCAGCAGGACGGACCTTCATGAATACGACGGTCCGTCATGCACTTCATAACCCCACACTTGGTCAGACTTCCCCATCTTCCTTCAGCAGCTTCACCATGATGCCACCTATGGACCGTCACAGGCACGACGGACCGTCACAAGCTTTGTAGGTGGTACTTTTCTGCATTTCTTGCTCAAAAATTTCTGCGTTCAACTTTAGACAGATTTCCTGCAAATAAAGGGAAACTTACATCAAAATCAATACAAAAAGGCTTTTGGACACACACTAAACTTAAGGAAAAAGCATTAAAAATACCGTGAAACCACGGTATATCACCTACATGGGATGTGTCCAAGTTGTACCATTGGCAAGTAGAACACCCTCATAGGAGTAGGTTAGAACTTCGGATTCCATGCTTAGCTATCATGTTCTATGTCAGTTTATTGCCCATTCTTATCATATGAGATACCTACTAGCATTATAGAAGTTCTATGAAGTTTACGTGGTGGTATAGGACACAATCTAGACATTGTACAGTAGGCTTTGAAGGTGTTAGTTGGAGTTCCTAGGTCTTGTCCAAGACTATTACTTGAATGTACTTTATGTGATGAATGTCTCCTAATGAACTAATTAATGTAATGGCTTAAGTAAGAAAGTATGTTAAATGAATAAGTACTTAACTAGAGTAGTTAAGGGTTGTCTAGTTAAAGTGTGAAGGGGGAATAGGAATGGTCACTTCGTATCTTATGTAGATAAGTCTTAAGAATTACTCTAGTTAGGGAAGATGTTGATTATGTGGACATGATCTAACCCTTAGGTAGTCTTAAGGATTATTTAGGTAGTATTGAAGAGGTCAATCATGGACGTTATCTTCTTGATTTACTTAAGTAAGTCTTTTGATAGCCTTGGTAAGGAAAATGTCATATTACCTATGTGTTGATGTAGTAAGTGAGAATGATTCTATCCTTGGTAGTCTATATGATCTCTTAAGTGTGTGTGCAAGGGATTGTATGGGCGGTTTCTTCACAACTCACTCAAGTGAGACTTAGAATCACCTTTGGTAGAGGAAATATCATGTTCAAATGCTTCATGTCTTTGTAAGTCTGTATGTGTCTTATCATAAGTAGTCTCGAGGGTCATTTAGGTATGCTTAGGGAGGTTGTATGGGTGGTCTCTCTTTGTGTTGCTTAAGTGAGTCTTAGGATAACTTTTAGTGACAAAACTACATTCTACAAAATGTAAAAAGGGAAGATCAAACATTTCACTGTTACAGTGAAGCAATTCACTGTACAGTGTATATAGGTTACTGTAATATTGCTTCAAAAATATGATTAATTGTTTAAAGTGGTTCCTTATGTGTTTCTAAGTTGATAAATGATGTTTTTATGATTATCATATGATTTTTAAATGAAAAGATACATATTTCTAATAAATGTCCATTTTTCATGATTTTTATTCATAATGACATACTTAGTACATGTGGTTGTACTAATTCCATGCTATTATCTATGAGCATTTGGGAAGCAATCCTTGGATCGTAGCATCATTCAAGTGAAGTGGATGTATGTCCTTAATTGACTCGAGGGCATATATAGATGTATTTTATGTTTCTTATTGAAGTATTGTAATAGATTAAGCATTTTTATATTAGTATGTTATGGGCCGTGTCCCAAATGTATTCTCGTGTCTTAAGTTTGCTGAGATTGAGATTAGTATTTCCTATAATTTTATATGAAAGATATTTTAAAGACTATGAAATGTTTTGTGAAAAGTTTTAATTACGCACTGCTTTTCATTATGCATATGCGATGAATGATATGTAAGGGCTTGTACAAGACCTTCGAGAGGTCAAGTACGCCGATCGCAATCCGAGATTGACCCTAGCTTCTAGGGTGTTGTTTCGATATGTGATAGCTAACGGAAAGATTGGGCAGGAAAGTTAGATGATGCATTGTAGGCATACCAGAGCTTTTTAAACACCTATTGGTATGTCTCCATATCTACTGGTATTTTGAAAAGCATGTCACTTTCCTGTTGAACTGGTACGCAGAGCATCTGGGCATTGATGAAGTAGAACCTCAATTGGTATGAAACAACAAATTTAAGGCTAGATCAAATTAATGAAATGGATGAGTTTCGTTTGAGAGCCTATGAGAGGTTTGCATTGTATAAGGAAAGGATGAAACGATACCATAATAAGCACATTGAGAAAGGAAGTTTTTCTCCTTGAGACTTGGTGTTGCTGTTGAATTCCAGATTGTGTTTAATTCCAAGAAAACTGAGATCTAAATGGTCTGGACCTTTTACAGTCAAAGTATTTCAATCTGGAGAGGTTGAATTGGAAAATTACAAAAGGGAGAGGTTTAAAGCTAATGGACAACGAATCAAGGAATATCTAGGTGCCTAAGAAAAAACAAAGATAGTGGAAGAATGCATGCTTGATGAAGTCTAAGTACTCAAGGACCTGGCGTAACGCCGCGACGTTAAATTGTGCGCTGGTTGGGAGGCAGCCCAAGATTTCTTAATTTTGGTGTTTTGGCATTTCTTTTTGTGTTTTTTAGGGTGCAGAGTTAATAAGTGCTGACTGTGTAGGAAGACTAAGTAAGAAAGTGCAGAAGAACTGGTGCAATCTGCGTCTGACGGGAAACCTCACGAACCATGTAACTTCCACGAGCAATTTCACGGTCCATCTAAGTGAAGATCAAACAAGGAAGCTAATGGAAAATAACAAAAAAAAAAGGTTTCACGGGAGGGTTTAAGGTTCTAGTAATGTATACGAACCCTTTTTACCTACGTGAATTTTAGGTGAAACTAAATGAGTCAAAATACTTTCTAGGGGCAGCCTCACGGGCTGTTATATTTTATATCCACAAATATGACATTTGATCACAAAATTGTAAAAAATAAATAAATAGAGAATGAAAATGTCAAATTATAAAGCTTATTATATTAAAGGACCTTGAATATATTTTTCAAATTGTCTTAGATTCAACAACAACAACAACAACAACAACAATGATATGTTTATATAGTACCGTAAGGGTGGGATAATTTTATTATGTTTAAGTGTTTGAATAAATATTTAGTGTAGTCCAACAAATTAAAGTGATTTAATAAATACATTTAAAGTAGTATTATAAATTAAAAAATTATATTTCTTTTTGCGTATTACAAATGTTACTTATACAGTATGTGTATATACAACATTCAAAGAGCTAACTTTACAAATTTAAATATTTCTGAATGAAAATTCATTGATTTAATATACAATATGAACTATTACGCCTCTATTTATGCTATAACATAGAGACATATAAAAGGTTAGTCATAAACATGTCATTATACATGAATTTAATGGAGGAAATTATGGAGATGAAATGTTACAAGAATAATGATTATAAAGGTGAATGTTAACTTTCTAATGGAGGGAAATAATGTAGATAATTGTTGTGAGTAACTTCTTGGTATAACTGATATCCACATTATATTATTTCATAACACTCCCCTTTGGATGTCCATAGATAATGTATCTCATTAAATCTTACTAGGAAAAACCCAATCGAAAAAATCCTAGTTAAAGAAAAAGATTACAGACAAGTCATGATACACTTTGAATGTTGCCTCGTTAAAAGCCTTACCACAAAAATACAATTGGGAAAAATGCAATTAAGGAGAAGAATACAATGCGTATTGTTCTCCCCTGATGAAAGCTTTACATGATATCTCGGAGACGACATATTTTAATCTTATATCTCAACGTCTCAAATGTTGATGATGAAAATCCTTAGCGAATAAATTTACAAGATTATTGATGCTTATTGTGACCACTGACGCTAACCTACGGTTTGAGTGTCTACGATTTTTGATAGTTTAATGACCCAACCAAGGGTGGGGCCTGTCCCAAGGGAGCGATTTCGAGAAGATATATTCAATTAAAAATTTTAAATAAAGAGATTAACTAATAAAAACATTGTAAATTAAAGGGGGTGACACCAAAGTGTAAAATATCTACTGGGTTCTTTGTAACAACCCTAAAAATTGCTATGCTAAATAATATTTAATGTGTCTAGAATACCTACGATTAGACCGGGTTCACACGGATTGATGCGCGTAGAACCAGACCTCTAAATCCTTGCTACAGCCAAGACAACTAACTTGGGGAGTTATTGATCTAGAAAAGGTTGGGTCCAGCCATATAAGCTCTCGAATACGAAGATTTACTCGAATGAGTCTTTACCGGACTTAAAAAGGGAAAATCATAGGTTTGGAGGGTCTAGGGGTAAAGTGGTCTTTTTCCAGGCAAAGGGTAGTATAGTAATTACCCTAAATATATTATTAATTATTTAAATAATAAGGTGGAGGGGCATTTTGGGGAGAGAGGGACAAAAATTGGCTCTTAGAGTGAAGTCTTGCTCCACCCGTGTTCGAACCTAGGTGGAAGCGATGATTTAAATTGTTTTTATTTAAGTTGGTAAATTAATGTAATTAATTAATATTTATTATTTATTGTCTGATTTAAAATAAATGGTAAATCATATTTTTACCATTTAATAAAACCTTATTTGACTAAGTCCTAAACTAGACTCCTAAGCCTAAGAAAACTCTCATCGCTCACGCTCATCTCTCTCTAACGTCTCTATCATTCTCTTTCACGTTTTCTCATCCAAAATAACGTACAAGAACATAAAACTTACAAAAGTTCTTCACACTTAAAGAACTCACGACGAAAAATAAAATCAAATGCTAAGCAAAATACGTTCGGCAAAGGAAGGGTTTTCGGTCAAAACTTTGGTGTTGAAACTTGGTTTTGGAAATGAGTGTTGGAGAAGGTTTGGGCAGCAACTTCAAGGTCTGAACGTCATAAAAGGTATGGGTTCTCTTCTCTCTTGGTCCCTTTCCCAAGAGACCCTTTAAGGTTCAGTATATTCTAATCCGAAAACTAGGATTGCTCACCGTTGCATGTCCCTGTCACTAGCTCCAGTTGATTCGTAGGTTGGGTACGTTTGCTGCTAGATATTAGGCATGTTATGTGTTTTCGTGATGAATATGTTCAATAATGTATGTTTGCAATCATATGAATGACAATCTATGTTTTCCGAATATATGACTTACGTGCGTTTGGGTGTATTGCCATGACTATTGGTCACGGATTAGGACTTGAAATGGCATGTTAGTTCTTTGTATTTTATGTACAAGTGTTTATGTAAATCGTGATGTTCATATGAAGTGTAATGTGGCTAAATTGAGTGAGAAACTCTTGGCTAAACGAATCCATGAAAATGCACCTAAAACGTTATAAATGAACCATGAAATTTCCCTAAGAACTAATGTGTAACTTGATGAAAAATATGCTGAAAAGTTAAAAAAATTCCAGCCATAAGTTGATGAATTTCGGTCAAGTTAAAATATTTTAAAGTGTTATGAAAAGTGAAGAAAAATAAGTGAGGTCACTGAGGGTTGAACCCGTGACCTCACCATGTTGAAAACCTTGAAAATAAATTAGTTAAAAGTATTGTGGTGAGGGGGATTCAAACCTTGGTCTTGGATTGAAAATGAAATCATGAAAATAACAAATGAGAGGAGTTGGATCCGAACCCACAACCTCTCAGACAGGCTTAAGGAAATTAAAAGAAAATAAATGTAGAGGCCTGTGGGAATCGAACCCATAACCTCTAGGCTGATTTAGGGATTAAAGAGAAAAATAAAGTGAGGCTGTGGGGATTCGAACCCACACCCTCATGGTCAACTTAAAAAAGTCAAGGAGAAAGAAATTAAAATAAAAGGGGCTGATGGGGGTTCGATCCCACAACCACTCGGCCAAGAAAGAGAAAATTTAAAGAAAAGAAATTAAAAGGAAATGAAGGCGTTGGGGCTTGATCTCGGGTCTCAAGCCATGTGGACAAAAATAAAATAAATGAAAAATGAAATTGTTGTCCAAGGGATTCAAAACCGGGTTCCCTTGCCCAAATTCTGTATTGATACATAAGTCATACGTGAATTAAATGTTCCAGAATAATGCTGCCTACTTAGATCGAAATCGAGATCTTGTCATACATTCAAGATGCATAAGTCTTGTACCATATAATCTAAGGAAGATATGAATCGCTTAAAAAAACTATGAATAAAGCCTCATGGTTTGATTGTATAGACCCATAAGTCTAGCATATGTTTCAAAATAAGTGAACTTAAGATGTATGTAATGAAAGGATGTAAACCTAGTAGGGTTAACTACGAGTGTAAAACACACTAAATGGCCAAGTGCATTGGCATATGATGAAATGAACATTCACGTAAAAAGGGGTGAGGTGAGTAATTATGAAGAGCAAATGTGCTAATGTTAATGAATGTGGTGACAACATGAGAAGAGGATAATGTGAAAGATGAGAGCAATAGGAAATGAGCCTAAGTAATGTTACCAAAACGTACTCACCTTTGAGAGTATAGAGTTAATGAAGAGACCAGTCTCAATGAAAACTCTAATAAAAGTATTGAGAATAATGTATACTTAATACTAATGATGACATGAGAAATCATCTATTGAGCTATGATGTCATCATACTAGAAGACAGCTTCCATGACATATGAGTTGAATGTAATGGAAATTTATACTAAGCACTGATAGGCTAGCTATGAGCAGTGATGCCTTCTTTCGGGAAGGGCGGAGGTTCACGTAACTCTCATGAGGTGATACTATTAGGCATGCCGAGTATAGGTCTCCTTATATCTCCTAGTCTTCGAACCTATACTGCCAATATAGGGATCTCGCAGGGTTCAATTCCCGTGTACGCTAGCATGTTTTGGGTCACTTTGGCCGGTGATTCAACCTCTTTTCTGTGTAAGGAAGACACTGGATTTCATGATGCTCACATGATCTATGTCACTTAAAGTTAAAGTTCTCAATGAATGAATGAGGCCAGCCTCAAATTATGCACATAATGAAATTGAAGATACCAAAGGTGTTTGGATAGGATAATCAAGAGGTGAGCTAGACTTAAGTAATGACACTAGATCATTCTTGATCATTGCACATCGAGCCCGATGAATGTCTTAAACTACATTCTAGGTATAGCTGGTGTTTACACTAGCTTATGAATGAATGAAATGAAGTACGTATGAATAAATGAAGTAGACTCTGTGTTTGCTAAAGAAGACTCCGTAGTTGAGGTCCCATATGTTGAGCCCTCATTTTGGGAAGTCTTAATGTCAAGTCCACGATTCCAAGGTTTCATGGCATATGAATGAATGATATGAAAGATGTTATGTGTTATATGCAATATGTTATGTGATATGTGTAAGATGTTATGTGTTGTGTGCAATATAATAAGCATGATGATGCATGTTACTCTCATGGAATGACTATCCTAATGCAAATTTGGAAAGCTCACTAACTTTTCTAATCCTAATTTGTCAAGTCCACTGACTTGACTTTCCATAATCATATTGTTAGGAAAGAGTTGTTCTTACTCCTGCATGTCCTTGATGTGTGCTTAAATATACCCATACTTAGTACAAGTGTGTACTAATCCCATACAATTCTACAAATTTAGGTGCAGGCACAGGTTGACGCTAGACTTTACAAGTTGACGTTGCAGTTATCCGGACGTGGAGCTTTCATCCGGACTTGGTAGGCCCTCATGCTTTGAGAATGTATACCGTTATTATCTAGCTTAGATGTAGGCTTTAGCCAGTGGAGCATGTTACCAGTGTTTCTTTCCACTTTTATTTCAGACTTTGTATTGGTGCTATTTTTTCAAAAATGTATTTAATGGAATTATGAACTGTTTCTTTCATTTGATTATCTCTATATTAGATGGTTGATTTGTGAACGTTATGAATTTAAGTAGAATGACCCACATGCATGTTAAGAAACAAAAAGTTTCAACTTTTCCGCTAAAATTAACCTAGATGAAGTAACAAAGACGTATTTAGGCTTGTCTGCGACCTCTGAGAGGTCAACGATGCCGGTCTCGCTGTTAGTGACAAAGTTGATGTCAGAGAACTAGGTTAAATTCCAAAAATAATAAGTTCACATCAACTACATTGATTAGTTTCTAAGTCATGGTAGTGAAGTGCACCATTATCCTGAATTAGAGACTGCATGATGCGTAGGAAAATTTCCCTTCTTCTGATCTTATCGTGCCTTTCCTAATGTCTGATTTTCTTGGTGTGATGAGCGTGTGTAACATCAATCCTTGTTGTTTTTTAGAGAATGAGTACTAGGAGAACAGTTGGTCAAAGGAGAGGAGGAGAAGTTGCTGGGGGTAATCCGGTTCCACCCCAGGCTCCAGCTAAAGGAGTGGCTATGCCGGTTAACCATGCTGGGTTGACTGATGCTGAGGTGAGGGCATGTCTAGACCAGATGGCATAGGCCATCACTATGCAGGCCTAGTCCATGACTGACCAGGTCAACCGACAGAATGTTCAGAGGGAGAACCCACCGGTTCGCAGTATGACTGACAGGCTAAGATATTTACGTGGATAAAACCTCCTATTTGTACAGGGTCTATGACTTCGGACGATCCTCAGTAGTTTGTGGATGAGGTGCAGAAGATTTTTGTGGCTATGGGGGCCACATATACTGAGAAAGCAGAGTTGGCTTTCTATTAACTCAAGGATGTTGCACAGACTTGGTGCAAGATGTGTCAAGATAGCCGAGTTTTGGGCGGAGTTCTGGTCACTTGGGAGCTGGTTAAGACAGCCTTTTTGGAGAGATTCTTTCCTAGCAAGATAAGGGATACCAAGGTTGAGGAGCTTATCAACCTTAAGTAGGGATCCATGACAGTCATGGAGTATTCCCTGAAGTTTGTTAAACTTCTGTTTATGCTTTACTTGATCCAGGGTCTATGCTTTCCTTTGTAACTCCTTTGCTTGCTCTCACTTTTGAGATATTGCATGAGGTTCTGCATGATCCTATAGTGGTTAGTACACCTTTAGGAGAAAATTTAAGATTTGATAGAGTGTGCAAGGATTTCCCATTAGTTGTATGTGGTAGGACTATATGTGCAGACTTGGTTGAGTTACCTATGAATGATTTTGACATCATTCTAGGCATGGACTGGCTTCATAGTTGTTATGCCTGTATGGATTGTCGTAGTAGGGTTGTGAGATTTCGTTTCCCTAATAAAGAAGAGCTAGTCTGGGACGGGTTCAACTCGAGTCGTCCTAATCCCTTGATTTTGAACCTTAAAGCCAATAAAATGATGTCCAAGGGGTTATTGTGTCATCTTGTGAGTGTTAATGATTTAGATCATGACATTCCTTCCATAGACTCAGTGCCTTTAGTGAATGAGTTCCAAGATGTATTTCCTGATGATTTGCCTGGAGTTCCTCCTCCTCGAGAGATTGACTTGGTATCGACTTAAACCCCGATACTAAACCAGTTTCAATTCCTCCTTACAAAATGGCTCCAGCTGAACTCAAAGAGTTGAAGCTGCTGTTAAAAGATCTCACTGATAAGGGTTTCATTCAGCTGAGCATATCCCCTTGGGGCGCTCCATTGTTGTTTGTGAAATAGAAAGATGGAACCCTTAGAATATGTATCGATTATCGGCAGCTCAACAAAGTCACTATCAAGAATAAGTATCCATTTTCCAGAATAGATGAATTGTTCGATCAGCTTCAAGGGTCTAATTTCTTTTCGAAGATTGATCTTCGTTCAGGGTACCATCATCTTAGGGTTAGGGATGGAGATTTCCCAAAGACAGCCTTTCGTACCCGTTATGGTCACTATGAATTCCTAGTTATGTCATTTGGTCTCATGAATGCACCTGCTGCATTAATTGATCCCATGAACAGAGTTTTCCGTGAATACCTTGACTCCTTCGTCATAGTATTCATTGATGACATTCTCTTCTACTCTAAGACCAAGGAAGAGCATGAACAACATTTGAGACTAACCTTGCAGGTACTTAGACAACATCAGTTGTATGCCAATTTCCGCAAGTGTGAATTCTAGCTTAGATCAGTAACCATCCTGGGTCACGTTGTGTCCGACAAAGGTGTGGAGGTAGATCCTAGGAAGACTGAAGTTGTTAAGAACTGGACAAAAACTCTTACTCCCACAAATATTCGTAGCTTCTTGGGATTGGCTGGTTATTATCTTCACAGGTTCATGGAGAGTTTCTCTTCCATTGATGCCCCACTCTCAACTTTGACAAAAAAGAAAGTCAAGTTTGAATATGCTGAGACTTGTGAGAAGAGTTTCTAGGAGCTCAAGGACAGACTCACTTCACCTCTGGTGCTTACTTTCCCTAAGTGTGGCGAGAATTACACTTTTTATTGTGATGCATCTAGGGTTGGTTTGGATTGTGTTCTTATACAGGGTGGTAAGGTGATAGCTTATGTGTCCAGACAACTCAAGGTTCGTGAAAAGAATTTTCCCACTCATGACGTGAAGTTGGAAGCTGTGGTGTTTACACTGAAATTATTGAGGCACTACTTGTATGGAGTGCATGTGGATGTGTTCAAGACCACAAAAGTCTCCAGTACGTGTTCACACAGAGGGAGTTGAATCTATGTCAGCGGAGATGGTTGGAGCTGTTGAAGGACTATGACATGAATGTCCACTACCCTCCAGGTAAAACTAATGTTGTAGTTGATGCTTTGAGCAGGATGAGCATGGGAAGTACAGCCCACGTTGAGTATGGGAAGAAGGAGTTGGTGAAAGATGTACGCAGACTGGCCAGACTGGGTGTGCGGTTAGTTGACTCTACTAGTGGGGGTGTTTCTGTCCATCCTTGTTCTGAATCATCCTTAGTAGTTGAAGTCAAGAAGGGTAAGCATCTTGATCCTGTGTTGATGGAGCTGAAGGACTCAGTGTTGGTTAAGATGAATGAGTCTTTTGCTTTGGGAGGTGACATCATACTTAGGTACCAGGACAGGCTGTGTGTACGAGATGTGGATGATTTGTGGACCATGGATCGTTGTAGAGGCCCATGGTTCCAGATATTCCATACATCCAGGTTCCACCAAGATGTATCATAATCTTAAACAGATCTTTTAGGGGGATGGCAATAAGAAGGACATTGCATATTATGTGGCCAAGTGTCCTAATTGTCAACAGGTTAAGGCAGAACATCTTAAGCCTGGTGGTCTTACTCAGATTATTGAGGTTCCGACTTGGAAATGGGAGACCATTAGTATGGACTTCATGTTTGGTCTTTCAAAGACTAGGAGACAGCATGACTCTATATGGGTTATTGTGGACAGGATGACTAAGTCTGCCCACTTTATCCCTATGAAGTCTGCTTACAAAGCCGAGGATTATGCGAAACTCTAAATTGATGAGATTGTGAGATGGCATGGGATTCCTTTATTTATCTTTTCCGATAGAGGAGCTCTGTTCACTTCACATTTCTGGAGATCCTTCTAGAAGAGCTTAGGCACACAGGTGAAGCTTAGTAGTGCCTTTAATCCTCAGACTGATGGGCAGGCAGAGCCCACCATTCAGACATTTGAGGACATGTTGAGGGCGTGTGTAATTGACTTCAGGGGTAGTTGAGACAACCATCTGCCTTTGATAGAATTCTCGTATAATAATAGCTATCACTCAAGCATTGGGATGGCACCGTTTGAGGCACTGTATGGTCGGAGATGTAGGTCTCCAGTTGGGTGGTTCGAGGTTGGAGAGTCATCTATTTTAGGTCTAGAGATCATTCATGAGGCCTTAGAGAAGGTCAGGGTGATTAGGGATAGGTTGGCTATTGCTTACAGTCGGCAGAAGTCTTATGCAGACAACAGAAAATGGCCTTTAGAGTTTAATGTTGGTAACCAGGTCTATTTGAAGATATCAACATATGAAAGGGGTGATGAGGTTTGGTAGGAGAGGGAAGTTGAGTCCGAGGTATGTTAGGCCATATGAGATCCTATAGCGTGTGGGTGAGGTGGCCTATGAGTTGGCATTGCCTGCAGAGATAGCTTCTGTTCATCCAGTCTTTCATGTCTCTATGTTGAAGAAGTTCCTAGGTGATCCACCATCGATTCTACCTGTTGAAGGTTTGGGGGTTTATGAAGATTTGTCCTACGAGGAGGTACCTGTTGAGATTGTAGACAGACAGGTCAAGCGGCTGAGGAACAAGGAGATTGCCACAGTGAAGGTATTGTGGAGGAATTATCTTGTAGAGGGTGCTACGTGGGAGGCCGAGACCGATATGAGATCTCGCTACCCACATCTTTTCAGCCCTTTAAGTTAGACTTCCTATTCTCAAGTCTAAGTTTCCTTATCTCTCCATTCTTTGTTGTTATTGCTTGGTTGTAAATAGTTTCTATGTTATGTTTTGACTAGCATTACGCTAGAGAATTAGTAGTGTCATTCGGGGACGAATGTTCCTAAAGGGGGGGGGGAGTAAATATAACAACCCTAAAATGGCTATGCTAAATAATGTTTAATGTGTCTAGAATGCCTACTATTTTGATTGGGTTCACACGGATTGATGCGTGTAGAACCTGTCCTCTGATCCCTTGCAACAGCCAAGCCAACTAACTTGGGGAGTTATTTGAGACAAAAAAGGTTGGGTCCATCCATGTAGGTCTCTCGAATACGAAGATTTACTTGAATAAGTATTTACCGGATTTAAAAAGGGAAAATCTTACGTTTGGAGGGTCTACGGGTAAAGTGGTCTTTTTTCCAGGCTAAGGCTAGTATCGTAGTTATCCTATATATATAATTAATTATTTAATTAATAAGGTGGAGGGGCATTTTGGACAGAGAAGGCCAAAAAATGGCTCTTAGAGTGAAGTCTTGCTCCACCCGGGTTCGAACCTAGGTGGAAGCGATGATTTAAATTGTTTTTATTTAATTTGGTATATTAATGTAATTAATTAATATTTATTATATATTGGCTGATTTAAAATAAAAGGGAAATCAGATTTTTACCATTTAACAAAACCTTATTTGACTAAGTCCTAAACTAGACTCCTAAGCCTAAGAAAACTCTCATCTCTCATGCTCATCTCTCTCTCACGTCTCTATCATTCTCTTTCACAATTTTTCTGCCAAAATAACGTAGAAGAATAGAAAATTTACCAAATTCTGCACATTTGAAGAACTCACAACAGAAAAATATAATCAAACGCTAAGCAAATACGTTAGGCAAAGGGAGGGTTTTCCGTCGAAAGTTGGTGTTGAAACTTGCTTTTGGACATGAGTGTTGGAGAAGGTTTGGGCATAAACTTCAATGTTTGAACGTCATAAAAGGCATGGGTTCTCTTCTCTCTTGGTCCCTTTACCAAGAGACCCTATTGGTCACGGATTAGGACTTGAAATGGCATGTTAGTTCTTTGTATTTCATGTACAAATATTTATGTAAATCGTGACGTTCATATGAAGTATAATGTGGCTAATTTTAGTGAGAAACTATTGCCTAAACGAATCCATGAAAATGCACCTAAAACGTTATAAATGAACCATAAAATTTCCCTAAGAACTAATGTGTAACTTGATGAAAAAGATGTTGAATAGTTAAAAAAAATTCCATCCATAAGTTGATGAATTTCGGTCAAGTTAAAATGTTTTAAAATGTTATGAAAAGTGAAGAAAAATAAGTGAGGTCACTGAGGGTCGAACCCGTGACCTCACCATGTTAAAAACCTTGAAAATAAGTTAGTTAAAAGTATTGTGGTGAGGGGGATTCGAACCGTGGTCTTGGATGGAAAATGAAATCATGAAATAACAAATGAGAGGAGTGGTATCCGAACCCACAACCTCTCAGACAGGCTTAAGGAAATTAAAAAAAATTAAATGTAGAGGCCTGTGGTAATCGAACCCACGACCTCTAGGCTGATTTAGGGATTAAAGAGAAAAATAAAGTGAGGCTGTGGGGATTTGAACCCACACCCTCATGGTCAACTTGAAAAAGTGAAGGAGAAAGAAATTAAAATAAAAGGGGATGTGGGGGTTCGATCACACAACCACTCGACCAAGAAAGAGAAAATTTAAAGAATAGAAATTAAAAGGAAATGAAGGCGTTGGGGCTTGATCTTGGGTCCCCAAGCCATGTGGACAAAAATAAAATAAATGAAAAATGTAAGTGTTGTCCAAGGGATTCGAAATCGGGTTCCTTGCCCAAATTCCATATTGATACATAAGTCATACGTGAATTAAATGTTCAAGAATAATGCAGCCTACTTAGATCGAAATCGAGATCTTGTCATACATACAAGATGCATAAGTCTTGTACCATATAATCTAAGGAAGATATGAATCGCTTAAAAGAACTATGAATGAAGCCTCATGGTTTGATTGTATAGACCCATAAGTCTAGCATACGTTTAAATATAAGTGAACCTAAGATGTATATCATGAAAGGATGTAAACCTAGAAGGGTTAAGTACGAGTGTAAAACACACTAAATGGCCAAGTGCATTGGCATATGATGAAATGAACATTCACGTAAAAAAAGGTGAGGTGAGTAATTATGAAGATCAAATGTGCTAATGTTAATGAATGTGGTGACAACATGAGAAGAGGCTAATGTGAAAAATGAGAGCAATCACAAATGAGCCTAAGTAATGTTACCAAAACGTACTCACCTTTGAGAGTATAGAGTTAATGAAGAGACCAGTCTCAATGAACGCTCTAATGAAAGTATTGAGAATAATGTATACTTAATACTAATGATGACATGAGAAATCATCTATTGAGCTATGATGTCCTCATACTAGAAGCCAGCTTCCATGACATATGAGTTGAATGTAATGGAAATTTATACTAAGCACCGATAGGCTAGCTATGAGCAGTGATGCCTTCTTTCGGGAAGGGCGGAGTTTCAAGTAACTCTCATGAGATGATACTATTAGGCATGCGGGGTATAGGTCTCCTTATATCTCCTAGTCTTCGAACCTATACTGCCAATATAGGGATCTGGCAGGGTTCAATTCCCATGTACGCTAGCATGTTTTGGGTCACTTTGGCCGGTGATTCCACCTCTTTGCTGTGTGAGGAAGACACTGGATTTCATGATGCTCACATGATCTATGTTAGTTAAAGTTAAAGTTCTCAATGAATGAATGAGGCCAGCCTCAAATTGTGCACATAATGAAATTAAAGATACCAAAGGTGTTTAGATAGGATAATCAAGTGGTGATCTAGACGTAAGTAATGACACTAGATCATTCTTGATCATTGCACATCGAGCCCGATGAAAGTATTAAACTACATTCTAGGTATAGCTGGTGTTTACACTATCTTATGAATGAATGAAATGAAGTACGTATGAACGAATGAAGCAGACTTTGTGTTTGCTAAAGAAGACTCCAGAGTTGAGGTCCCATATGTTGAGCCCCCATTTTGGGATGTCTTAATGTCAAGTCCATGATTCCAAGTTTTCATGGCATATGAATGAATGATACAAATGATGGTATGTGTTATATGCAATATGTTATGTGCTATGTGTAAGATGTTATGTGCTGTGTGCAATATAGTAATTATGATGATGCATGTTACTCTCATGGCATGAATTTCCTAATCCAAATTTGGAAAGCTCACTCACATTCTTAATCCAAATTTGGAAAGCTCACTAACATTCCTTATCCTAATTTCGCAAGTCCACTGACTAGACTTTCCATAATGATGTTGTTAGGAAAGAGTTGTTCTTACTCATGCATAGCCTTGATGTGTGCTTGCATATACCCATACATAGTACAAGTGTGTACTAATCCCATACAATTCTACAATTTTAGGTGTAGGCACAGGTTGACGCAAGAGCTTACAGGTTGACGTTGCAACTATCCGGACGTGGAGCTTTCATTTGAATTGGTAGGCCCTCATGCGTTCAAAGATGTCTACCATTATTATCTAGCTTAGATGTAGGCTTTATCTAGTAAAGCATGTTCCACTAGTGTTTTTTATACTTTTATTTCAGACTTTATGTTGGTGCCATTTTGGCAAAAATACATTTAATGGAATTATGAACTATTTATTTCATTTGATTATCTCTGTATTAGATGGTTGATTTGTGAACGTTATGAATTTAAGTAGAATGACCTACATGAATCTTAAGAAACAAAAAGTTTCAACTTTTCCGCTAAAATTAACCTAGATGAAGTTAGAAAGACGTATGTAGGCTTGTTTGTGACCTCTGAGAGGTCAACGACGCCGGTATCGTCTGGGGTCTAGATTCCGGTCGTGACCTTTTTTTGTCGTAAGTATAGTAAAAACGATAAAAATACAAAGAAAATCAAGTATGGGGAGAAGTTCTTGGGGTGTGACCGCAATACAAGTTGAGATAAATCATTCATACATGCTTTCAATAGGAAATTAGCAAGATAATAATGACTAGGCTAAGTTTTAGATGGAAATAAGTTCTCTCTCGAGCAACTTACCCCATTTCAAATGCATTCCTCTTGGACACCCATTTTCCCCATGAAGGCCAGCCTACACCCTACACCACTCACTCTCTCAAGCTGACTGTTAGGATATGGGACTAGGGATCTCCCTCTCGGGCTGAACCTCAAGTCGACCCACTCCTTAGGCCATCAGTCAAGCGGTCTTGGTTTCATGACCTCCCTCCAGACAAGCCGAAAATACATGGGTGGGTTTGTATTTGCAACTACAAACCCATTAACTTAAACCACAACCATTAGGTGCAATCACCGTTAAAATACATCTAATATATCAGCAAGCAAGACCCGAATATGTACTCATATTTGCTAAATCACACCCCAAGAATGGGGATTCTTAAACACACATCAAACAATTTAAAAATATACCTAAATTGATACTAAAAACAAATGGGTATAAGAAACTAAACCTTGATTTAAGCAAAGGAAGAAGAACGGAGAAGACCCACTTCCAACTTGGGGAAGATGAAATCCTTTTTTCTTCAAGTCTCCCAAAAACCCTATCTAAACTTGAGAGAAAATACAAGAAAAAGTAGTATTCTAAAGTGTAAATTATGATAATGTTCGGATTTTTTAAAAAAAATTAATGACTAAGGCTAGTATTTATAAGTTTCAGATTAAGAGTTGTGGCGGACCATTCGACGAAATTAGTCCAGATCGCGGAATGATTTGATGATTCTCCCTTCTTCTATTTTATCGTCGCTTTATGCTTGCTTTCAACATCTTCATGTTCTGGACCATTGTGAGTGTAACATTGCTTCGGAAACTGTTCGGCGAAGCGCCGATTGCTCCATTCATCGCCTTCTTTATCCCCTTCTTTTAGCGCTTCGCATGTTAGAACAAAGGGTGGATTACGTCTCTTCGGTGACTCACCAAGTATACTTGGCGATGTTCAGGCTACAGCTTCTTCGTTCTTTTCAACCTTTTTGTTCCCTTTTACGCATAAGTGTCCATGCTTACACTAAAACTTCAAATACATGAAACTTAAGAGTTTTCAGCAGATATTAAGACTAAATAAGCATTTGAGGACACTTTCTTGAAAAAAAAATAAAGCCCTAAACGAGTCCAATTTGTGGACTCATAAATTATCACTTGAACGAATCTTTTGAATGTTTATCTCACTATTTTTTGAAGATCATGAGTGAAAAAAGAGAAATTTGGTGAAATATGTTTTGTCCGATCTCCATTGGGTTACATCCTCCCTTCAAACAAGTATACATTATTTTTTTACATGATGGATGGAATATTCCTTTACAAAACAAAATCACATATTTTTTGAATATGATTGGTTATTGATCTCAACCATACACACTCCCAACTAACTTCATAGACATGAGTATTATTTCTGCAGAATTTGAAGACATGGTTACAAAATTTGATTCTTTCAATGACAAGATATTGTTGTGCTTCAACATGTTTACAAATATCCCATTTGCGGTCAAGTTTTCTTTGCATCAAACATATATTCTGCATCTACATATTCAAATTCTAACTAAAATATTGATTATTTAAATTTCATTGAAGCTCGTTTATTCTTCTCAAAGAAAATCACACATCTTCTATGTGATGAGTCACTTCCTTTTTTAGTTTCTTGACATAACTTGAGCGATAATATGACAATTCCTTCATATCACTTTCATTATATAGAACAATAATCTTTTAAAATTCGCATAACCAACAATCTATAAGTGCACCAATTACACTAATATATGATATTTTCTAATCATTTTCATTAGATCGAAAAAATTCTTTCTATGTGTTTAGAAATTTAAGAACCATTGGGCACTCAATAAATTGCATTAAGACCTTTTAAATCCTTCAAGGATTTTCATATAACCTTTATCGTCTAGTTATACATAATAATCATTTACTATACATATTCAAGTATTTCAATAGTTGCGAGACAAATAAAAATTTCATTGTATCCACCACTACAAAGTATATATCCTTTAATAATGTCTGGACTTTTACGAAAATCTTTTATACCTTGAGGAACAAACCACACTTTATATCTTATGGTTATACTTTCATACAATGATTCATTTGTACCCTAGTGACATTATATCTTGATCTATGAAGTATAATTTCAAAAACATCACTATTCTAAGTGGAACAAAATATACATAAATAGTTCATTTGGTCATTAATTTATCTGTCCACATTATATTAAATATTTTAATTCAAGATTCTCTTTAACATTATAACATCGACAAATACTTCATTTAAAAGATATTGTCGACTATCATTGTGATATAAATTCCAATACGAAATAACTTATAAAGATCTCTTCATTTTTCATTATTTTCATTTACCTGAACATTTATTAAGGTTTTTTTATGAAATGTTATGTCATTGTGTTCTTTTAAATCACTAGCCTCATATTCCTGATTATTTTGATAATGTAACATCTCACAACTAGAAAAAACAAGAAAAGAGTTTGAAATCTAGAAATACTTATTTTTGGAACGTATAAGGAAATTTGGAATTTTTTAAGTAAGTTAAAACGAGTGTTTGGTCAACCTCAAATGTCTATAACTGCTAGCTCAGGATGAGTATGATGTAGTTACAGATATGGTTGGAAATCTCTTGTAATGATCTTTCTAACGCCAGTGAGTTTGCACGATTTTGAGTTCGTATGAGTGAGTTTTGCCCTTTGGAAGTTGGGTTGTCGGAGCAAAGAAAGTCCAATACGGATCTTGAATGGATAATTTGGTATTTTCCTTACCCTATTAATTTATTTCATTTTGGTAATTAAGTTAGGGGTCTAACGTGAATAATATAAATCTACACTTTTTCCAATAGAGTCAGGCATCTGAGAGAAAAGGAGATAATAAAAGAAAGGTACTCAAGATTCGCCATGATCGCCGAAGTTAACTTGTGGATTTCGTCGGCATGATCCCTAAAAAGTTATGTGAGTCTATATCAATGTTGGGTTCGTTTACGCACCAAGCATGTTTGATTCAGCGTAAAATAGTTCTAAAACAATTAGATTTTGAATGTTCTTGTAGGTTGTTCTTGAATTGTATTCCTTCTTGAACATGAGTTGATGTTATGAATTTCTTGAGTTAAAAAGTGTTGTTTCTTGAGTTCAATGAGTTAGATCCTTGTGTATATGATATGGGTACATAAATATAGAGTGAATTTGAGAAGAGGGATCAAATTAGAACGGTATAAGGTCAGAAAACGAGAGGAAAAGTTCGTCAAGAGTTGCCCTGAGAAAGGCGGACGCGGCGCGCCCTGGATGCGCTTGAATCGGTGTTTTTCACCAAGTCTTCGTAATTCAGTTTGTTCAAGCCTTAATAAAGTGTTTTCACACTTCCTAGTGATTCTAAATACTCTAAATGACTTCTAAACAGATAAAAATCATCAAAAAAATGAATTTCAACCTTGAATCCATAACTTCAAGTTCAAGGAATGTTAAGAGCCAAGTCTAGAAAGTTCTTAGATTCTTTTCAAGAAATCTTTTGCAAATGATTTTAACTTTGTTTTAAGACTTAAAGGTCAGAATGAGTAAAGAGTAAAGATAAGGAGAAGAAGTTCATTTCAACTTTCATAAGTCTTCCACAAATATTTTAACTTCGTTTCATGAATTGTGCTTGAGTTCAGTTCAGAGTAAAGTGAAGTTTTTTTTCAAAGAAGTATATGGGGAAGATAAAAGGAATCTCAAAGCCTTCTTCTTCAACTTATAATATAAGATAAACGTTTCTTAATAAAATACTTACAGAGTTTTATATTCTCTAGTAATATTGATATGCCTTCATCGATTTGGAACTGAGTATATTTCTCAGCAAAGATTCGAGGCATAACTTGTTTATTTCAACCAAACCAGCTCCACCATTCGTAGAATCACCTAGGGATAGTAGAAGCTGCAACTTCTGGACAATATTTAACAAACCATGTATGGGTTGTTGGTCTAACATACAAGAAGTTCACCCAGGCTTCTTTGTAGTCATACCAATTATAGGTTTGAGGATTAAATCGTTTGCAAAGATTAATAGGGGTTTGTAAATGGTCAACAGGCCAATTAAAAGGTGATAAAATCTTTCTTATAGTAATCTTAGAGTAAGCTATACTGTCTGGGTCAGACTTATCAGCTAACTCATGTTCAATATCTACTGATCCTGTGTCAACCAGGATAAATTCATAATATTTTCTAGTTTTTAAGGAATTACCTGTTTCAACAAAATTCCTGTTGGTATAGACAGGTTTTAAAAGATGTTTAATCTCATAATCTTCATATTCTTTATCTAAAGCAAGTATTGGGAAAACCTGCAAAGAAATAATTTCAAATTTTTCCTTCTCTTTGGAAGGAGACTTTGTTCCTGCTGGAGAAACTGTTTCAGCAAAACTGGCTGGTTGTTTCATGGTGTAACATTCACTTGTCTGTTTTTGGGAAAATCTAAGTTCTCCGCTTGGGGATGAGGATGAATTGGGTTCTTGCTCCTTTTTGAAGGGCTTTTTCAAGACTAACATCTTTGATGAACTATTCTGTGGCAGCTCAGGATGAACAATTGGCGACAACTAGGCCAATACTCAATACCTGTTTATATCAGGCCTAACATGGTTTATTTAAGGCCTTATAGCAAATGGCCTTGACTCTCTTGTTTGTCCACTTGGATTGGACCTGGCTGGTTGTTTGCCCGCTATAGGCCTAACTTGCGGTCTGCTCATGTTTTCCCTGCAAAAATTCACGAGTTAGGAAATACGACAATGAATTGTTTTCGCCTTTAATAAATTCAATTTGGAAATGGAAACTAGATAATAAGGCTTTCCACCTAGCGAAAATTTGTTTAGAAACGATATTCTTAACATCCTTTTGGAGGATTTCTTTAGCAGATTTACAATCTACTCTAAGCAAGAATTCTTTATTGATCAAGTCATCTTGAAACTTAGTTATACAAAGAACAATAGCAAGGATTTCCTTTTTAATCGTGCTATAATTTCTTTGAGCAAAATTCCAGATTCCAGAAGTATAACGGATTAATTGTTCTGAAGAATTGGGGTCTTTTTTTTGTTTAAGAATACCACCATATCCAATGTCAGATGCATCAGTCTCAACAATCATAAAATAGTCAGGGTTAGAAATACCAAGGCATGGAAGATTTTTAACCATATTCTTTAAAAGAATAACTGCATTGGTTTGTTCAACACTCCAGGGTGAAGGATTCTTATTTAACCTATCAAAGAGAGGTTTGCAAATATGCCTAACTTTGGGAATAAAATCAGCTACATAGTTGAGACTTCCTAAAAATCTTTGCAACTGAGTTTTATCCAAAATGACATTGGGAAACTTATCAGAAAACTCAATTGATCTGCAAATTGGTTTATTGGTACCTGAATAAAGATTATGTCCTAAAAATCTGATTTTTCTTTGAAATAATTTAATCTTTTTATCACTAATAACTAATCCATTGTCGTTAACAATTTTAAAGACAACATTTAAATGTTTGAAATGAGAATCAATGTCCTCGGAAAATATTAATACATCATCAATATAAACAATTGAAATATGACTAATATGATTGAATAGAGAATTCATAATATTTTTAAATTTTGTTGGGGCATTTTTAAGCCCAAAAGGCATGACATTCCATTCATATTGTCCAAACAGGACATTGAAAGCTGTTTCATATTTATCCTGTTCAGCAATTTGAATTTGCCAAAATCCTGATTTAAAATTAAATTTACTATAAACATTTTCTTTAAAAGTTCGTTTAAAAAGATCCCTTTTGTTAGGAATCGGATAACGAATCCATTTTAAAACTGTCTTTAAAGGTTTGTAATTAATAACAAGTCTTGGGGAACCTCGTTCTTGTTCAGATGCATTGTTAAGATAAAATGCTGAACAACTCCAAGGTGATTTTGAAGGACGAATAATTTTATTACTCAAAAGAGTATGAATTTCTTTCTTACAGATTTCCATTAATTCTTGGTTCATCCGAATAGGCCTAGCTTTCGTAAAGATGGCCTTTTCATCAAATCCATCAATATATGCTAAATCTATAATATGGGATTTTCGATCCCAAAAAGTGTTCGGAAATTCTGAGAAAATTTCACTTTCAAAATTCTTTTGAAGATTGGCACTTTTAGCAACCATTCTCGGGTTTTTTAAAATTTGCTCAATTTTCTTAATTTTAATATCTTCTTTTAAAAAACAAATCTGATTGATTTTAAAAGCAGTTTGTTTATGCAAAAACTTACTCTCTTCAAGAGAAAGTGTCTTGATAAAACAAAACGAAATTTCGTTTCCTAAAATTTTTGTTTTGATTGATTCAAAATCTTAAATATAAGGTTTGATCTAGGTAAGAAAAGGTATACCCAAAATAATCTCCTCATTGATGTTTTTAGTTATGACAAAATCATTAGCAAGGAAAATACCGTCATTGCAGATATGAGCATTTGAAAGTTTATAATTTATACAGATACGCTCACCAGTCGCGGTGTATAACTTGTTAGTTCCCTCTTGGAGGTACTTGGTTGGAATTAAACCTTCAATAATGCAATTACGATCTGCACCACTGTCTAATAAAGCAATTTTGTTAAGTACAAAATTAGAATTAACTACTAACTTAATCATAATGTGAGAACTCTGAGGTCTCACCTTAGTGATCATACTAATACCTGCATCTTCAATACCTTTAGGTGATGAAGGGGCTCATTGATTGGAAGAGTTGTTATCTTTATTTTCGTTATCTGAAGTAGCAATCTCTTTTCCTTTAAGATATACTTCAGCATTCTTAAGAAATTGTTTTGCTAGAGCATCAATATCAATTTTGTTAAGTCTTGACTTAACTTCTCGAACTTCTTGTTTGAGGGAGTTCACTTCTGCTCGAAGTTCATTGATACAAGGTTCTTCCCTCTTATTTGTATATATTTGCATGATTTGCTTCATGCTGAAAGGAGTTACATTCCTTGCAACTTCTTTCTCCTTCTGTTTAGTGACAAGCTTTTGAATCTCCAAAAGATAGCTTCTTCGAGCATCATTATCTTTGATATGCTCAATAGTTGCAAATAAGATTTCTGCAGAACCATCTGAGAGTACTCTGACAGATTGGCTATCACAATGACAAAATGCTCCTTGGCAATTGCATTCTTGTCCACTATCTTGAGCAACATTGAGGAACTCTTCGTCCTCAGTTTCTTCTTCTGAAGAGGAAGATAAATCTGATTATTCTTTGTTTAATATAGACAGAAACTTTTCCTTAGTTTCATTATCTACTTCAAGAAGATTGATCTTCTTCCTTTTTCTTTTGTTTTTCGGACAATCAGGAGACTTTTGTCCAGATTTTCCACAAGTCCAACACTTGTCTTCGTTAGATGTGTTGCGAGAAGTTTTCTTACTTCTCTTTCTTTTGGAATATCCTTTAACTTTTGAGGATCTTCCTTTAGGTGATGATTTTCCATATTGGTCTTTCTTTGAAACCTTTCTTGCTGAAGGGTGTTTTTGACTTGGGAAACCAAAGTCTTGACAAAAACTTCCAAGTTCATTACTTGGAAATTTTTTATCTTTCTTAAGCTATTCTTTTAGCTTCAAATCAGTACATATCTCTATTGCTACGAAATGAATCAAACTGGTAAAATCTCTATAAGTCATTTCTGAATATGGAATTTTACCTTCACATCAATCTCTTATTTTGGATCAAACCTTTTCCGCAAAATGGGGAGGTAATCCACTGAGGAATCTCTCTTTCCAAAAATCATTGTTGCAGTCATCTCTTAGCATGACCTTTGTAAAAAACATATCTTTATATCACCTGAAATCTGTCAATTTCTTGCAGTTAAGATTGTTTAATAATTCCAAACTTCTGTCTTAAAATAATCGTGGTTCTTCCATGAAATTTTTAGCAATGCTGTAAAGTAGAGTTGCAGTTGCATCCTCAACTACCTCTAAAGATGTAGTAGTTTGACCTCCTTCATTCTTAACAATATTCTTGCTTGAAACAGCATCAAGAATCTTATTTTTATTTTGTTCTGTGAAATAATTGTCCCACCGGTTTCTTAGAGTACCCGTAAAACCTGCAACTATCCTGTCCGCTGCCTGCTTATCGGTGGAACTCTTCCATTTATAGGTTGTGATGTTCATGCCCATCTATTGGAGTTCATTATAGATTTGAATATCAGCCATGCCATCTATATTCCATTATGTTATACCTGTACCATCTGCAACACTCTGGGGATGCATATTGTTTTCTTTGAACTGGATATCAGAAAAAGAAGGTCTGGGATAAAAAATTTTGGAGTGAGGAAGTCTATCCTTAATAGCTCCAACCTTTTCACCCTAAGAAATCTTAATCCTCTTAAGTTGCTCATTAATCCTTTCTAGGATTTCTGGAGAGTTGTTGAAATCATTTGCTGTCTCAGGAAAATCCTCTAGGGAAAATATATGGATTTTGAAGATAGGATTAGTCTCTAAGTTGAAACCTGATTTGGAAGAACTGGGTTTGTTACCAATATGGCTGGTACCACTATAATAATACTTTGAATCCTCATTTGTTTGGAAACAACATGAAGAACCTGGTTAGTATAATTATTTTGTTCAAAAACTTTGTTTATTTCTTCAGTAGTCACAAAGCTGTTTTCCTTATGTTCTGAAGGTTTTTTGAAAGTCGCTACTTTTAAAAAATCTTTTCTATAAGGGATGTTTATACCTTCAAGGGGGGGAGTAACACTTTCGACAACCTTGTGTTTGGTATGCCATCTGTTTACCAAAACCTGAAGCGATGAATTGGATTCACCGATTTGGACAGTAGATTCAAACCATTTGAAGAATTCAATTTCTATTTTGAATCTCTTCATATCCTTAAACTATTTGTCTTTGAACAAGACTCTCTGATCTCTTGTATATGTATCGACATACCAAGATTTATTTAAAGCATGCTTAGGGCTCATCCACCACTTATTAATCTTTTTTATGTCAGGAGTAAATTTGTCGACTGACTTAATAACTACTATAGAATCCTTTTTCTTATGAGGAGGATCTTTCATTTCGCTAGGAGTAGGACTTCCTGCAAAACAAGAATCATAATAAACCTTGGGGATGGTTTGAGTGAAATCTACCCCGCGGAATTTACCCTGTAGTTCTGAAACCTCAGTGGTTTCATACAAATCTTCTTCTTCCTCCCGGGCCTTTGAAGTAGAAGGTCTAGCCATAGACATTCTTCTACTGGAAGACTCTTGGCCGAAAGTTTGGATCTAAGAAACTTAAGGTTAACAGATCCATCTGCAAATTCAAGAATACTTTTTAGGGAAGACCTACAAGGCTGAACCGGAAGGGGTTCGGTGATAGATTCAAACTTCCAACTTTCATTGGAAAGAATCTCATTCCACTTTAACATTCTGGGCACAAAAGTAGTCCTATGCTCTTGGTTAGATTCCATAAGCATAGTAACACCTTTGGGACTAGAGTTGATTGCCTTTGGGGCAATAGTGGTTTTCATTAGCTTGTAATATACCCGATATATTACAGCTAAACCTCTGGTTCCTAATTTGCTATTCATATTCTTGGTTTTGACATTAAGTGTCAAGGTATCAAGAATATTAGGGTCTTCTATCTCTACAGAGAAATTAGGATAACAATTGAAGTAAACTGGCCCCTGAGCTAGATTACTTTCTAAGATTCCTAAGAAGAAATCATCAACATTGAGAAGTCTAGCATCTCTAAGCATTAAACAAATAGGAATATTTAAGCCTTTACGGAAAAGAGGTTTAACAGCTACCTGTACAAGACCAATATGAAGAAATTTAAATTCTTTCCTATATCTGTCTATGTCAGCAACAATCAACAAATTAATAGTCTCTAAAGAGTTATTAATTGCAGAGGTTGATTCACAAGTTTTTATATTAAAACTTTTAAACAAACTAAAATTACCTATTTGGTAAATCTTATTAATCGGTTCTTTAGGAATTGACCAATTTTGTAAACGCATATCTTCTTTAGATATAGAACAATTAATAGAGTTAACAATATTGTTGCAATTCATGAGAACAAACAGTTGTCTTTAGGCATGAAAGAACGTCAAGAATAAATTAAGAGATAAGAATAATTTTAACAAAGATTATCAAACTTATGAAAATCTAACTATGATTCTTGTAAATTGAAAGAAATTAAAGCAGTGATTATCCAGATAATATAAAGGTTAACAATGATTTAACAATTAAATTGGCCTTGGACGTTACTCAACTTATATCACGCATGTTGGATATTACAAGTCTTTGGCAAGTCATATTTAGGACGGATCACCAAAAGATCAGCCGCCTGCCCCATGGGTCTTACTGGACTTACAATGATGTAGTTTCAGGCTAACCAAGTCCTTAAGCTGGAGATTAATCGGCACACTCAGACTTATGCAGAGACAAAACCTCAACATGATAAAGGAAACCATGGCCTTTAACTTGCTTTAATCGAAGTTAACTAAAATATTATACAGGATAATAACAGAGCTATAAACTCTTATGATTACTAGAATCAAAGATAATAAAACATAAGCTGGATAATTACTATGTTAAGATTATTTTATTATCTTAATAATCACATGATTTCTAACAGCCTAGACAACCTAAGGGTTTAGATCGATGTGAAGGTAAAATTCCATATTCAGAAATGACTTATGGAGATCTTACAAGTTTGATTCATTTCGTAGCAATGGAGCTATGTAATAATTTGAAGCTGAAAGAACAACTTAAGAAAGATAAATAATTTTCAAGTAATGAACTTGGAAGTTTTTGTCAAGACTTTTGTTTCCCAAGTCTAAAACCCCCTTCAGCAAGAAAGGTTTCAAAGAAAGAACAACATGGAAAATCGTCACCTAAAGGAAGATCCTCAAAAGGTAAAGGATATTCCAAATGAAAGAGAAGTAAGAAAACTTCTCGCAACACATCTAACGAAGACAAGTGTTGGACTTGTGAAAAATCTGGACACAAATCTCCTGATTGTCCGAAAAACAAAAGAAAAAGGAAGAATATCAATCTTCTTGAAGTAGATGATGAAACTAAGGAAAAGTTTCTGTCTATATTAAACGAAGAAGAATCAGATTCATCTTTCTCTTCAGAAGAAGAAACTGAGGACGAAGAGTTCCTCAATGTTGCTCAAGATAGTGGACAACAATGCAATTGCCAAGGAGCATTTTGTCATTGTGATAGACAATCTGTTAGAGTACTCTCAGATGATTCTGCAGAAATCTTATTTGCAACTATTGAGCATATCAAAGATAATGATGCTCGAAGAAGCTATCTTATGGAGCTTCAAAAGCTTGTCACTAAACAGAAGGAGAAAGAAGTTCCACGGAATGTAACTCCTTTCAGCATGAAGCAAATCATGCAAAGATATACAGATAAGAGGGAAGAACCTTCTATCAATGAACTTCGAGCAGAAGTTAACTCCCTCCAACAAGAAGTTCGAGAAGTTAAGTCAAGACTTAACAAAATTGATATTGATACTTTAGCAAAACAATTTCTTAAGGATGCTGAAGTATCTCTTAAAGGAAAAGAGATTGCTACTTCAGATAACGAAGATGAAGATAACAACTCTTCCAATCAATCAGCCCCTTCATCACCTAAAGGTATTGAAGATGCAGGTATTAGTATGATCACTAAGGTGAGACCTCAGAGTTCTCACATTATGATTAAGTTAGTAGTTAATTCTAATTTTGTACTTAACAAAATTCCTTTGATAGACAGTGGTGCAGATCGTAATTGCATTGTTGAAGGTTTAATTCCAACCAAGTACCTCCAGAAGGGAACTACCAAGTTATACAGCGACTGGTGAGTGTATCTGTATAAATTATAAACTTTCAAATGCTCATATCTGCAATGACGGTATTCGCCTTGCTAATGATTTTGTCATAACTAAAAACATTAATGAGGAGATTATTTTGGGTATACCTTTTATTACCCATATCAAACCTTATATTTCAGATTTTGAATTAATCAAAACAAAAATTTTCGGAAACAAAATTTTGTTTCCTTTTATCAAGACACTTTCTCTTGAAGAAAGTAAATATTTGCATAAACAAACTGCATTTAAGATCAATCAGATTTGTTTTTTAAAATAATATATTAAAATTAAGAAAATTGAGCATATTTTAAAACCCCGAGAATGGTTGCTAAAATTGCCAATCTTCAAAAGAATTTTTGAAAGTGAAATTTGCTCAGAATTTCCAAAAACTTTTTGGGATCGAAAATCCCATATTATAGATGTAGCATATATTGATGGATTTGATGAAAAGGTCATCTCTACGAAATCTAGTCCTATTCGGATGAACCATGAATTAATGGAAATCTGTAAGAAAGAAATTCATACTCTTTTGAGTAATAAAATTATTCGTCCTTCAAAATCACCTTGGAGTTGTTCAACATTTTATGTTAACAATGCAGCTGAACAAGAACGAGGTTCCCAAAGACTTGTTATAAATTACAAACGTTTAAACTCAGTTTTAAAATGGATTCGTTATCCGATTCCTAACAAAAGGGATCTTTTAAAACGCACTTTTAAAGCAAATGTTTATAGTAAATTTGATTCAAAATCAGGATTTTGGCAAATTCAAATTGCTGAACAGGATAAATATGAAACAGCTTTCAATGTCCCGTTTGGACAATATGAATGGAATGTCATGCCTTTTGGGCTTAAAAATGCCCCATCAGAATTTTAAAATATTATGAATTCTATATTCAATCATATTAGTCATATTTCAATTGTTTAAATTGATGATGTACTAATCTTTTCCGAGGACATTGATTCTCATTTTCAAACATTAAATGTTTTCTTTAAAATTGTTAAGCACAATGGATTAGTTATTAGTGCTAAAAAGTTTAAATTATTTCAAACAAAAATCAGATTTTTAGGATATAGTCTTTATCAAGGTACCTATAAACCAATTTGCAGATCAATTGAGTCTCAACTATGTAGCTGATTTTATTCCCAAAGTTAGGCATATTTGCAAACCTCTCTTTGATAGGTTAAAGAAGAATCCATCACCCTGGAGTGTTGAACAAACCAATGCAGTTATTCTTTTAAAGAATATGGTTAAAAATCATCCATGCCTTGGTATTTCTAACCCTGACTATTTTATGATTGTTGAGACTGATGCATCTGACATTGGATATGGTGGTATTCTTAAACAAAAAAAAAGACCCCAATTCTTCAGAACAATTAATTCGTTATACTTCTAGAATATGGAATTCTGCTCACAGAAAATATAGCACGATTAAAAAGGAAATCCTTGCTATTGTTCTTTGTATAACTAAGTTTCAAGATGACTTGATCAATAAAGAATTCTTGCTTAGAGTAGATTGTACATCTGCTAAAGAAATCCTCCAAAACGATGTTAAGAATATTGTTTATAAACAAATTTTTGCTAGGTGTCAAGCCTTATTATCTAGTTTCCATTTCCAAATTGAATTTATTAAAGGCGAAAACAATTCGTTGCCAGATTTCCTAACTCGTGAATTTTTGTAGGGAAAATATGAGCAGACCGCAAGTTAGGCCCATAGCGGGTAGACAACCAGCCAGGTCCAATCCAAGTGGACAAACAAGAGAGTCAGGGCCATTTGCTATAAGGCCTGAAATAAACCATATTAGGCCTGATATAAACAGGTATTCAGTATTGGCCCAATTGCCGCCAATTGTTCATCCTGAGCTGCCACAGAATAGTTCATCAAAGATGTTAGTCTTGAAAAATCCCTTCCAAAAGGAGCAAGAACCCAGTTCATCCTCATCCCCGAGCGGAGAACTTAGATTTTCCCAAAAACAGACAAGTGAATGTTACACCATGAAACAGCCAGCCATTTTTGCTGAAGCAGTTTCTCCAGCAGGAACAAAGTCTCCTTCCAAAGAGAAGGAAAAATTTGAAATGATTTCTTTGCAGGTTTTCCCAATACTTGCTTTAGATAAAGAATAGGAAGGTTATGAGATTAAACATCTTTTAAAACCTGTCTATACCAACAGGAATTATGTTGAAACAGGTAATTCCTTAAAAACTAGAAAATATTATGAATTTATCCTGGTTGACACAGGATCAGTAGATATTGAAAATGAGTTAGGTGATAAGTCTGACACAGATAGTATAGCTTACTCTAAGTTTACTAAGAAAGATTTTATCACCTTTTAATTGGTCTGATGACCATTTACAAACCCCTATTAATCTTTCTAATAGATTTAATCCTCAAACCTATAATTGGTGTGACTACAAAGAAGCCTGGGTGAACTTCTTGTATGTTAGACGAACAACCCATACATGGTTTGTTAAATATTGTCCAGAAGTTGCAGCTTCTACTATCCCTAGGTGGTTCTACGAATGGTAGAGCTGGTTTGGTTGAAATAAACAAGTTATGCCTCGAATCTTTGCTGAGAAATATACTCAGTTCCAAATCAATGAAGGCATATCAATATTACTAGAGAATATAAAACTCTGTAAGTATTTTATTAAGAAACGTTTATCTTATATTATAAGTTGAAGGTTTGTTATTGCAGATTTCGATAGGATTAAATTCATATCAAAAGAAATCAGGATTAAAGGTTGGTCGCCGGCCAAGAAAGATGGTCTTTCTCCTTCTAAGAAGAAGAGTTCATCAATTACTTCACCCTCTAAGAGTGAATTGAAGAAAAGGTTAGAAAAGGCCTTGTCTGAATTGGAGGATGAACCAGATGAAGAAGCCATTAACAGATTTCTTGACGAAGCTTCATCACAAAGTGATGATAATGGCGAGATGTTAAAACCTAAAGCCTTGGCAAGGTCATATAAAAATCCATTTGATTAATTTCTAACTGAGATATTAAAATTGGAATAATTAGTCTTTCAGATAGAGATCATTAAAGATCAGAATTATCTAGAAAGAGATAAAGGAGTCCCAAAGAGACGGAATCTTTATCATATTAATCAGATGGACCCTATTAACCAACAGGCATGGCCTACATGATTGGCTAAAGCTTTATCAGCAGTGAACGACAAAGCAAAAGGTCCCTAAAGTCAAAGATGCTTTTCAAAAAGTAACAACTGACAGCGGCAAAGTAAAAGATAGCTGTAAAAGATTATGCTTTCCCAAAAGCAATGATAAGGAACAGATGAAGCAATCCTCTGCAACCAATCAGAAGAAGGCTTTGAGATTCCTTTTATCTTTTAAAGTCTATATAAGACATTGTAGTTTCCCATTTGAAGGCATCAGAAATTTACGAACACTAAAATTTTCTTGAATGCTCTCTCTCTCTGTAAACATTATTCAATATATGGAATAAAGTTTTCAATTTTGTAAGTTCTTTTGTTTGTCTTTTATTTTCCGCACTTCAATCACTTAAAATGATGAATTTCAACCTTGAATCCATAACATCAAGTTCAAGGAAAGTTAAGAGCCAAGTCTAGAAAGTTCTAAAATTCTTTTCAAGAAGTCTTTTGCAAATGATTTTAACTTTGTTTTAAGACTTAAAGGACAGTTTGAGTAAAGAGTAAAGATAAGGAGAAGAAGTTCATTTCAACTTTCATAAGTCTTCCACAAATATTTTAACTTCATTTCATGAATTGAGTTTGAGTTCAGTTCAGAGTAAAGTGAAGTTTTTTGTCAAAGAAGTATATGGGGACTAATGTTAGGATCGAATTCACGCACATACACTAGATGAATGAAGAACACAAGAACTTTCAAGAGAAAGAGATGAGAGATCTAGAGAGAGAAAGAGAAAACCCAATATTTCGTGGTAACACCCCGTGAGTAAACTTCCACGGCGGTGAGGTATATTTATATTAATAAATCAGAGTATTTTTGGTTACAGAGAATAAATAGGAAAACCTAAAATAGAGAATAAATAGGAAATCCTAAAATAGAGAATAAATAGGAAAACCTACAATAGAGAATAAATAGGAATACCTAAAATTAATCAGGCTCCACTACCTAACAATTCTCCCACTTGGAGACTGACTCAGTCATCCAAAAAATACATTCTAAAAAAAAATACAGAGAGATACAAATGCAATCAACACAAAGAATAAAGAAAGGAAAATACATCATAGACTGCGAACAGAGAACCAAGCAAACAAAGAATTTAAACAATTGAAGGATTGCAAGGGTCTTCATCATCAACATCTTTACCGCACCGCAACATCTATAGCAACAACTACAGAAGAACAACTGAGGTTTTACATAACCTCAGTTTCCCAACATCAACACATTT